>NC_141542.1:128220000-128540000 GCF_021556685.1 Rattus norvegicus | reverse complement strand
AGAAGAGAGCTTTATATTAAATGGGGTGGAATTTTACTCTAAATTTTTATGTATGCACTAATTAGAGAATACTTCTGACTTGGCAGTGCCATATTCAATTACAAAAGAGCAGCCACTAGGATAAGGAATACACCAAGTTAATTTGGTGACACTGTTGATTCTATCTGCTCTACTTTTACAGCTATGGTCATTCTCTGATATGCCGGGAATATGATGACATCAGTGCTGGAGACAGGAGATTTGGAGGTCTTTTTCATTTGGGACTGATATGTAACTTTATGAACATTCCTTGGGACTTGTTTTTGTTTTGTTGTTTTCTGAGACTGGGTCTTGCTATGTTGCCCAGGCTGCCTCAACTTCTTGGATTGAGTAATGTCTCCCCCACTTCAGCCTCTGCAGGAGTTAGAGCTATAGACATGTGCCTCTTTGTGCAACTTCAAAGTTTTATTTCTATGGACCGACTCAGTAAACAAAAATTGGCAGAGGAAAGCCAGGCAATCCATCCAGATTTCTTTCTGTAAAAGGCATAGATCCTATACAGACTCCTGGATAACTGTTTGAACAGCAGGAGGCTGATGCTCTAGAGCTAATACCCCATAGCTAATAGCACGCGACACATTCTAGCACTGTGAGATAAAGACAACTCTGATCTGCCTAGACTTGGTGTCACATAGTGTAACTGCTGGACAATCTTCTTCCGCTGGACAGTACTCAAAATTCTGTGACTAGGGCTTCATTCCTTTTAATATAACAAACTGGGCATTATCATTGTTAATTTACATTTGTTACTAAGCAACCTACTATATAATAATCCCAAAGCTATATCTGGCCTCTATGGCTCAGTGTAGATGTATTCATCTTTTCCTTTTCATTAATTAATTTAGTGGTAAGAGGGAGAATATGAAGACAGTAAATTATGTCTAAATAACCATAAATGATTATAATAACTAGGAAGATGGTAGCACTCTTTATAGTTCTAAGGCAAGTTTTACAGTATCCTGTAATCAATGACCTGCCAGCTGATATAAAAATATCGGGTTATAGCTTCTCTAGTATATTTTGACCTTTTTAGCCTTCTGTGAGCAAATCTAAATCAGGAGGAATTTCAGGTCCCATTTTCACAGTTAAAGTTAGGACCAGCTATAAGACTGGTGTATATCGTATCAAAATCAATATCCTTCTCCTAGTTTATACAGAATTTAATTTAGAATGACTACCATAAACTGACTTTAATTTTTTCAGCAATAGGTGACAGAGGAAGAAAAACATCTTTATTTTTATTCCTTGTCTCACTCTACCCCACAGATGAAGCAATTTCTCAAGAAGATATACCGATTTCTGTCTTCCCAGAGTGAAGATGTAAAGGATCCCCCTGCCATAGAACAGCTGACTAAGGAAGATTTACAAGTGGTACACATAGAGAACCTGTTTAGCCAGCTGGCCGTGGATGCAAAATCTCTCTTCAACATGAGCTTTTACATTTTTAAGCAGATGCAGCAAGAATTTGATCAGGCTTTTCAATTATACTTCATGTCCGATGTGGACTTAATGGAGCCATACCCCCCAGCTTTATCTAAAGAGATAACCAAAAAAGAAGAACTTGGGCAAAGGTGGGGCATTCCCAATGTCTTCCAGCTGTTTCATAATTTCAGTCTCTCTGTTTATGGGAGAGTCCAACAAATAATAATGAAGACACTCAATGCAATTGAAGATTCATGGGAACCACACAAAGGCCAGTAACTAATGACCTCTCTTTTCTCTTTCACTTTTTATTCACTTTTTTCTCCCCTTTTCTCTCTTGCTCTTTCTTTTCTTTTTTTTTCTTTTGATTTTTTTTGTGTATGATAGTGTCCACATATTCACATATGTGCTGGTAAACATGTGATATATGGCCCTATATGTATGTACATATATGCATGTAGAAGCCAAAGATCATTATTCCTTAGGAGTAGTCTATCTTGTTTTGAGATAGGATCTCTTACTAAGACCTGGGGCTCACTGATTTGGTTAGACTGCCTGACCAACAAGTCTCAGGGATCACCCTGTCTCTGCCTCCCCAACACTGGTATTACAAGTAAGCACACACCATCATGCCCAGCTTCGTATGGGGTGCTGGGAACACGGGACTTTCTGCTTGAATGATAGGCATTTACTGACTAAAGTATCTCTCAAGACCCTTTTTCTCCCACTACCTTTGCCAATTTTTCTTGTTTTTTCAAGACAGAATTTTTCTGTATCCATGGTTGTCCTGGAGCTTTCTTTATAGACCAGGCTGGCTTCAAACTCAGAGATCTGCCCAACTCTGCTGTGATTAAAAACGTTCGTCACTACATCCATTTCCACTTCCCAAGCACTGACATTAAAAGTACATGCTACCACACTTGGCTTTTTTCAGGAGTTCTAGGAATCAAACTTTGATCCTCATGCTTGTGTAATAAGCATGACACCAAATTAGCCATCTGCCCTGCTCTGTATAGTGAAATTCCAGGAATGTTTATGTGTGAATGTTGTTTTCTCTACAGAGTTAGACCAGAGAGGTATGACTTCAGAGATGTTACCTGAGCAAAATGGAGAAATGTGTGAGGAATTTGTCAAGAATTTATCTGGATGTTTAAAATTTCGTAAAAGATGCCAAAAATGTCACAATTACCTATCTGAAGGTAAATAATTATTGCTTTATCATGTCTTTCATGTGTGTGTATTGCTGTGTTCATGTGTGTGGGTACCTGTGTACACATAAGCCTGTGCATGTAAAGATCAGAGGACCTTTGGTGTTTTCTCGGGTGATATCTACTGTTTTGTTTATTTGAGACATGGTTTTTTACTAGCCTGGAAATCACCAAGTAGTATTAGTTGGCCAGCCAGTGACTGAGCTGCAAGTCTTACCTTCTCCATTCTAGGAATTTTAAGCACCACCATGTCTGGCTTTTTAAAATTGAGTTCTGGAGATTGGACCTAGGTCATCGTGCTTGCCTAGCAAGCACTTTAGCAAATGAGCTAGCTCCTGGCCCTGTTTTTGCACTCTTGATTCTATCAAAGATGTTCTTTATAAAGGTTTACAAATAATTACTCATCCACTGTATATAACTAATTCTTTTATTTTCCTCAATTCCATTACTGTGGATTTTTTGTATGTATGATTAAAGACTAAAGAAACACAAATATATATATAGAAGAGAAAAATAACAACCAAATTAGTTTAAATTCCTTTTACTACAAAGAAAAGGAAAATGCACTGATGAAGGAAGCCTTCTCATGGAAGTGGAAGGTAATGTTTAGATAATGACATAATTTTAGGAAAGTATAGTTCTTTCCCATTAGGTCAATTACCCCACTAATACTTAAATAGGGAAAGTGGCTCTTTCTCAGAAGTCCCAGAAAGCTTTTTTTTGGGGGGGGGGGGTTCTGGCTAAGAGTGATCTTCTCAAGGCTTTCTAGCCTTTCACCCTCCCCTCATTTCTGTCTTTTCCTTAACTTCCTCCCAAGCTCCATAGACAGGGTGTAAATGTCTAGCCTCCTCCTTTAAATCATTAACCACACTTTTAAGTGTTCCTTTCAGGGACTTTATAAAACTGTTATGGTATCAAAAACCAGGAGCAAACACTGAGATGTTGCAAGGTCAAATAATATATTTTTATGGCTGTGCAAGGCTTACACTCTCCTTAGAAGTAGGAGAATGAAAGTGACCCAGATCAGAAACAGAAAGGGCTTTTTATGGCAAATGAGAAAGTGATTTAAAAAAAACAACAGATTTTTGCAGTTATTTTTATGACCACGAGAAAGGTATATGTTATGGGTTTATGGTCAGAAGTGTTATGGGTTTATAGTCAGTTACATACCAGGAAACATTTTATGGTTAGTCAATTCTCAGAACAATGGAAACAATTTACAATGTGTAGTTCACAAGATTATTGGGGAAGAAGAAGAACAACAACAAAAATTGAGCTCTAGCTAAGGACATGATTAAAGTCTAAAATTGTTTAACTAAAGGAAAAATAGAGTCAGCTGTCCTTTAACAAAAACAAGAGCAGTTTTTATTCCTATGCCCCTGGGAAGGAACACTTAAAAGCATGGCTAATGACTTGAAAGAAAGAGGCTAGAAGACACACTAAGTACAATGTGAATTAATGTCTTAATAAATTATCCCACAATATTAGCAGAAGGCAAGTCAGTTTCACTGTCTAGGACTGTGATGGTTATAATTTTTTGTCACCTTGACTGAACTTAGAATCATTATGGACACATACATCTATGTATGGATGTAGTGTTTCTAATAATGTTTAAGAGAACGGGAAAGACCAACCCTGAATGTGGACAGCATCATCCTTATGAGATAGGAGTTTGGACTGAAAGGAATAAAGAAAGCTAACAGCACCATTTACCTCTGCTTCCTGGGTGAGAACACTGTAACTAACTGCCTCATTGTGCTCTGGCCAACTCCACTATCTGAGTTAAACCCTCTACTGTGAGACCAGGTAAATCCTTAAAATGTTTTTGCTAAGTAACTGTCAAAACTGAGAAAAATAACTAACATAAGAACTCAGTGGGAATAATCTCCAATTAAAGAGCTGATTTAGCTTTCAGTGCATCAAACAGAAACCTATGAAAAAGCACTGCTTGCTGGCTTGCTCACAGCTTCAAGTATAGCTAGCATTTTTGTACAGCCTAGGACTATCTGCCAAGGAAATGGTGCCACCCAGTGAGCTGAGTCTCCTAAGTCAATTAATAATCAAGTTAGCCTCCTACAAACATTCTCATAGGTCAATATGATCTAGAAAAATCCTTTCTCAGATAATTCTAGTTTGAGTCAAATTGATAAGCAAAACTTAACTAGGATACTCTATCCCTCATCAACTTGACTCACAAACACATCTCTTTTTAACTCTAACCTTTTCTTTCTTATCCCCAAGATGTCATGTCAATATCCTAATATAAAATACAACCTAGGTTTTAAAAGTTCTGCAGTCTTTAAAAATTCCATGCCCTTTAAAATTTTAAAGTCTCTTAACTGCGGGCTTAATTCTACAAATTCTTTCTTTTTCCAAAAGGTAAAAAGGGGGAATAAGTATAATCAGGTCAATGCAAGATGAGAGTTCAGCAGCATGATTCCAAATTCTGGGGCTCAATGTCCAATATCTGAGACTCACTCACTTTCTGGTTCCAAAAGGCCTGTCTGCAGCATACTTGGTTTACATTGTAGCCTTAGGTGGGCTCCACTCCATATATACTGTTGTCTTGGGAAATGTCTCATGGTCCTGGCATCTCCAATACCTGGGAACTTACACTGTAAATGATGCTGAATCTTCACCAGTGATTTATTCTGGCCTCTAGAGACACTCTGATATTTTGAAATGGTGCCAAGCCTCCACTCCTCTCTGTGACCACTTCATAGCTTCAAAACCAATACCACCTGGGCAACTCAAAATATAGCCTACTCCTCTTGGGTCAACTCTGAAGAAATATTTCTTTTATTGTCCCAGTGTAACAGACAATTTTACTCAATGAGTTCTAGTAAATCAAAGTAATTTACTCTAGTAACTCAAAGCTCATTCTCAGTTAGTTTCCTCCCTGCCTCATGCTTGTAGACAAAGGTATAAGGTCTCAGCTACTACTCCAGCGATATGCCACGTGCTGCCATGCTTCCCGTCATGATGGTCATGGACTCACTCTCAACCCTCTGAAACTGCAAAACCCTCTAGTAAACTCTTCTATAAGTTGCCTTGGTGAGGAGTCGTCTTATCACCACAGTAGGAAAGTACTACCAGTGAAGTAGACACTATGGCCAATTGTTAGTTTGCTTGCAGCCTCATTCCCCCCTTTCCCCCCTTTTTTGGAGACAGTGGCTCTCAATGTAGTCCTGGATATCTTGGATCTCTTCCCCTGTTAGGATAAAACTGTCTCAACAAACGAAAAATCCTTCCTACACACAACACACACACACACACACACACACACACACACACACACACACACACACACATACACACACACACCACACCACACCAATCAAAAGCAAATTTGAACACCAAAACTACAGATTAATGTTCTCTGTTAATGGAACAGATCTTTGCACCCTGAAACTTAATGCATTGCAGATGTTCTAAGCTCTGTGATTTAAGAAGGGTAAGGCTTTTATTCTAATACTGTGCTCAACCAATTAGCAAAAGATGGTTTTTATAGTTTGCCGAACTGGACCAATGCAGTGTTTGGGTAGTTACTAAGCCTCTTAAGTATCAAGATGTTTCCTTTCCTCTTTTGCTTAATATTACTAGCTTGAGCTCTTCTCAGTTTTCACATGTACTGAGGTTGCAAAGAGCAGGTCCCCTGGGCCTGAACAAGAATGAGGATGATTTTTGTTTTTGTTTTTCTTTCTCTCCTCTGCTTTATTCCCTTTTCTCTTCAGCCAACTCCACAGGTGTTTTCTCAGCCCTTCCTTTAGAACAAAATATATCCATTAACTAAATGGGTTTGCCTATTTCTCCATATCTCCCTTCAAGCATATGTCTATCCCACCTTAGAATGTGTGTCAGAAAAATTTGACACCTAGAATCTGTCTTGATAGGACTATCTTTGAAAGATAGTACTTTCCAGGCTTTGATTATAAACTATTGTGCCCCATGTTCCTGGAACTTTATCTAAAGCTGCTGAGTTTTATTCCTCCTGAATTGTTTGACTGGGTGAACGAGCTGTTTTATCATTTGAAATTGGGAATAACAGATCAATTTCATTAACAGGTCTTTTGAGCATTAAGTAAATATGGCCTGAAGTATCAGTGACTTTCATTATTCATGCATTTTAAGTCATTTGAAGAGTTGCGTACAGAAGAAACGATAGCTCTATTGACAGAGTGCTTGCTATGCAAGCATAACCGAGATTATTCTCCAGAACCCGTGTAGAAGGCTGGGCTGAGTGCTAATAATCCTAGCACTGGTGAAATGTAGAGAGGTAGATCTCTGGGGCTCACTAGCCAGCCAGCCTACCATGATTGACAAGCCCTTCATTCCAGTGGGAGACCCTGTCTCAAAACAAAATAAGAACAAAAGGGAGTAGATGGACACTTGATTGACTTTATGATGCACACACATATGAATGAAACCCCCACAACACACATACACACACACACACACACACACACACACACAAACACAAACACACAATGAGCTAATGAATTGATAACTTTCAAAAGCCATCCCATTCAAGCACTCCATTTATATAATTTTTACATCTATTTCCTTCCACCTATTTAAAGGACTGATAAGTAATTTTTCTGTTTGTCACAGATATAATGTGATGATTATAATTATTAACATTAGTAATTATAATGATTATTTTAATTATCATTAAAATAGATAAATTAGCTTACAGAGAGAAAAGGGTTATTTTGGTTCACATAATTGGGTATTTCCATCTGTGATTGGCTGGGCCCATTGTTTTGGGCTTGTGATGTGGTGGTCCAATATCCTGGAAAAACAAAGCCACTTACCTCATGTATGAGAACAGAAAAGAGAAAGAAAGAGCCCTTTAGGCTCAATGGACTAAAGACCTTATACTAGGCCCTATCTCATACAGTTTCCATTACTTCAGACTAGGGTAAGACTTTGGATTAAGACATATAGGTCTTTAGTAAATATCTAAACTATAGCAATTACTTAATAGATATGGCATATATCAGGTTATACAGTGTAAGTGCAATGTAGGTTGATTGTCACAAAGGTAAAATATAAGGAAACATGTGTCTCAATATAATCCCATACCGTTAAAACTTATTTTTAAAAAGCAACTTATTTTAAAACTGTAAAGGACATAAGAAAACCCCACGTTTTGTACTTACATCAAGTATTAAACATTATTAAATTAGATGAAACACAACTGTCACTCCTCTAGATCACATTCCTTTCATCTTCTCGAAAGGAAATGGAGGGAGCTAGAGCTTGTGCCTACAGGCAAAACAGAGTCCCAGCAGCTGCATGTGAAGGCTGGATTGCTCTGTAAAAATATATAATAAAATCCTGCTCCAAGACAATAAATAAGTAAATTTAGGAAACAGAGGGGATGTGGATGTAACTCAGTAGAGCACTTGACTTGTATGCACAAAATCTTAGGACTCATTTCCAGAATTACATAACTAGGTATGCTGGTACACACCTGAAATCCCACCAACACAGGAATAGCAAGAGGACAGCAGCCAGGTGTGGTAACTCAGGCCTTTAATCCAGCCACTCTCAAGGCACAGGCTGGTGGATTCCTGTGAGTTCAAGCCCAGTCTGGTCTACATAGTGAAACACTGTCTCAAAAAAATAGATGCAAATGACTAATTAGTATTTATGTCTTTACTTTTACATTTTACTCATATACTATATCATGTATACATACATACATACACACACACACATATACATATACATATATATATATATATACTATACTTAACAGTGTTTTATGTTTAAAATGTTTACATCCACAAATTCTAATTTTAAACTTAAAATATTGCTGAAGAACTAGGTGCAGTAGCACAGACATATAATCCCAGCACTGTGAAGTCCAAATTGAACCTCTTCCAGGACTTCTTGAATGAGACTCATGGAGACGGTAATCAGTGTAATAGCAAGAGGAGTTTAATTCCGGCACGCTGGGGTCCTCCCACTTCAAGGGGAGACGACCTCAAGTAGACTCTGGCAGGGAGTTAAATGCATTGCAAACAATTGGTGCAGAATTCAAACAATTGGTAGCTAAGCAGTGTATTATTAATGGGGTAAAGTGATCTCCAAGCTGACTTGTGATCAGTGGACCATTCTGGACTTTCTAGGGGGGAACGGTTGGGAGTCAAGGGGAGGTCAGTCGGGAGTAACAGGTAGCTTTGTTTGACAGCTTGGTTTGTAGTTGCTCTGGGAACTAACTACTCCCTGGAAGGCAGGGGTCTTTGTGCTTGGAGGTTTGCCGTTGAACTTTCCCACTGGCCCTAGATTGACCCCAACTCTGGCTCTTTCAGCACTGAGGAGGCTAAAGCTCAAGAGTTTGAACCCAAGCTGAGCTATATAAAGATCCTGTCTCAGCCAAATCAAATCAAATTGTTATATACATACATATATATATATATATATATATATATATATATATATATATATATATATATATATAACAAATGTATTCTGAGTCCATTACTTCTAGGCCAGTCAGGGCTATGTGTGAGTTTCAGGCAAGCCTGGACTACAGAGTGAAACCCTGCCTGCCTCAAAACAAATGAACAAACCAACAACTTCCCAAACCCCACCAAACCAAAGAACTCCATATTTATCAAGGATAAAATGCTGAAATAAGATTACAAAATTATGATGGGCGGTAGTGGTGGCACACACCTTTAATCCCAGCACTTGGGAGGCAGAGGCAGGTGGATCTCTGTGAGTTCAAGGAGAGCCAGGGATACATAGAGAAAGCCTGTCTTGAAAAACAAACAAACAAACAAACCCCAAACTAGTAATAGGCATATTACTAGTTTGTATATAAGAGGACAGTAACAGTATAATCCTTATAACTATTATTAGAAAAATAACTCACATCTCTGCTAGAAACAATAATTGAAACAATAATTTAAAACTCTTCGGTCCATAATTTTCATCTATCTAGTGTCATATTATCGGGTATTATCCAACAGTATACTGTAAACCCTACAAAGGATCATTTGTCTAGAGAAATCAGGAAGAAGAAGTCTGTTTGTGAGTCAGGACAGGAACTCAAGCTGGATAGTATTCTGGAGGAAAGAGTTGATACAGAGGTCAAGGAGGAGTGCTGCTTCCTGGCTTGCTCCTTACGGCTTGCTCAGCCTGTTTGTTTATAGAACCCAGAGTCACCAGACCAGAGAGAATGATAAACAGAGAGAAGAGACTACTATACTGGGGGAACATGTAGAATTACTTTACCATATTTCCAAATTCTGAATATTCTCTCTTACTTTGTGACAGGGTCTCACTCTGTGGTCCTGACTGGCTTAGAATTCACGATGTAGACCAAATTGGCCTCAAACTCAAAGATCTGGAGCCTTTGCCTCCTAAGTGCTGGGATTAAAGGTGTGTGCCTTATAGGGATTATTACCACAACCCTGTAAAATTTGTCTTAATGTTATTTATTGTTTATTTTTATCTTCATCCAGTCTAGTTTGTAAGATTCATCTAAGTGAAAAATATCTCACAATCATTAATTCATTATTTATGTCGGTCTGCGTTGGAATGTTATAATCCATTCTCTAACTAAATGCCTATACTGATTAGTTTTATGTCAACTTGGCACAAGGTAGAGTCATCAATGAGGAGGTGGTATCAACTGAGAAAATGCCTCTATATGAATAGTCTGTAGGCATCTCAATTAATTAGTTAATCACTTAATGATTTGGGAATGCCCAGCCCACTGTGGATGTGACCACCTCTGGGTTGGTGGCCCCAGGTTCTATAATAAAGCAAGTTGAGCAAGCTATAAAGAGCACACCAGTAAGTGGCACTCCTCCTTGGCCTCTGCATCAGCTCCTTCCTCTGGGTTCCTATCCAGTTTGGATTCCTGTTTTGACGTTAATGATGAGCACTGATGTGCAATGTATTTGGTGTAAACCAAATAAGTCCTTTCCTCCCTAAGTTGCTTTTGGTCATGGTGTTTCATCACCACAATAAAAACTTAAGATACTGCCTTAAGTTTTTTTTTAAATGTTGCTATTACAAAACACACAAACAGAAAACTACTTGAGAAGAACATGGTAGCCTATATGCCTGGAATCTCAGCACTTGAGAGATAGAGCTAAGAGGAGAGAAAGTTTAAGACCAACCTGATTGGCATAGCCAAGTTCTGGGCCAACCTGGCCTAACAAGTGAGAACCTGTCTCCCTTACCAAAAACAAAACAAGGGCAACTGTCATATATTTTATCAAGTAATTATTCTATGGGCAATTCCATAGCTATAATTATATCATATTTGAAACATGTAATAGAAAAATATTTTCTTCAAATGTCACTGGTCATGATTTTCACTGTCTCACTATGCATTTTTTTTATCCAGTCTTAAGTAGATTCTTTTTTCTTACACCTCCATTGGGCTTATACATTTAAATTTCCTCATTTGATGGGATAGAGAGAATGTGCCATGGAAGGGGTAAAGGAGGCACTTCTGCTTTAGTCAAGTTTTTGGGTGTAAGGACTAATGGTCAACAGGACTTGCACTGTCCAGTAGGCGGTCTAGTCCTGAGTTACACTCCATGTACTGTCCCCCCTTAAAATATAGGTAGTAGGCATATGAGACTTTTAACAAGAATTTCTTTATAATAAAATTTTAATTAGGCAATTTGTACTCTGATTTAATAATCTCACATCATATGAGTTCACATTTTTGTAATTCTTCCTCTTTTCTTTTCCATTAATTAATTTATTTATTCACTTTACATCCAGATCACAGTCTCTGTCTCTTCCCAGTGTCCTCACAAAGTCCCTCCCCCATCCCCCTTTTCTCTTCTTCTCTGAGAAGGGGAAGGCCCCTCTCCCTGGGTACCAACCCACCTTGGCACATCAAGTTACTGCAGGTCTAGGTCCTCTCCCACTGAGACCAGACAAGGTGCTTCAGTTAGGGGAACAGGGTCCACAGGCAGGCAACAGAGTCAGGGACAGCCCCTACTCCCATTGTTGGGGGACCCCAAGCTGCACATCTGCCACATATGTGCAGGGGGTGGGGCTAGGTCCAGCCTATGTGTGCTCTTTGGTTGGTGGTTCAATCTCTGGGAGTCCCCAAGGGTCCAGGTGAGTTGGCTCTGTTGCTCTTCCAGTGGAGTCCCTAACCCCTCCAGGTATCTCAGTCTTTCCCCCAACCCATCCACAAGACTCCCTGAGTTCCATTTAATATTTGGTTGTGGGTCTCTGCATCTATTTTGGTCAGCTGCTGAGTGGAGCCTCGTAGGGAGCAGTTTATGCTAGGCTCCTGTCTACAGGCATAATAGAACCATTAATAGTGTCAGGGATTGGTTCTTGCCCATGAGATGGGTCTCTAGTTGGGCTGGTTACTGGTTGGTCGTTCCCTCAGTCTCTGCTCCATCTTTTTCCCTGCACTTCTTGTAGGCAGGACAAATTTAGAAGTTCTTTTCTTTATCTACCCACTTCTGCTCTATAAAACCATATAATTAGCAATTAGTTAAACCAGGTCTCACTTGAAAGTGATATCAGCAATTTTGCTTACTACAAACAACAAGCATTAACTAAGAACTCTGTGTCTTAAGCTTGTGCCATCCACGTCCTAGTTTTCTGGAACTTTCCTTTACTATTTCTTTACTTCTTTGCTAGAATGCCCTGATGTACCTGAACTACACATAGAATTCCTTGAGGCCCTGAAATTAGTCAATGTATCCAATCAGCAATATGATCAGATTGTCCAGATGACCCAGTATCATTTGGAAGATACCATATACCTGATGGAGAAAATGCAAGAGCAGTTTGGATGGGTGTCTCAACTGGCAAGCCATAACCCAGTGACTGAGGACATCTTTAATTCAACAAAGGTAGGGACCTCAGAGCAGAAATGACATGTGCTACCTGTATTCTGCTATTACAGCTAAATTTGTAAACAAGCTGGGGAAGAATACACCTAACTCTATTGTGGTTGTATCTAATCCCACTCAAGTTAGTGTAGTTCATGGTCTAGAAAGCTGGGTATAATGGCTCATCTCTTTTACATCAGCTACCCTTAAGACTAAGTTAGGAAGATCTTTTGTTCAAAGTCTTCAATTCTACACAGTGAGTTCTGTGCCAGCCTACACCACTTAGAGAGACCCTGTCTCAAACCAAAACAAAAGAAAAACTTAAAAGGATTAGAAATGTAGCTTAGTGGTAGATTTGCCTAGCATTTCTTGATCCTGTAAGTAAAGTCAGCATAGGTGCAATTTAAGATGACAGTATATTTTTAGATGATATTTAACTTAAACACATTTTTAGATCTATTTTATGTTATACAAAAGGGTGTTTTGCTCACATTTTAGCTGTGTAACAAGTGAATGTGCATGCCTGGTGCATGTGGTCAGAAGAGGGTGTCAGACTTCCTGGAATTGGAGTTATGGATAGTTGTGAACCACCAAGTACTTCCAGAAAAATCAAATCTAGATCTTCTGCAGGAACAAGTGCTCTTCTTAACCTCCGAGCCACTAATACTTAATTCTCCAGCCCTGACATTTAATTCTTAAGATGGCTGTAGTAGTTTGAGTAAGTATGGCCCCCAAAGACTCATTTGTTTGAATGCCTGGCCATAGGTAGTGGCACTCCTAGGAGGTGTGGCTTTGTTGGAGTAGGCATTGTCTTGTTGGAGGAAGTGTGTCACTGTGAAGGCAGGCTTAGGTCATATAGGCTCAAGCTATGCCCATAATGATACACACAGTCTCCTTTTGCTGCCCACAGATCAAGATGTAGAAATCTCAGCTCCTTCTTCAGCACCAGGTCTGTCCTGACACCGCCATGCTTCCCACCATGATGATAATGGACTAAACCTCTGAAACTATAATCCAGCCCCAATTAAATGTTTTCCTTTATGAGAGTTGGTCTTAGTCATGGTGTCTCTTCACAGCAGTAAAATCTTAACTAAGGCAGTGACTTAGTTTATTGTACCAAGAAGTATTACTGCTATAATTTACCTTTTTAAAAACTAAAGAACCTCACTCTCTTTATAGGAAAGCATTGTAAGATAGCCTCCATTATTCCCATATTAGTGTAAAAAGAGAGGCCTAGAAAGGTTAAAGACCATTTCCAATATTTCTCAGCTTTTAAAGTTTAGAGTATAATTTAAATTTTTTTTTTACTTTATGTATGTTTTGCCCAAATTTATATCTGTATATCGCACGTATGCCTGGCTCCTAAGGAGGCTAGAGAGCATCAGATCTCCTGGAGCTGTAGTTAAGAAAGGCTGTAAAACCCCATATGATTCTGGGAATCATATGTAGGCCCTCTGCAAGGAGCTAACTGCAAAAGCACTAACTCTTAGCTTCATAAAACAGTGGCCGACTCTGTCCTGAGCCATGCATGCCTGTAACTACACACGAACTGCCTTAATTATACAAATATATATTTGTGTTCATAATATATCTAATATAAATATATCAAGTATATAATATAATAAGATACAAAACATTATATAACTCCACATTGATTCTTGTGGGGTTAGCATTAGCATGCAAGGGTCCTAAAAAGACCTGGGTACAAAAAAACATTAGGCATAGCAACTAAAGATACAACAGTCTATACTACGTGATGTTCTGTACAGAAACAGAACCAATAGAGTAAATAAATATTACAAAGGGGATTTATTATACTGTCTTACATGATATGCACTGGGTAGTTTAACAATGGTGGTCTACATATTTAAGAGGCTAAGAAACAGTAGTTACTCAGTTCACTAGGCTTGAAGCATCAGCAACCCTCTGTAGTATTGAAGGCACTGAGGATTCCTGGAGAGTCATTGGTCTTCAGTCCATATTGGAAGCTAAAGAAGCTGGGTTTTGATAGCAACAGAGGATAGGAGGTGCAGTGGCAGCAGCAACAGTAGAGCAGGTGCACTCACCAGAAAGGAGTAAATGTAGGTAGGCAAAAAGCAACAACTTTTTCCTCTGATCTCTTTATATGAGGGAAGCTGCAGGAAAATGCCACCCCCTCAAAGGGAGGGTATTCTCCCTACAATAAATCTATCCAGGAAATACTATCACAGACTCATCCACAGGCATGTATCTCAGTTGATTCCAGCTCCAATCAAGTTGACATCAAGGTTAAGCAACCCAGTGCCATAGTTGGGTTCCTATTACCAATTCCTGTTCTAGTCACTGTGTTTCAGACTTTTCTTGTGGATCTAGGTGCAGCTAGAGGTGTCTTGCAGCAATGTCTTCTTCAGCATTCCATTCTTTTCCAGGTTGCTTTGCTAATGCCCTTAAAAGTTTCACCTGAGAGCATCCCTTTAGCAATCAACTCATGTTGGAACTTCAGCCTATTTTGCTCTTTGTCAACCTGCAAATTGCAGCCCATGCAAAGTTTGAAAACTAAGTTTAGCTACTCACAACAAACAGGGTAAAAAAAAAAAAGTTGAGCGTTGTGGCAAATACTTTCAATCTTCTCAGCACTTAAGAGGTAGAGGCAAGAGGATCAGGAATTCAAGGGTGGCCTTGGCTATGGAAGACTGTCTCAAGAAATCAAAACAAATGTGGTGATGAACATCTGTAATCTCAGCAATCTAGAAGTTGAGGCAAGAGGATCTCAGAGGGTTCAAGACTAGTCTGGGCTATGTAACAGATGCCAGAAAACCTAGGGCTACATAACAAGACTGTCTTACCCCATCCTCACATATTAGGGTCTGAGCATCACAGTCCATGCAGCAGATGGGATAAAAAGGAAGAGAAGGAGGAAATAGAAGACTAATACATTTTTAAAGAAAAAAAAAGGATTATTTACTGCACAATTCTGGAGGCTGGAAAGTCCAATATCATCTTCTTAGCTTCTGGAGTGGGTCATGTGTTGTTCTGTGCATGCCAGGAATGAAAAGTCAGCAGTGTGGAAGTAGAACTTGTGTGAGAGAGACTGAGGAGTCCATGAGAGGGGAGGTGCCAGGCTTGTCTCATAACAACTTAAAGCCTGTGCTTACAGTAACTGATGCTTCTAGATGTAGCTCTCTGCAGTGAGATCTTGTTGCCTCACGAAGGCCCCCGCATCTCTCATTACATTGAGAATCAAATTCTAACATGAGTTTTGGAAGAGATAAACCATATCTAAACCATATCAGGTAATAGTATTATGTTCCCCAGTTTTCAGATGAAGAACAGAAGACTGCAGGAGCTCACACAGAGTGAGCTAGAAAGAAGCTTGATGGGAAGTAGAGTGGGTTTCTCTAGAATTAGTGGACTCTGCTACTTTGCTAAACAAAAGGGTGACCTGTAAAACCCATTCTTCTCGAAGCAGCTCTTAATCTATCATATAAAGCAAAGTGCAAATCATAGACCTGCAAGGGTTGGAAAGGAACCTTATGTATGAACTTCACAAATTATTCGCCTATAAATCCAAGAGCACTTTGGGAGATGGAAATAGGAGGATAAGGAGTTCAGGGTAATTCTCATCTGTGTACCAAGTCCAGCTTAAACTATATGAGACACTATTTCAAACAACAACAAGCAAACAAACAAACAAACAAAACCAACCTAGAATTACTAAACTTATTTAGATTTGCCCTTTATGGATTTTTGTTAATTCATTCGTTTTTTTTTTTGTTTGTTTGTTTTGTTTTGTTTCTCTAGACAGGGTTTCTCTGTGTAGCCTTGGCTGTCCTGGAACTCACTCTGTACACCTGGCTGGCCTCAAATTCAGAGATCCACCTGCTTCTGCCTCCCAAGTGCTGGGATCAAAGGTGTGCACCACCATTGCTTGGAGTGCCCTTTATGTTTTTGATAGAGGAATTTATTGGAAAGCATTTTTGAAATAGTTTTGTTAAGGTTACATCAAATTGTATTTAAAGGTTAGTTCCATTAAAATGATTAAAAAGTATATTATATGTACTTGGGACTTATTAAGAGAGTAACTAAGCCAGGTACAACAGCACTCAGAGGCTGAGGCAGGACTATGAATTTGAAGTCAGTCACTGTGAATATGTAGTGATACCTTTTCTTAAAACCAAACCAAACCAAAGAAAACAAAAGGAGGGGGAGAGAAAGATTGAGAGAGAGAGAGAGAGAGAGAGAGAGAGAGAGAGAGAGAGAGAGAATATAATGTGCATGCCACTTGATTGTTTTTTGCCAAATTCACACATAAAATCATAAACTGCAAATTTTCTAGGAAAATTACAAAATTTGGCATTCCACATTAATGTCTACAAAGTAAACAATAGTATTCATTAAACATTTCACCAGCTGATTCCTATTGGAGATAAGTGGTCCCCTTGTGTGAATGGAGGTCAAAGGGCAACTTATGGGAGTGAGGTCTTTCCTTCTATCATGTGGATCTCAGAGACCTAACTTAGATTATCAGGCTTGGCAGCAAGCACCCTTCCCACACTGATCCATTTTGCTGGCTTATGTTCTTCTTCAGGCAGTTCCAAAGATTCATGGAGGAGATTCTTCCAAGCAGGATGAAATTATGGTAGACTCAAGCAGCATTCTGCCTTCCTCTAACTTCACCGTCCAGAATCCTCCTGAAGAAGGTGCTGAGAGCTCAAATGTTATTTACTACATGGCAGCTAAAGTTCTGCAGCATCTAAAGGGATGTTTGAAACTTGGTAAGAATAGCTGATTAGGAAAGCTTTGTTGAGAGGGTAGGTAACATAAAAAGAAATAGAAATACAAGAATTGTGGAGGAGCTATCAAATTTGCCAATGTTAAATGTCTGTGTAAAATGTTACTAGAAGGTGACTCACATACATCTTTAATCCTAGCACTTGGTAGAAGTTAGGAGATCTGTGTGAGTTCAAGGCTAGCTTGACCTACATAGCCAGTTCCAGGCCAGCTAGCCAGGGCTACACAGTAAGACCCAAAGGAATGTAATGACTCAGAAACTCTTAGGTTATCAGTGTGTTTTGCCTTTTATTTATTTTCCCCTGTTTTTATTGAGACAGAGCCTTGTTGTATATCCGGCTGACTGACCTCCAGGTGTGATCCACCACATCCAGCCTGGCTTTGCCTATTGGAAAGCTATTTAATCATGTATCCAGAGTCATACAATTTCTTTCTTGCATTATTCTACTTTTGGAATCAATGTAAGGAATCAATATAAATTTGATGAAAAGTCTTCCCTTTAAGATTTATATTTGAAAAATTGCTTAAAACTAAAATATCGAGACCAATCAGTATCTAAAAATAAGAGCATGTTTAAGCAGATATTGACCAAATCCACTCAATACACTTGATGAAACCTTAAAATTACTTACAGAATTTGAATAAGAACCTGCCATCTACTGTGGCCAGGTCATTATTATGAACCTCTTTTTTATTTTTTGAAGTATTTTTTTCCATAATTTTTGGGTAAAGGATTCCAAGACACAGTAGAAAGCTAAATGATCTCAAATCAGTTGTTAGAAGAAAGAGAAGTGGACCTTATTACTCCATACACACAGTGACTGTTATGGCATTTGGTCCAAATAAACAAGACACAGAAATCTTGATAGCATGACTAAGCGTAAATAATTATCAAATTTCAACTCTAAATTATCATTCATAAGGTACATTTTTAGTAAGTCACTATCAATATGCAATTAAGGTCAATAACACTAGATAAATTGCCTCAAACATGTTTACTAATAAGTTTTTATAAATTATTAATTATATTTTGTGTGTATATGTGTGAGTGTGGAGATCAAAGGAAATTTTGTAGGAGCTGATTTTCTCCTTCTATCAAGTGAGTTAATGAGAGGTCAAACTTGGGCCTTTTGAGTTTTGGAGACCCTTTTTGTCAGTCAACATCTTTTAGGATATGAACTAAACATCTATTAGGTTATAACCCATAATCCAGGTACTGGGGAGAAGAAAATGAAGACTTCAACAAGATCATGTTCTGGAATAGCTTTTTTCCATGTAAAGAACACACACACACACACACACACACACACACACACACACACACACACAGAGCAGTAACTCAGAGCTAGAATTACTGATTCCACACAAGTGAACTCTGCGAATTTGAGGGGAAAGCTCTTCCCTTTCCAAGAGGGAGTTTTTACCTATATATATTTCCTTCTCTCCTTCTCCTTTCTCCCTTTCTAGCTTTTCTTCTTATTGAAAAAATTACCTGATTGTTCTAATATGTATATATAATGATCCTGCAGAGGGGTGTTCATGAGGAAGGAGCTAAGAATATAGGCTCAATGTACTACCTCTGATTAGGAACTGAAACATCAGCAGATCTGAGTTGTAAGTATGGTGAATGACGTTCAACAAGAATGACAGGAGTTGGATATCAAAAAGCAGAGTCAGAAAAAGGGCAGGAGGAATTTTGAACACCAAGTTACAGAGTTTGAGATTTCCTCCAGAGGCACCAGTAAAGCTTCGAGATTTTGAGAAAAAGAAACAACACGTGGGTATTAACTGCACATTTATAGCCACATCATCAAAATGTTTATGATAAAATTACCCTGCCTCTGCCTCCCAAGTGCTGGTATTACAGATATGGGCCACCACTCCAAACTCTGTAAGCCTATTTCTGAGGTAATAACTTTGAGACTTGAGCATATCGGTTCATTTATTTATTTTGCAGTGCTGGGATATTAAACTCATTCTTCATTCCTGCTAGATGAGCATCCAACTACAGAATGTCATCCCAGCGTTCTTTTCTTTTTAAATTACAGCTCTTAATTCTAAAAGTAACAAAATCACAATCTCTACACCTTTCAAAGACAAAATTTAGTGATAATCCCACCAGTTCAATAAAACTACTGCTATCATCTAGTTTTTTTCTATTTTACATTTTCCAATTGTTTTTTTAGGATGGATTCTAAGAAATAGAACTACTAGTTTAAAGTTCATTGACAGCTTGTTATTGTACAACTCAAACAATATGTAAAGTACAAGTTCTCGCGTGGCAGCTAACATTTCAATCTACACGTCTCAAGGGCTGGGGAGACAATTCAAAGATACAATACTTGCTTAGCAGGTCTTAGCAATAAGTTCAATTCTCAGTACCAAGGACTGGTACAGGGGAAATCCTAAACAAGAAATTTGTGTTTAATCTCCCTTTATAATCTTTACACTTTAAATTATCAATAAAAGTGAACACTATCCTGAGCTTGCTTACTGACTGAATTTCTGTTTTTGTCCATCCTGTGAGCATGGTGAGTACATTTGTCAGTGTTCTGACTAAATAAATCCACCTGGGTCACATGCTTGTCTAAAGTTCAAGAAAGAAACTAAAGAAACAAAGAGGAAAGATGATATCCCCCTGGAATTTTTCAATCACATGAATGTTTGTTAGGTGTTCTAAATACAGGTGTATAACTCACTAGGACATACATTAGATTCTTATTGAGTGAAATATATATATATTTAGAATCCTCTTCTGGAATGCTCACCACCATGCCAGGTCCTTGATGTTTTTTATCTGTTTGTTATGTGTTTATTTCAATGTACCATATGCTCCACAGGCTGGAACACAACAATGTCTTATAAATCTTGAGCATTTGATAAGCATTTGTTGACGCATTCTTACCATTGTTGTAAAAAATACATAGGATAATGGGTCATGAGTAACAGAAGTGTATTGAACAATACCTGAGTATATGTAGAGTTAAGATTCACATCAGAGGACCAACTTTTTATTTGTTTGGTGCCAGGGTTGGAATACCCAGTATTGAGCATGCTCAATACATACTCTGCCAGTGAGCCACACCATAAAAATTCAGGTTTGACAAACCATGGGAACTGTGATAATTTCTTCAAATGATGAAGTTAAGAATATCCATTTGTGAGAGTTGGTCATGAGCAAGAAGCTCAGGAATCAAAGGTTATCTGCAACTACATAGAGAATTTCAGACAGCTTTGGATATATGATTCCATCTCAAAAGACTCAAAAGATATATTAGAGGGAAAATATTTACACTTCAGTCTAGAAAATGGAGCATGGAAGAGACATGAAAGTTGTAGGGGGACAATTAGAAGAGATGAAGGGGGTCAGGGCAAAGAGGAAAGAAAAGTGAGTGGATATAATAAAAATATGTTGAATATGTGTATGAAAATGAAACCTATTGGTTTATACAATTAATTAATATCTACTAACAATGTCCACAGATGCGGGTTTTTCATTACTTTGTATATATTAAATTTTCAGAAAGCTATAAACATTTATCAAATTACCTACTCTGAACTTTTAATTACTATGGTAAAAAATACAATAAGATTATAGTTCTTTAAGTTATTTTGACTGTAACTACTTTAAAAGGTAAGCTATAAAACATCTTGCATCCAACAAGAATTACCTCTTTGGGTGAATCCTAAGATACAATGCAGACTAATTACAATGAGCATAATTAAAGGAAGGTATGTTAGCCCTGTGTTAGTAAGAACTTTTAATGTACTTATGTTGAATGGCAGACTAATAACTATTTGTACTGAGTTAAAAATGAAAGTTCTTTCTTAAAGTGTAAACATGTACTATATTGAAGGATAGATCAGAAGCTCTGTATATTAAAATAAACATTTAATCACTTAGGTGTTTATGTTCTGTTATTTCTACAAATATGTTGCCTTCCTTCCTCCATTTCTTCCTTCCTTTCCTTCCTTCCTTCTTTCTTTTTTGATTTTGACAAGGTCTATCTGTTATGTTAGCCCTGGCTGTCCTGGAACTCTGTACGTAGACCAAGCTGGCTGGCCTCAAAACTCCTGCCTCTGCCACCCAAATGCTGGGATTAAAAGTGGGCAGTACCATAACCAGCCTTCTTTCCTTTTTTAAAAGTGTATTTTACGTGTGTGTGTGTGTGTGTGTGTGTGTGTGTGTGTGTGTGTGTGTGTGTGTGTGTGCTCATGCTCACGTAAGTGCAGGAGCTGGTGGAGGCCAGAAGAGAGCACTGAATGCCCTGGAGTTTGAGTTCCAGGCTGTTGTTAGCCCCACACAGAAGGTTCTGGGAACTGAACTCAGTTCTTCTGCAAGGGTAGTATGCTTTCTTAACCACTGAGCCATTTCTCCAGCTCTAATGTGTCACTTTCTTTTTTTTTTTTTTTTTTTGGTTCTTTTTTTTTCGGAGCTGGGGACCGAACCCAGGGCCTTGCGCTTCCTAGGCAAGCGCTCTACCACTGAGCTAAATCCCCAACCCCCCTATGTGTCACTTTCTAATTAAACAAAGGGTTCTCACTTCAGTTTTTTTTTTTTTTTTAATTGGTTTTTTTGAGACAGGGTTTCTCTGTGTAGCCCTGGCTGTCCTGGAACATACACCTTTAATCAGCCTGGCCTTGAACTCACTGTGACCTGCCTTGTCTCTACCTTGGCTATCTGCTTCCACTGAGAGGGTCCATGGGGTGGAACTCAGATCATCAGGATTGTGGAGCAAACACTTTTTTTTTTTTTTTTTTGGTTCTTTTTTTCCGGATCTGGGGACCGAACCCAGGGCCTTGCGCTTCCTAGGCAAGTGCTCTACCACTGAGCTAAATCCCCAACCCCTGGAGCAAACACTTTTACCTGAAGAGCCATCTTATTAAACCATGTGGTAGACTCTTGTCCATAGATTCATGTGTACAAAGCACAAAAGAATCATGTATTTGAATTTGTTCCTCATGCCCAAGAGTCTCATTGTGTGTAAATATTTAAAATCCTGAACACTAAAGTAGACCTAGTCTCCTTTAAAGTAGACCAGGGACAGTGGGCCTGGAGTAGCTTCCATTGGTCTGCCTAGGTTATATGGCACAACACCAGAGTCTGATATGTTCCTAAGTGAAATCTAACTGCTCCTAGGTCTAGAGGCTGAAGTCCAGTGTCAGGTACTGGTGATCTGGCTTCTGAACGTCTCTCTCTTTGTTTCTAGATAGCCACCCTCCCAGTTTCCCACACAATCTTTTTGTGCTTGTACCTTGCTGAAGTTCCCTGTTTGACAGAAGAACAATGTTACTGGTGTAGCCCAAAAGCATTACCTTCTTACCTTCCTAAATGTTTTGCCTCCAGATACAGCTATGTGCTGTGGTGTTTAGACCTTGGACACACAGGTTGTGGGTTGGGGATATGGTTCAACCCATGCACATCTCTCTTCTCTGTAGGAAGTGGTTCTGATGCTTTGTTCATGAATCTGTTTGTGAACATAGAACTTAGTTCCTGTTTCCCAATTGGATTTCCCAAACCATGCTTTGGAGGGAGAGAAAGCCACCAGCTAGGCAATTTTGGGGCCAAGGTTTTTCTGTGAAGTCCTGACTGTCCTGGAATTTGCTCTGTAAATCAGGTTGGCTTCAAAGTCAATAAATCATCCTACCTATACTAAAAAAAAGTATCTTGCCCCATCACTCTTTTTAAGTATTATTCAGTCCTTTATTTAGCAAGAGAAATAGCTTCTGTGTAGTTATTTTTGCTATGATAAAATATACAGAGCAAGAAAATTGCCATTTTAAGTGTAGATTTCTGAGGCAGTGAGTACATTTATACTGTACAACCAGCTCTTCTATCTATCTTCAGACATTTTCATCTTCTAAAATTAAACTCTGTGCACATTCAACAGTAGGTTCCCCCTCCAATTATCTTCCAGCCCTTGAAACACTCTTCTAATTTCTGTGTCCATAAATCTAACCACTGTTAGTACCTTGTTAAGTGGAGTCATTAATTATCTGTCTTTTTGTGACTGACAAGTATCATTTAGCTTAATATCTTCAAGGCTCATCCATATTGTATCACTGGTTGGTACTTGAGCCTGATATTTCATCATATGTAAAGATCAAATTTTGCTTTAAAAGCTATTCATCCACTAGATGGGTCAAAGGTGGATGAACTCATTTCTCTTTCAACAGGAGTGCAAAATGCTGCTTTGAATATATACATAAGATTACATTGTTCTCTTAAAAGTAGGTTAAACAAGCAGGCTGAGTAGTTAAACAGGTAGGCTAGCAGCCTTGAATCTTTTTTTTTTTTTTTAAGAGAATGAGGTGATTTTATTTTTTTTCCACCTTTATTAACTTAAGTATTTCTTTTTTTTTTCGGAGCTGGGGACCAAACCCAGGGCCTTGCGCTTGCTAGGCAAGTGCTCTACCGCTGAGCTAAATCCCCAACCCCAACTTAAGTATTTCTTATTTACACTTCGATTGTTATTCCCTTTCCTGGTTTCCGGGCCAATATCCCCCTAGCCCCTACCCCTCCCCTTCTATATGGGTGTTCCCCTCCCCATCCTCCCCCTATTACCACCCTCCCCCCAACAATTACATTCACTGGGGGTTCAGTCTTGGCAGGGCCAAGGGCTTCCCCTTCCACTGGTGCTCTTACTAGGATATTCATTGCTACCTATGAGGTTGGAGCCCAGGGTCAGTCCATGTATAGTCTTTGGGTAGTGGCTTAGTCCCTGGAAGCTCTGGTTGCTTGAATCTTAAGTGACCTCAAGATGTATTATTAACTCTGGCTGGGAGGTTCACCAAAAGCTCTAGTCTTTTAGAATTTAAGAGATAATTTTAGAATACTGAATTGCCACGTCCTTTCTTGCATACAAAGGCATTTTAATTTTCTTACATTTCTCCTCAAACTTTTATTTTCACTCTACATTCTGCTGAAATATTAATCTATAATGTATTTTTTTTCTTTTTTTTTTTTTTCCGGAGCTGGGGACCGAACCCAGGGCCTTGCGCTCGCTAGGCAAGTGCTCTACCGCAGAGCTAAATCCCCAACCCCCTATAATGTATTTTTATGCCTAGATATTTCTTATTAATTAATTTATTTGCTTTACTTCCCAATATTAGGCCCCCTTCTCTTCCCAGTACCCCTTCACACAGATCCTTCCCCCATCCTCCCCTTCCCTTCTCCGAGGAGAAGGGAACCCCACCGTGCGTCATCTTGTGTTGTGTCCATCCTCGACCCCTCCCCCCAGCACATCAAGTCACTGCGGTACGAGGCGCAATCTCTCCCACTGAGGCCAGACAAAGTGGCTCAGCTAGGGGCCACAGGCAGGCAACAGATTCAGGGACAGCCCCTGCTTCCGTCACTGGGGACCTGCATGCTGCACGAAGATCAATTGTACTTCTGCTACATAAGTGCAGGGGACCTAGATCCAGCCCACGCTCACTATTTGGTTAGTGGTTCAGTCTCTGGGAGCCCCCAAGCGTTCAGGTTAATTTGACTCTGTTGGTCTTTTTGTGGAGTCTATGTTCTCTTCGGGTCTGAGTCCTTCCCTCCAACTCTTCCACAAGACTCTCCAAGATCTATTTAATGTCTGGCTGTGGGTCTCTGCATCTGTTTCCATTGGCTGCTGGGTGAAGTCTCTCAGAGGACACTTATGCTAGGCTGTCTCCAAGCATAACAGTATCATTAAATAGTGTCTGGGATTGGCTCTTGCTCATGGTGTGGCTCTCAATTTTGGACAGTCATTGGTTAGTCATTCCTCTGTCTCTGCTCTGCCTTTGTCCCTGCACATCTTGTAGGCAGGATACATATGGAATTGAAGGTTTTGCAAGTGGGGTGCTCTCCTTATCCATCTTCTGGGAGTCCTGCCTGGCTAAAAGAAGTGGCTACTTCAGGATCCCCCATATTCACCACTGTTAAGAGTCTCTGCTATTGTCCCTCCAATAGCACCCTCGCTCAGCCCCCACCCACCTACTACAGAATTCTGTTCTCTCTCCTCTGCTCTCCCTACACCGGATTCCCCACCTGCTTCCCTCCTACTCCCCTTTCCTACCCAGTTCCCGTTCTCCATCTAACTTCAGTATCTATTTTATTTCCCCTTCTGAGAAGGATTCAACCATCCTCCCTTGGACCCTCCTTACTATTTTGTTTCTTAGGATCTGTGGATTGTAGTGTGGTTATCCTGTACTTTATGGCTAGTATCCACTTATGAGTACATATCATGCATGTCCTTTTGAGCCTAGGTTATGTCACTCAGAATGATATTTTCTAGTTCTATCCATTTGGCTGCAAATTTCATGATGTCCTTGTTTTTAATGGTTGAGTAGTATTCTGAGTACACATTTTCTTTATCCGTTCTTCAGTTGAGGGACATCTAGGTTGTTTCCAGCTTCTGGCTATTGTGAATAAAGCTGCCATGAACATAGTTATGCAAGTGTCCTTGTGGTATTGAGGAGCGTCTTTTGAATATATGCCCAGGAGTGGTACAGCTGGTTCTTCAGGTAGAAATTATCTCATTTCTCTGAGAAACAGCCTAATTGATTTCCAGAATGGTTGAACAAGTTTGCACTCCCACCAGTGATGGAGAAGTGTTCCCCTGGTTCCACAGCCTTGCCAGCATGTGCTGTCCTTGAGTTTTCAATCTTAGCCACTCTGATGGGTGTGAGGTAAAATCTTAGAGTCATTTTGATTTGCATTTCCCTGAAGACTAAGGACATTAAACATTTCTTTATAAAAATTGTATTAAAAAAACACTTCTTTAAGTGTTTCTCAGTCATTAGAGATTCTTCTATTGAGAATTCTCTGTTTAGCTCTGTATCTCACTTTTTAAATTGGGTTATTTGAGTTGTTGATGTCTAACTTTGTGAGTTCTATATATGTTGTGGGTATTAGCCCTCTGTCAGGTGCAGGGATGATGAAGATCTTTTCCCCATCTGTAGGCTGTTATTTTGTCCCATCCACAGTGTCATTTGAGTTACGAAAAACTATCAATTTCATGAGGTCCCATTTATCAATTATTGATCTTACAGCCTGAGCCATTGGTGTACTATTCAGGAAGTTGTCTGTTGTACCAATGAGTTCAAGGTTAATCCCTATTTTCTGTTCTATTAGATTTAGTATATCTTGTTTATGTTGAGATCTTTGATCTACTTAGACTTGAGTTTTGTGTGGGGTGATGAATATGGATCTATTTGCATTCTTCTACATACATCCAGTTATACCAGCACCTTTTGTTGAAGATGCTTTCCCATTTCCAATGTATGGTTTTATCAAAAATCAATATCGATAGGTATGTGGGTTTATTTTTGGGTCTTCAATTCAATTCCATTAATCAACATGTCTGTTTCTATGCCAATACCATCCAGTGTTTATAACCACTGCTCTGTAGTACAACTTGAGATCAGGGATGGTGATGCCTCCAGAAGTTCTTTTATTGAACAGGATTGTTTTAGTTATCCTGGGTTTTTTGATTTTTCCATATGAAATTGAGAATTGTTCTTTCAGAGTCTGTAATGAATTGTGTTGGAATGTTGATGGGAATTGCATTGAACCTGTAGATTGTAGTTATCTCTTTCTTTAGATTAGGGAAATTTTCTTGTATGATTTTGTTGAAGATATTTTCTGGGCCTTTGATCTGGCAATTTTCTCTTTCTATTCCTATTATTCTTAGTTTTTTTTTTTTCATAGTGTCCCAAATTTCCGGGATGTTTTGTGTCTAAACTTGTTTAGACTTTGCATTTTCTTTGTCCAATGTATCAATTTTCTCTGTTATATCTTTTATGCCTGAAATTTTCTCTTTCATCTTTTGAATTCTTTAGGTGATGCTTGTGGCTGTAGTTTCTGTTCTTTCCTAGGTTTTCCATCTCCAGGATTGCCTTAGTTTGTGTTTTCTTTATTGCTTCTATTTCCATTTTCAGTTCTTGGACAGTTTTATTCTTGTCTGTCACCTGTTTGGTTGAATTTTTCCTATATTTCTTTAAGGGATTTATTTATGTTCTCTTTAAAGGCCTCTCTATTGACTTTATAATGTAGGATTTTAGATCATCTTCTTGTGCTTCAGTTTTGTTAGGATATCCATCCTGAGCTAGCTGTAGTAGGATTGCTGGGCTCTAGTGGTGCCCTATTGCCCTACCTCTTGTTGATTGTGTTCTTACACTGTCCTTCAGTCATCTGGTTTTCTCTGGTGTTGTCTGGTTGATCCTGATGCCAGCAGAACTACTCAAGAAGGTAGAGAGGGCAGTTGGTCCTACAATGGAGGTTAGGGTACCACAGGCAATTCACCTCTCCTGGCTGTGGCTCTAGGGGACCCAACTGGGAAGGGATTGGTGGGGTAGTGTTTCAATCTGGTTCTTGGGATTCCCATGGGCCTTCACAGGGAAGCAGGGCACTATTGGGGTCCTGCAAATCTCCTTAAGATGGAAGGGTGAGCCCAGAGCTAGACAATTGAGGCCATAGGACTGTGTGTGTACAACTCACCTCTGCTGGCTATGCTTTAAGTCTAAATATCTTTTGATGATTAATAATATTAAATGTCTAAAAACTAAAATTCAAAAATTTTAAAAATTCTGTAACACCAATCAATAGGTGTCAATATTCATTCTGGATTGCTACTATTGTAATTATTATTTATACACCATTGATCAAATCACATATATTACAAATTATTATGACTATGAACTGAATGTTCTTTGTGGCACTACAGTGACCTAGACCAGCTGGTTATTCTTCAGTGACAGATCTTGAGAGGAACAGATGAGAAGATAAGGAGATAGATTTGTTGAGAATTAGGAGGTCTTACATAAGCTATGTCTTATGACAAGCGTATTGTGTACTATTTCTAGGGGATAAATGAGATGAAGTCAACAGGAAGTTTATCAGGCAATGTTGCACATGAGGCACACAGAGTATCTCAAGAACATTACAGACCAAGCACACAGCAGCCTTGTGACTGATATCTGTAGTCCCCAAGGGTGGGAAGAATTTGGTTCTTAGGATCTGGAGCTGAAGCTTCCCAAAGCTCTAGACTCAGGCCAATATCAGCTCTGCCAAGCATGTTCTGGTCTCAGAGAAGAACGATGTTCCTTCTGTATATATCAGAGCTTCAGGGAAAGCCTCAAGTCGGTCTAGCCCTCAACACTAGGGAATGAACTTAAGTTCTGTTATTTGTCACATCCTGACCCAACTAAAAAAACTGTCTGAAAACAAACTAAGAAAACACACTTTCAATCATTTATCTCTACTGGAAAATCAATACCATGAAGACCAGATCCTTGCCTGTCTTGCTTCTTGTTGATACAAGCAAGGTATTGTGATAGAAATGTTTATTAAATGAATTAATATATGTTTGCTTAAGGATCATTTGTTCTGGGTAACATTATTCATCAGCCAGGTTAAAAGGACCCTTCCCATCAAAACAAGGTTCCCAAAGAAGGCCACAGTATAGGATTTTCCATGAGAGTAGGAAACTCCACTCTTGAGTTTTTGTTCACCTTAATTAGATGATTTTGGGTAGAAAAAATATTAGACTCTACATAAAGAAAGTTAGCATAAAAGTAATATGCAACTGGATAGATCTTTTCTGTTAGGATTCTGCTGATGGCTAAAGAGGTATGAGGGCTCTTTTTGGTTGGTGCAGAGCTAGAGGGAATATAAACATTTGACTGGTTTTCTGAAGGCATGCCAGCCCTCTGCAGTATGTTGGACAATCACACTCAACCCCATAGGAAGCACCAGAGAAAGTTCCCCTTAGAAGTCCTGCAGCTCCCTGACACCCAGAACCCCAGCTCGCTTAGGCAATCATCTCTGTACACCCAGGTGTGTTCTCAAATGAGTCCTGGCCATTTACTATTTTCTGAACTCAGATTTCTTACAGTGCACCTGTTACTTCCCAAACAACCACCAGAAATCTAACAGCTCAACAGACAGAAGGACTCAGCATGCACTATTCCAAATATATCACCTTGACATAATGTGTATTTTAAGCTGAAGGAAGTGAAGAGATTGCTCTCATCATGTCCTACCTTTCTCCTACAAAGAAGGCTGTACAAAAATTCTTGGACCTACTGTTCCTGAAAATAGGATATTCTAGAAGGCCATACTTTATAAAGAGCAACTCTTATCCTTAATTATTCTCTGCATAGCTGCCCCTCCAACCCTTTAAAATGTTCAGAATAAAGTGAGGCTTTATTCTAGAAACTTCAGTTCACACTTTGGTCTTTGGGTCTTTATTTCTGGCCTCCCATGTTATGTAAACATATTAATAAACTTATCATAGTAACCTGTTCTTTTATTCAACATTAGCCATGACCTTGTGATAGGCAAAGAAAGGATATTACCTTTATTCTCCTCCATAAGGGAGGATCTAATTTCCCAAAGGAAGAACTGATAATTTGGAAGAACTGCCATTACACTAGTCAGAGTTTGGGTGGAAAAGCCATGGGGAAAAGGGTCTAGGTTGATCTAGGAAATGCCAGACTAACATCAAACAAAATAGATTTTTCAACTTATTGCAACCCTGTCATTCAATGCACTTTAGCCTAGTATGGCTTCAGTGAACATGCACACGATTATGTAGCACGAATGCCAAGCTTGTGAAATGTTTCCTGTAATACTTCTAATTATACCGAAATGGCCAACCATTTTTACAAATTTCCTTTGAAGTTTGGATTGTTTTATGAAATATAACCACATAGAAACAGTCAACATTATCTTAGCTGACTAAATATTCAGGGGTACAGATAAAAGATGATTATCTAATCTCTTTTAGAACCCATTCCATCATAAAATTTTTATTTACACTGAAAATTATTTTATTTTATGCATATGGATATTTTGCTTGCATGTATGTCTGTGTACCACTCGTGTGTCTAGTGCCCACAGAGGCCAACAGATCTCTTGGGACTGGAGTTACATAGATGTTTGTGAGCTGTCATGTGGGTGCTAGAAATTGAACCTGTGCTCTCAACTGCTGAGCCCTCTCTCCAGCCTGACAACATAAATATTTTGAGGCTGAACTTTAGCAGGAAGACAGGAGCATCTTGCTGTGTTAGTTTCTTTTCACTTTGACACGATACCTGTGGCCATCAACTTACCAGGGTTTACTTTTGGCTGAAGGTTTCAGAACATGGTTGTTTTAGTTGCTTTCTTGTCTGTGGGGAACAACACCTTACTTTATCATACACAGATCATTATCATGATTCCTTATTGTAAAGTTAGATCCTGTTTACCTCGGCTGGAAGCAAAGAGAAACAGGAAGCATCCAGGATCCCAATGTCACCTTTAAGAATGACTACCTCTGGTAACTAGACCCCACTTGCTAAAGGCTATATCAGCTTCCAATAATACCACAGGCTAGCCAGAAAGCCTTTTAACACATGGTCCTTTTAGGAGATACTTACCCAACTCATACCATATGCAAAAATGACAAATGTGAGATACAGGAAAAAAAAAACCCAACAACTATAGATGGGCTGGGTTTATTGCTCAGTGGTGGTATGAACATGTGAGAAGTTTGGAGTTGAATCGCAGGGGAAGAAAAAAGTTGGAAGTGTTTAGAACATTTCAGTAGAGCCAAAATTCTGTTCTTTATATCCTCAGACATAACCAAAAATTTAAAAGCTTGTTGGGCACCTACAATGTATTAAATAAGAGATACAGATCTCTTGTATGTATATTAATACATTTTGAACTCATCAGATGGCTCTGTTCACCAATGGTTAAACTGAAAAATGTGGCATGAAATTTTGAAATTTTGAGCTGAGTGACAGAGATGGCTTAGCTGGTAAAGGGCTTGCCACCAAGCTTGATGTCTTGAGTCATCTTCATCCCTACCCCAACCCCAATGTGTAACCAGAAACCTACAAGGCACATACATTTTAAAGAATGCTTTAAAGGCCACCATCAGTTTTAACAATGTACATCTTCTACTAGTCCCAGCTGACAGTCTTCAACAAGGCTGGGCAAATGGAGTCATGAGAATGCAAATCACTCGTTACGCTGTCTTTTAGATTGTAGGGAACGAAACTCAAATAGTTGGGAATGAGCAAAAGAAACTTATTCTAAGTACTATCATTTTGTTTTCAGACTCCATTTAATCATAGTAAGAGACTAAAATCAAGGTCCCAGGGCCCAGGGGAGCTGGGGACTTCCCAATAGCTGAACAGCTGTTGTAAGGAAATTGTCTTGAGTCCAGACATCTCAGGGACAATTTCACTAGCTTGCTGGCAGAGTCAAACTAAGATCCTAAGCCCAGGAACCAACTCCTATCCTAATTGATGGAAACTCCCTTGCGCAAGCCCTTATGTCAAAACACGATTGGACAATGCTACAGCTCACCCAGCCTCTCCATTCTTTATGGTTTTATTCTTTAAATATGCTGTACAATGTCCCTTCATGGTCCGTCCAGCTCTGAGTCTGTTCTGTGGCCCCGATCGATCAATAGCGGTTTAATTACAATAAAAATTTGTCATCTGAATTGACCTGGTGTTTGAATTATGTTGGATTTATGTCGGATTTAAGCCGACCCCGCAACAAAATAACAGGGTTTGTTTTCAAATTTTCAAGAACAAGAAATCAACCCCTTTCCTGGCTTGGAAAATGAGATCCTTAGGGCCAGTGCATCAAAAGGCAGGCTCTGGTGTGCTCTAGTATAAATAAGCCAAAGGCTCTTTTTGAGATAGGGTCTCAAGTACCCAAGTTGGCCTTGAATTTGCTGTGAAGCAAAGGATTGCCTTAAACTCCAGATCCTCTAGCCTCAATCTCCCGAGAGCTGGGATTACTGGCGTTTGTCCCCACACCCTGACCCTATAGGCTCTTAATGTCAAAATAGGGCAAATTGAGATTCGAGAAAGCTGGCAGGTGTTTGCCTTGCAAGCTGTAACCACTTCAGCTATGTGGGAGGGGGTCTGTCAATTTCGGCGGCCAGAAGCTTCCCAGCAGGAAGAGGCGGGCTCGAGTAGGAGGAAAAGAGCAACCGGAAGGTGCGGGTTTTGGCGCCGACTACACTGCCACCAGACTGCTCCGCGATGCTGGTTGAAGGCTCTGAGCTGCAGTCCGGTGCTCAACAGCCACGCACGGAAGCCCCGCAGCATGGAGAACTCCAGTACCTGAGGCAGGTGGAGCACATTATGCGCTGCGGCTTCAAGAAGGAGGACCGCACGGGCACTGGCACCCTGTCGGTGTTCGGCATGCAGGCACGGTACAGCCTGAGAGGTAACGGAGGCTGGTCCCCGCTAGCGGGATGGACTGTGGGAGGATCCGGCGGGCTGGGCGCGCGGAGACGCGGGGCGGCCGGCCACGGTTAGCCCTAACCCAGCTTCTGAGGTTCTAGGAGCCCTAAACTCAGCGTGTCCGCCCCAGGGCCGCTAGGTGGCAGCTGCTGCAAGTAAATTAGGTCCTGAAGGTCTCCCTTTGACCTTAATCCCGGTTAAACCTTTTCTCCTGAATCCAGTTTTAACCAGATGTGCGGCCCCGAGGGGAGGGAGTGGGAGAAACCTGTCTGGGCTTGTTCTGACCTTGCCCAGAGGTCTGTCCTGAGTTTGCTCCTCCTCTTCCTCCCCTTATCTGGTGTTCCCCTTTGTTACTGTTTTTTTTTTTTTTTAAATTGGAGCGAAAATGGCTTGGGCGGTGCTACAGATGCGCGGGAAAAGGGGAGAACCCAGGCCGAGGCGGGAGCTGTGGGGTTTCCTCCAACAGCCTTGGCTTTTAAAGAGGAACCAGAGGATGTCTGGGAGAAAAGAATGTAATCAAACACAGGACCTTCTAGGTGTTGGCTGGGGATGGGGGTGCTAATGGTGGTATTTAGGATAACTGAAGAGGAACCTGACCCTGGCGTGGAGAGTAGCTTTGAGTGGGGATATGCACACTCTTAGGGAATTCACTTAAGTCTCAAACATTTTCTGGAGCTGGAAACTACAGCCTCTGCTGCATAGATTGATCCAGCCTAAAGGGCCTCCGAGAACTGTGGACCTCGACGAACCACAGACCCGGTTTTTAATTCGCTTCCTCTTCGTAGACTGCTTTTTTGTCCTTTAGCTCTCCAGTCTTTATTCAGCTTTTTGATAATGTTAAAGATGGAAGTAGTGTCCTGGTTGCAAAACAGTTACTCAGGCTGCACCCCTGACCTTAGTATTTTCACTTTGCCTTGTGGATTGCTTGACCTGCCCCCACCCCTTTGCCTCTTAAGCTGTGGACGCTTGGGCGTTTTCTTTGAAGTGGATGTCACCAAGTTCCCTGATGGCCATTCTGAGGAGTAAACAATTCTGTTTCCCTATACTAGGTCAGTTTGCTTTCCCAGTATCTGAAAACTGTTCAGTTTTTACACGAGGGATATCACCTCTCTGCCCATGGCATATGGACTTGGGTATGGGAGGGCTTTACATTGTGTCTGAGGTCACATTTTGTGTGTTGTCAATACAGCCCAGTGACTGCGTTCACAGTGGCTGATTAGTGGGTGGGGACCTTTTCTCTTTCCCATATGGGTATCCCCTGGAGAACTGTGGTGTCCCTGACTTGTCCAGTAGCTGGATAGGACTCTGTTCTCCTGCAGCTGCTCCAGGGTTTTGGGTCCCAGGAACTTTCCTTCCATAGAGAAAGCTGGATGGTGGCTTGCTTTATTTTTACCATGTTTTAACTGTATGACAAACTGTTTTTCAGATGAATTTCCTCTGCTCACAACCAAACGAGTATTCTGGAAGGGTGTTTTGGAGGAGTTGTTGTGGTTTATTAAGGTACGGGTGGTGCTGCTATTAGAAGCCGTTAGTCTTCACAACACCAGGCTTAGAAGTCTTAGTAACTTGCAGTTGTTAGCCATCTCCACTTCTTTGGTTCATTTTCCAGTTCTGTTTTCTCTCTCCCCACCTATCCTGCTCTCCTCACTAATCTGAAAACATGGGGATATTCCTGCCTAGGGCTCTGGCCATTCCCAGTGCCTACTATCTTTTCCTTCCGTATGGAGTATGATTCTCTCCCTTTCTTCCAGTCCCACTCAGATAGCCTTGACCTAATCAAGATAGATTCTTCTCCCTTCTCACTTCTTTCTCTTTCCTTATAGGGAAACATCATCAGCTGGCCTATAAACCAGCTTTTCATGATTTTTCTGGATGGGAGATAAATAAGTACAATGTCCCCTGAGTTTCCCAAGGTTAGAGAATCTATTTGTCCTGTTTGGTATTGTATTCCTAGGTCCAGAATGTAGCCAGCCATGTGGTCTGTGGTTACACAGAAACCCTGTCTTGAAAACAAAAACAAAACAAAGCGATTGACAAGTTATTTATTGGGAGTGAAAAGTTTAAAAGAAAGAGGGGCTGGAAATCTGACTCGATGGTTGAGAGCACTTGTTCTTTCAGAGGACCCAGATTTCGTTCCCAGTCCCCACAGGATGGCTGAAGCATTTCCAGAAAAGCTAACTAATGATTATCACTACAAATTCTTTAGCCAGATACATGATACGTGAACAAACTGTACTTGGAGTGTTATTAAACAAGTCCATTTGGGGGATTATGTGTAGACACGGAACATGGTTGGTTTAGCAGTTCAAAACTGTGAGATGAGGTAGGAATAGATTAGGGACTTGGAGGTTTTAGAACATAAAATCAGCAGTGATGGTTCTCACCTTTGATTCCAGCACTCAGGAAGCAGAGGCGGGTGGGTCTGTGAGTTTGAGGCTAGCCTGGTCTACACAGTGAGTTCTAGGATATCCAGGGGTACACCTGGAATTTCCTCACCTGATAACCTACGATATCTTGGGTTGGGGGGGAAGAAGAATTAAAAGGGAACAATGAGGAAATGGGTCAGTGGCTAAAAGCACTTGCCATATAAATCAGATTGAGTTTGGATCCCTGGAGTTCTTATAAAAAGCCCTATTTGGTGGTGCCATCTAATCCCAGAACTGCTAGGGGAGAGATAGGCCATGGAGATAGGAAAATCTGTTGGAAACTCATAAGCTAGCTAGCTTGGGTGCAGCAACAGAAACAAGAGAGGACTCCCACCTTGGTAAGGAGGCAAGAGAAGGGAGTCTGGCCAGGACCAGCCTGCTTAAAGATAGGCTGTACATGGACAGTATGCCGTGGGTAGGAGATGAGTAGCTCAGAATCCCCTTTTATGCGTGTTCTAACTCATTTTTTTCTAGGGCTCCACAAATGCTAAAGAACTGTCCTCCAAGGGAGTGAGAATTTGGGATGCCAATGGGTCCCGAGACTTTTTGGACAGCTTGGGATTCTCTGCCCGACAGGAAGGAGACCTGGGCCCAGTTTATGGATTCCAGTGGAGACATTTTGGAGCAGACTACAAAGATATGGATTCAGGTAAGGAGAGAACAATGCTTCAGGTCTCCTGAGTGTTCTTGCTCAAAAATCCATTGTAGAGTATGATGGCCAAGTTCACATCGTGGGAGCTGATACGAACTGACTTTGTGAGAAACGATGCTGGGTTATGGTGGAGAAGCTACAACTAAATCACATAAAATCCCAATGTACTCTTGGTGGCTAACATATGTTGGGCATGATTGAAACTTTCTGAACCTTGTCACTGGCAAATAGTGGTAGGTTTGGTTCATAAGGGTTTATGATAGATGGAGGTTCATCTGGGACTGGGTGTAGGAGTTGCCTTTGATGATCATTTCTCTGCAGGGCTGAGGCACTAGCAAATTTGTAGTCAGTGTAGTGTTTCTGTGCAGTGCCGCTGGACTTACCCTCTTCTTCCTACTCTGTGGGAACAGAGGGTGAAGAAAACATCTCAGTTTATGACTGGCATCTTCCTCTCTCTCAGTACTGCTTGTGTGTCAGAGACCTGCCTTCAGCTTTTGTCATTTCTCCCTAGAACAGGTTCCAAAGTCAGTGTCTCACTAGAGTTTGTGTGTGTGTGCTTGTGTGTGCAGGAAGTAATAAATTACTGGCTGGGCAGACACCAGCAACCTGGACTGTACGCTTTTCCTCTCAAGGGGACAGTCACAGCTCCTAGCAAATTGGAAGAATTTGGGCCTTGTGGGGGGCGTTGAATGAGAATCTCCTCCGTGGGTTCATATGTATAAATGCTTAGTCACCAGGGAGTGGATTTGAAAGGATTAAGAGGTGTGACCTTATTGATGGAGGCGTCACTTTGGGGTTTCAAAGCCCATGCCAAGCCCAGAGTCTCTTATCCTGCTGCCTGCAGATCTGGTTGTAGAACCCTTAGCTGCTTCTCCGGCACCACACCTACCAAGCTACCAAGCTCCCCACCATGCTGATAATAGACTGAACCTCTAAAACCATAAGCAAGGCCGCAATTAAATGTTTTTGGTGTGTTTTTTTTTTTAACACGAGTTGCCACAGTCACGGTGACTCTTCACAAGCAACAGAACAATCAAACAGGCCTAGTCTCCAGATTCTTCAGTAAAGCCTAAAGTTGTATTTGTCTGCAATTGAGATTTTTTTAAAAGACTTATTTACTATATATAATCACCACCACAATCCAGCAATTTCCTGGAGTCTTTTATGTTGCCTTCTTGGAGCTGTGATTTTTGAGAATTCCCTCCCTCATTGAACATTGACTAGGGCTTGTCTTAGAAGTGTATACAGGGGAGAGTGGATGAAGTAGCCGTGGTCTTCATTAACAGATCACTTCTCAGCCTACACGTTTCAGCAGGAAGCAGGGAATTAAAGTCCACAGACGACAACTGGAAAACATGTACCAGATCATTAAACTCATTACAGTTTTCCTGGTAGTTGTAAGTCAGTGATGTGTTTAGCGACTAAGTTGTAATGTTGTTTTAGGTGGAAGTATGTGTAACACAGTGAGTGCCGAAGCCTTAGAAACTATTCTATGGTTCCGATATTTACTCTACACTAGTTTCCTCTCTACACTAGTTACACACTAGTGAGATGGGTGTGTTTGTTAATTCTCACAAAAAATTAAATCTTGGCCTAATACAGGTTGTAGGGCATTTTCAGAGTCTATTGATACTTTGATTTTATACGTGTCAAGGATGAGAACTCTACACCACAGAAACATGTAGTACAAAATGGCAGAAGTATGTTTGCCATTTTAGATATTGTTGGCATATCTCTTCGAATCCCAAGTCAGAATTCACTGAATGATGTTTTTGTGAAATGCAAGTCAATTTTTAAAACCAAAAATTCTTTTTTTTTTCCCATCTTTATTAACTTGAGTATTTCTTATTTACATTTCGATTATTATTCCCCTTCCCAGGGTTGGGGATTTAGCTCAGTGGTAGAGTGCTTACCTAGCAAGCGCAATGCCCTGGGTTCCGTCCCCAGCTCCGGAAAAAAAAAAAAAAAATTATTCCCCTTCCTGGCTTGCCCAACTCCTCCCCCTCCGCTTCTCTATGGGTGTTCCCCTCTCCATCCTCCCCCCATTACCGCCCTCCCCCCAACAATCATGTTCACTGGCAGGCCCAAGGGCTTCCCCTTCCACTGGTGCTCTTACTAGGATATTCATTGCTACCTATGAGGTCAGAGTCCAGGGTCAGTCCATGTATAGTCTTTAGGTAGTGGCTTAGTCCCTGGAAGCTCTGGTTGCTTGGCATTGCTGTACCTATGGGGTCTCGAGCCCCTTCAAGCTCTTCCAGTTCTTTCTCTGATTCCTTCAATGGGGGTCCTATTCTCAATTCAGTGGTTTGCTGCTGGCATTCGCCTCTGTATTTGCTGTATTCTGGCTGTGTCTCTCAGGAGCGATCTACATCCGGCTCCTGTCGGCCTGCACTTCTTTGCTTCATCCATCTTGTCTAATTGGGTGGCTGTATATGTATGGGCCACATGTGGGGCAGGCTCTGAATGGGTGTTCCTTCTGCCTCTGTTCTAAACTTTGCCTCACTATTCCCTGCCAAGGGTATTCTTGTTCCCCTTTTAAAGAAGGAGTGAAGCATTCCCATTTCTTTTTCTTTTTTTTTTTTTTTTTTTTTTTTTTTTTCCGGAGCTGGGGACCGAACCCAGGGCCTTGCGCTTGCTAGGCAAGCGCTCTACCACTGAGCTAAATCCCCAACCCTGCAAGCATTCCCATTTTGATCATCCTTCTTGAGTTTCATGTGTTCTGTGCATCTAGGGCAATTCAAGCATTTGGGCTAATAGCCACTTATCAATGAGTGCATACCATGTGTGTGTTTCTGTGATTGGGTTACCTCACTCAGGATGATATTTTCCAGTTCCCTCCATTTGCCTGTGAATTTCATAAAGTTATTGTTTTTGATAGTTGAGTAATATTCCATTGTGTAGATGTATCACATTTTCTGTATCCATTCCTCTGTTGAAGGGCAGCTGGGTTCTTTCCAGCTTCTGGCTATTATAAATAAGGCTGCGATGAACATAGTGGAGCACGTGTCTTTGTTATATGTTGGGGCATCTTTTGGGTATATGCCCAAGAGAGGTATAGCTGGATCCTCAGGCAGTTCAATGTCCAATTTTCTGAGGAACCTCCAGACTGATTTCCAGAATGGTTGTACCAGTCTGCAATCCCACCAACAATGGAGGAGTGTTCCTCTTTCTCCACATCCTCGCCAGCATTTGCTGTCACCTGAGTTTTTGATCTTAGCCATTCTCACTGGTGTGAGGTGAAATCTCAGGGTTGTTTTGATTTGCATTTCCCTTATGACTAAAGATGTTAAACATTTCTTTAGGTGTTTCTCAGCCATTCGGCATTCGTCAGATGTGAATTCTTTGTTTAGCTCTGAACCCCATTGTTTAATAGGGTTATTTGTCTCCCTGCGGTCTAACTTCTTGAGTTCTTTGTATATTTTGGATATAAGGCCTCTATCTGTTGTAGGATTGGTAAAGATCTTTTCCCAATCTGTTGTTTGCCGTTTTGTCCTAACCACAGTGTCCTTTGCCTTACAGAAGCTTTGCAGTTTTATGAGATCCCATTTGTCGATTCTTGATCTTAGAGCATAAGCCATTGGTGTTTTGTTCAGGAAATTTTTTCCAGTTCCCATGTGTTCCAGATGCTTCCCCACTTTTTCTTCTATTAGTTTGAGTGTATCTGGTTTGATGTGGAGGTTCTTGATCCACTTGGACTTAAGCTTTGTACAGGGTGATAAGCATGGATCGATCTGCATTCTTCTACATGCTGACCTCCAGTTGAACCAGCACCATTTGCTGAAAATGCTATCTTTTTTCCATTGGATGGTTTTGGCTCCTTTTTCAAAAATCAAGTGACCATAGGTGTGTGAATTCATTTCTGGGTCTTCAATTCTATTTATTCCATTGGTCTATCAGTCTGTCTCTGTACCAATACCATGCAGTTTTTATCACTATTGCTCTGTAATACTGCTTGAGTTCAGGGATAGTGATTCCCCCTGAAGTCCTTTTATTGTTGAGGATAGTTTTAGCTATCCTGAGTTTTTTGTTATTCCAGATGAATTTGCAAATTGTTCTGTCTAACTCTTTGAAGAATTGGATTGGTATTTTGATGGGGATTGCACTGAATCTGTAGATTGCTTTTGGTAAAATGGCCATTTTTACTATATTAATCCTGCCAATCCATGAGCATGGGAGATCTTTCCATCTTTTGAAGTCTTCTTCAATTTCTTTCTTCAGAGGCTTGAAGTTCTTATTGTACAGATCTTTCACTTGCTTGTTTAAAGTCACACCGAGGTATTTTATATTATTTGGGACTATTATGAAGGGTGTCGTTTCCCTAATTCCTTTCTCGGCTTGTTTCTCTTTTGTGTAGAGGAAGGCTACTGATTTATTTAATTTTATACCTGGCCACTTTGCTGAAGTTGTTTATGATCTTTAGTAGTTCTCTGGTGGAACTTTTGGGATCACTTAAATATACTATCATATCATCTGCAAATAGTGATATTTTGACTTCTTCTTTTCCAATCTGTATCCCCTTGGATCTTTTGTTGTCTGATTGCTCTGGCTAGAACTTCAAGAACTATATTGAATAAGTAGGGAGAGAGTGGGCAGCCTTGTCTAGTCCCTGATTTTAGTGGGATTGCTTCAAGTTTCTCTCCATTTAGTTTAATGTTAGTGACCGGTTTGCTGTATATGGCTGTTACTATGTTTAGGTATAAAACCAAAAATTCTTAACATAATACAATCCAAAGATACACTAATTTGGGCTAGTGAGATGACTCTGGATAAAGCTTCTGTTATACAGGCCGTAACAACTTAAGCTTGATCACTAGAGGGTGGAACAAGAAAAGTAATTCCTGAAAGTTGTTCTCTGACCTCACCATGTGCACTGACACGTGCACCACTCCACATACACACATCAGATGCATACACATAATATTAAATAAATTTAAAAATTAAGAACATCTTTTCCCCTCCCACAAAACCAAAGACATTTGAATATATGACAGAAAGTCAGGAAATAATGAGAGCCTTGTTTTTTTTATAACTAGATCTTTGTTATTCTAGAAAAGCAGTATACTGTACCGTAGCATGTCAGTTTATAATATTTAATTGTCTGGAATCCAAGCTCAAGTATTTCAGGCGATATTTGTTGGTGCTCTGTGTTATATACCACAGGTACAGTGCACCATGTGTACATGTTTTTAGAGCCATAGCTGCGGTGAAGCCAACACACAATGCAGAGAGCTCTTCCAGAGTCACTCACTTCTGGTTCTCTATGCATTTGATTGTGAATTAGTTTTGGGATGTTTAGTTTTTCACGGCTCCCACATTCATTTACCCAGTCACATATGGGGTGTGTGTGTTTTCACCCTAAACCCATAGTTTAGGAAGCTGTGGCAAAATCTCAGTGCTGGTGGTCCTGATGTCTGCATTTTGATGATAGTCTTCACAACTCCAAGGTGACACAGTATCCGGTGATAAGAGATGAGAAGAGTGTTGTTTCTTCTTAGAAGTCACCAGAACCACTCAGAAGTCACTCAAGGAAACTTCACCCAAATGACTTTCTAATCCTAATCTCCTTTTAAAGGCCGCAGAATTAGATGAAATTTTTACCTAAAAATGAAAATTGCATTTCAATTCATGAACCCTTGCATGACACATTTAAACCTTATTCCAACAATAGTCAGAAATAGGAACAGTTTTAAGTGGAGGGGGTAACATTGTACAGACTAAATATTTGAAAGTCTTAACCAGAAAAGAACTTAAGGAAGGACAAGAAGGTGCTGTGTATCTTAGAACCATGGTTCAGGAAGTAAGGCTGCCAGCGTCATCACATGAGAGGCTGTGTCTGTTGTGACTTAGTGTGCATGTATTCTGACAATTCTACAGATTACTCGGGTCAAGGAGTAGACCAGCTGCAAAAAGTGATTGACACCATCAAAACCAACCCCGATGACAGAAGAATCATCATGTGTGCCTGGAACCCAAAAGGTACACAGCATCCGGATAAACTGGCTCGTTCCATGTGCCGGTGGAACTGCCTCTGGTCATGTGATTGGTTGTGTGCCCTTGAGCAACTCACTCACACTTCGCTCTTATTTTTACCTTCATGCTTTGGGGTTAGGCTCATGTGATCCTCTTCATGCTTTTATATTACAGAGGCCTGTTAAAACACCCATGATTTTAACTTTTTAATTTGGAGCAGATGAAGTTTCAAGTATTAACGCTTAACTAGATTATAAAACTAAACTGTACAAGGGTCTAGTGAGTACCTAGGAAAGGTCATTTGTATTTATAATAACAGTCTCCTAGGCCTTTGCAAATGAGGTAATTTCCCTTTTATTGGTGCCGTCAGCAGCGGCTCAAATGGAAGAGTACTGCTTCAGTATAAACGTATACTTGCAGATAGCTAATGGACAAGCTTCCGTGACCTCCGCTGCAGGGTTGGGAAAATGGTCTGACTTTGAGATAATGGGAAGGTATGAGTTGTGGGTGTCTGTAACCTGCTGGCTTTTTTTCATGGTTGGCTTGGTTGCTGTTTTACCTTTTTCATAGCTATATTCTCTAAAACCTGTCCTTATTTCCCCATTGACTCCTCAGATCTTCCCCTGATGGCACTGCCTCCTTGCCATGCCCTCTGTCAATTTTATGTGGTGAATGGGGAGCTGTCTTGCCAGCTTTACCAGCGGTCAGGAGATATGGGTCTGGGTGTGCCCTTCAACATTGCCAGCTATGCTCTGCTGACCTACATGATTGCACATATCACGGGCCTGCAGGTGAGCTTCTTTCAGAAGGCCAGTGCAATACACTGAACTCATAGCAGGGAATTCAGCCATAGTATTAGAATTATATATGCATGTGAATAAGACATGAATTGGCTTACCTTATAACCCTCCTTGGAGCTTTCTGGCCCCTTGTTGCCTATGAAAACTAACATTCATATGGGGGGTGTGTGTGTGTGTAAGGGGTCAGGGGAGGTTGGAGATATGGCCTTATTCCATAATCCACATTAGCCCTCACCTACTGTCTCACTGTTGGCACATAGTCCAAGAATGAAGTCCTAAGAATTCTGAGTACAACGCAGAATTGTTCTTGGAATGTGTTTTCATGCTCCTCTCAGGTGTAGCAGATAGGAGAGAGTTTACTTCAGCTGTTATTTATATACCTCAATAGAAAAACATGTTTTTGCCACATGCAGCTTGTCTTTGTGATTATACACTTTAGTTAAGTGTATAATCTTAACCCTCAGAGTATAAATTGTCTAATGCTCTGAATAGAGCTTGACTATTGCACGAGACTTTAAGTCCACTTCAGTTTTATGCCCTCCCTGTTCTTCTAGGTTCACTATGCCAACTAGAGCAGTAAACATCTCAGCCTTCCAAGTGCTGGGATTACTGTGAGCCCTCACTTACAACTTTAAAAACGTTTGTAAATTAGCTTTTCTCAAAAACCATTCTGATAAAATTACTGTTTTGGGAAGCTTATATTTTATTCTGTGTGTGGGGATCAGAGGACAATTCACATGAGTCCTCTTCCTCCGTGTACGTCCCAGGTTGTCAGGCTTAGTGACAGATGCCTTTACTCACTTGAGCCATCTTACCTGCCCTTAGTCTGTTTTAAAATGATGTGTTTTTAAAAGAATTTAAACTAAAATATTAACTGTTGTGTTTCCTCCTGTGAGACATTTTTAGCCGGGTGATTTTGTCCATACTTTGGGAGATGCACACATTTATCTGAATCATATTGAGCCACTGAAAATTCAGGTAAGAAATATACCTATACCTGTTAGTTCTGTTTTTGAGCTTGGTGCCTTAACAGATTGGATGGGTGGCAGGGTGTCCTTTGTATCACAGTCACTCTGTTTGATGCTGTCTTATATTGAAGTGCTCTACCTATAGGGCTTTTAATAATGGAGGTTGAGCAGGGATGAGGCCATAGTCAGCTTTAGCAACCGCAAGCACTAAAAACATTAAGGTGTTAAGTTCCAGTACCAGAGATAAGGCATTCTAACTCATAATTTTACTTGAAGAATTAAAATATAAATGTTTGACTTTGGGGTTTTATGTTTAAGTCCAGTAAGTAGTTAGGGCTGAATTTTAAAGAGCCTGTCTGTTCAAATCCTTATAGCACAGTAGGCAACAAATGAATTGAGACGGCAGTAAAGAATAAATATCATATCCATCTTTTATGAACCTTAAGGAACAAAACTAGACTGGCAAGAGTAAACAACTGTGTCCCTGTACGTGTAGTCTACTTATCAGGAATTATCTGGTGGCTTCAGCTATAATCACAGCTAGTTAAGAGATTCCTGGAGCCGGAGCAGGAACATTCCAAGTTCAAGGCTCGCCTGAGCTATAGAATGGGTTCGACCTAAGTTTAGATAACTGACCCAGACCCTGTGTCACAATAAGGAGGTAAACTAAGAGCTGAGCCACGGCTAAATCGTAGATTACTTGTGTAGCTCTCGTGAGGCTCGGTGCAATCCCCAGTGTTGCAGAAAGAAAAGACACTCCTGGAAAATAGTACCTTGTGATAAAATACTGTGTTGGTTTCATGAAGAGACACAGGAATGGATGTAAAATAATGCTATGATTTTGTTTTTAGCTACAGCGAGAACCAAGACCTTTCCCAAAGCTCAGAATCCTCCGAAAAGTTGAGACAATCGATGATTTCAAAGTTGAAGACTTTCAGATTGAAGGGTATAATCCACATCCAACGATTAAAATGGAAATGGCTGTTTAGTGCTTTCAGTGATGCTGTGAATATCATCAGTTTTTACTGAAGGAAAAATTGACAGTGATCTGTCTGTAATGATCACCAGCATCTAAAGTGTCCCAGACACTGAGAAACTGCCTTTCCTTTAGTATTTACTGAAGGTATGTATAAAGCTGAGACTATATACTTGGCAAAACCCCAGGCATTTATGTATATCTAAAAGGTGGTGAAATTCAGAGTATATTGTATATAAACTTGAAATATGTTATTGTTCATTTCTAAACATTTTATATGCTATATAGTAATAGTTTTGCATTTGTCGGTTTCTTAAAGACTTTTAGTTTTTGTGTGGGCATTATAAGTCAGAGAGCTCAGTTTGAGGTTAGTGACAGGCTCAATTTCTGCCTAGAAAATTGACTGACCTAAAAACCCTAAGCCTTCATTAGCTCATATATATCTCAGGCTGGCCTCAAAACACTCGGAAGCTGAGGGTAAATTGGGCTTATAAAAACAAAGCCCTATTCACATTAGGTGACTTGCTATATAGCACGAGCTTCCTTAGCCCGCTACCTCTGAGGTGGTCGGTTTTAGGTGGTGTAGTGCCTTTTGATTTACTTTTTATCTTCCTTGGATCCCTTTGGCTTGACCTTGTCTTATATAGAAGAAACTTAATAAAATGTTTGTCATATGTATGAAAAAGGAAAATATAAAACCCACAAGATTACATTTATTCTGCCTAGGTGTAGACAGGGTCTCATTTTAACATGTATGTCTTGCAGCTGTCTTAGTCATCTTTTTGAGCAGAGCAAGCAAGTGGATTACAAAGCAAAAATGGCAGTTAGCCTGACCTTTTTATCTTGCTAGAACAGCAAATTTTATAAGATCAGTCAGCTTAATAGACTAAACATCTGGTTAAAAAAAGGAAAGTAGTCAGAGTACAGTCTGTATAAGCTAAGAGTTTACATGCTAGAGGCATGTAAATATGTTAACCATCACCAGATATTGTTTAAATCACGTTTTAAGTTTTGTTTGAGGGAGGTGGTATGGAGGATGTGTCTCAAACTTTAGTCCTGGCACTCAGTATGCTAGCCTCAAACTTGTTGCAAAACTCCAGCTTCTGCATGCTGGGATTATAACTGGGAGCTCCAATGCCTAGCTAAGACAGTTTTGTAAGAGTTTTGCAGTGTGAAGAAATACAATTTGTTCCCATTAATTTCAGTGGGGCATGACTGATAACAGGATTCTAAACCATTTCAGGACAAATCAGTGGATCCTTTTTATTGCTCACAGTACTGCAGAACCAGTTTTTTCTGATTTATAACAAGTATTCGAATGAGGAATTATGAAATGTTGCATAGTTTTCAAAAGTATAGCACTTGACAAAGATTTTTAAAGAACACTAAAAGCATGAAGCATTTCACTTCAGAAAAAAAGTGTTAGGGCTGAACACATAATTCTTGAGCAGCAAGAAGTTTCACAGATTCTTCATTTTTGTTGAGAAGCCTGCATCCTAGCAGAGACAGATTGACACGTGTTAACACTGGTTTCTTCTACCTCTAATCAAGAGGTAATTCAGTATTTAAGAAATTAAGTTTGGGGGCTGGAGAGATGGTTCAGCAGTTGAGAGCACTTGCTGCTCTTGTAAAACACCGGGGTGGTTCCCAGCACCTATGTCAAGCAACCTTTTGTAATTCCAGTTCCAGGAGATTCCCTCATTTGTCCATCATGGGCGCCTACCGACATACATGTAATTAAAAATAAAACTTTAGGAGCGGCTCAGCGGTTAAGAGCACTGACTGCTCTTCCAGAGGTCCTGAGTTCAATTCCCAGCAACCACATGGTGGCTCACAACCATCTGTAATGGGATCCGATGCCCTCTTCTGGTGTGTCTGAGGACAGCTACAGTGTACTCACATACATAAAAATATTTTTAAATTTTAATATGCAAAGGTTTTTGTTTGAAAGAAGATGGAAGGTCATACTTTATTGGCTACTTACCTGGATTGTAAGTGAAACTAAAACTTTAGTAGCTTAATATCTGTTTGGTGCAAATGAGCCATAATCTGGATAAAAGGCCCAGGTCATTGATGTGTAGATGCTGTTGGCCTTTGGGAAGAAGGAATGTGTGTTTTAAGGGCTCAGCAACTGGGAATATGACAATAGCTCTGTCTTAAGATTTCTATTGTGATAAAGATGACCAAAAAGCACCTCGAGGAGATGATTTATGTCAGCTTACATCTCAGGTCAACTCCACACCAAGGGAAATCAGAGCAGGAACTTAGGCAGAGGCCACTGAACAATGTTACTTACTGCCTTGTTCTTCGTGGCTTCCTTAGTTTATCTTACATTGTGGACTATACCTGTCCAGGGGTGGGTCCACCTTATATCATCTAGGACTCTATACACTGTCCCCCAGTAAGCTGGGCACACCCATATCAACGTCAATTAAAATGCATCATAGTCTTGCCCACAGGCCAGTCTTGACATTTTCTCAATTGAGGTTCCCTCTTCCATAATGAATCTAGCTTGTGCCAAGTTGACATAAAGCTAGCTGTACTCTGACCTTCGTTGATACTCATTATTCATCAACCATTTGTTATTGAAAATCAATTCTTTCAGAGACACAATGGCTTCTGACAGCACATCTCCAACATGTCCTAGGCTTCAGCTTACCTTGGGAGGCAGATATGAAGCATGTTTGATCACCATGGGATATTTGAAATGTTCATGCAGATGGTCCACATATTCACACATCCTAGGAAATTGGGAGCATTAGTGCTTGAAATTAGATAATTTATAAGCTAGCAACTATGAAAGCAGGAAAGTATCCTTAAATGGTGAGCTGAGCAAATGGCTCAGTGGGTAAAGCATTTGCCTTGCAAGCATGAGGATCTGGATTTGATCTCAGGAACCCGTAAAAGCTGTGTATGGTAGGGCATGTATGCACTGAGATGGGAGGTGGTGAGAGAAGAAACCCTGAAGGCTCAGGTGGGCCAGCTGGTAAGCAACAGAGACCCTATCTCAGACTAGATAGGGAGGTGAAGACCAACATCTGAGGTTGTCCTCTCCATAAATGTGCCTGTACTCAACATGACACAAACACACAACTCTTGCAGTGACAATCTGTGGTTGTAGCTAAATGTTAGCAGAATTCTTGGCTTGGATGAAATCCTAGGTTTGATCCCCAGGTCTTAGCTGTTATATGCAAAGGTAGGGTCTGAGACACTGTAAAGTTACCTTGAAAGTTTTGTAGTAACCCCACATCAATTCAAATTACAGAAAACCGGAATTATGGTTCCTAATGCCAAATGTTAACTAGGTTAAACTGCCAAATGAGGTTCCTTCTATCTATCTGTTCAGATGATTGAATGAAAAGCACAGGTTTGGAATTGTGTCAATCTATTAAAATTCTGCATGCATGTCCAGTTTTGTGGTTAGGTGCCGTATGTACATAAAAGGTTAGGTAACCTAATCTGTCTCCTTAGTCACCTGATATCATGATGGCACACAATAGGGTGTGTGCCAGCCTGTACCAGTGTGTGGCAGTTCTTAAGATTACAACCTCCCATTTTTGTGTGAAATTTCTTAAGACAGAATGTTTTAGGGAAATGAACCAACACAGGGAGGAAAATGCTGTGATGATGCTCACTAAGAGATGCAGTACACTCAAAATAGCTTCTCGAAGCCCCTGAAACTGACCATATGCACTAGGCCCCTCCTTCCCAAAGGAAATAGACTGCTGCCTAGAAGAAACAGATAGCCACAGCTGAACTACTTAGAGAAAACAAAGACCAGATGAGCTGCCTGGAAGCAGCTCAGACCAGCTGAGTCACCTGAAAGGGACACTCTTCAATTTGTGGTGATGCCTGCAGGCTGTGCAGTGTGTTGCAAGTTCCAGCTTTGTGAGCTGTCACCCATGCTGGGTTGGCTTTGATGATGCGGCTGTCTTTGTGTTATTTCTGCTCCTATAAGTAGCCCCTTACCCATATTCTTATAAGTAACATCAATAAAACTTATTTGTTCATCAAGTTGGACCTTTGATGATATCTGCACTTGGATCTGTCATTAGTTCCCTATATAGGGTGAGTAGAAGTTTGTTTGCAACTCCCCAGGAATAATGTTACACACGACCAGGAACACACAAATAAAATGGCGAGAGAAGATGATGGCTCCTGTGTTGGGAACAGGTTGCAGATAAATATCCAGCTACATGGGGGAAGACAGTTGGGTCTCAAAAAAAAACTGCAGAAAATGACACAGCAGAAAGGTTAGGATATCAACACCTGGTGCTGGTATCTGGTGGGGTTTGTTTTATACAGACATTTCAGAGTTGTAAAGCCGGTATGAAGCACCAGCTCTGGTTTGCTGTATCTCACCAGGGATGCTGCACTGAGATGTTAGATGACTCAAACCCTGGGACTGGCAGGACTGTTAAAACAAGGACTGAAATGAGAAAATAAAACAACTTAGGAAGGCCACTTTTCATACTAGAATCAGTTTGGACAGTAGTAACTAAGAGAAGAGAATAATCTAGACTTCCATTGTTAAGATTAGGAATATGTAGCAGTTCTAGGGTGAGGAGGTGCAGGATTCCTCCCTTTGAACTGATTGTTCTTTAGAGCATAAACTAGTTTTGGCAGATTCAAAATTAAGTGCTATTTACGCACTAGACAAGTTCCATAAAGAAACCATTACATTTTTTTTCTTTTCTTTTTTTTCGGAACTGGAGACTGAACCCAGGGCCTTGTGCTTGCTAGGCAAGTGCTCTACCACTGAGCTAAATCCCCAACCAAAGAAACCATTACAATCCTGACACCCCCACTCCTGCATTGGTATGCCCTGACCCATCCATTTCTATCTCACAGTCCTAAATTTGGTGTTTGCTCTACCCATGTAGGTTCTCATATTGGGTCTCAAGAGTTAACTTTAGTGAGTTTTTTGTGTGTATGATCTGTTTAGCTTCAGCAGACAAAATACAATAAGCAATCTGTAAATGTACAAATGACTTCCCCCAATTTAAAATCCCGTTGGGGCTAGAGAGATGGTTTAGCCATTACAAGCACTAGCTGCTCTTCTAGAGGACTCAGGTTTGATTTCCAGCACTCACATGGCTGCTTACAACTATAATTAAAATTCCAAGGGATCCAGCACCACCTTCTGACTTCAGGTACTGAGCACATGTACACACATACATGCAGGCAAAGCACCCGTATATCATGTTTATTCAGTTTGGAACTGGTATTTAAAAATCTACTCGAGGTGCTCTTAACAGTGCTCAGGGTTCTGAGTGTCTCTGGCCCTGAGAGTTTTCAAGGAGCTCTCCAGGATCAAGGGCTATTACTGCAGTGAGAGAGGAGTTAATGTTACTGACCTACCTGTTTTGAAGGCTGGCAGAGATTGACAGTCAAATATAATCAAGTGCTGTACCAACCAGTTCAGAGTCCAGCTCCACCAGCAAGGGGGTAGATGGACTGCAAGGAAGGTATTCAGTTTAAGGCAAAAGTAATGCAGAGAGACCTGGGTTTTGTTAGTGTCTATAGGTGACTTGATCGTATTTTAATATTTAGGGATAAAATATCAGGTTGGAAATCACCTAAGTTTCCCTGACTAGAGATAAATATTTAGAGAAAAAGCAAACTACAGACCCATGAGTTCTAAAGGCCAGTGGGAGCAGAGTGGAGGCTTGGTCCACAGCTTCTGCATCATCTTCACTTCCAAACTTTTTGGGCATCAGTGATACTGAGAGGTTTTCTTTGACACTCCCCAGTCTACAGCTGTCAATCTGGAGTAATTGCAGGGCCTTGTGTAGGAGTTGCTTAATCATCACTCTATTGTGGCACTGGAAATAGACTCAAACATTTCAACATAACACCAACAGAATTGGGTTTTGTTTTCACGATCCCTAAGCTTGGCAGTACCATGACTCCACACCAGCTCTTACTCAGTACTATACTTCAGGAAGCCTGGACTGACACTCTCATATCCACCCCACCCCCCTTCTTTCTTTCTTTTTACTTAGCTTGAGGTGACACAGACAGTGCAGAAGGACAAATCTAAAGATGTAACATGAGTCAAGTATAAATCACACTACCTCTTCATATATAAAGAGATTACTATTGTATCACCTGGCAAGTGGGAAGTAGAATTCTATCAGGATTGAATGCAGTGACAGCTACAAGCAGATGGCACAATAACAAAATGGGGCAGTGGTAGGATAGTACTGTTCACTTTGCTGGAAGACTGAAAATCTGTTCCTCAGCCTGCTCCGCCTTTGGGCTCACTGTAGCAGGGATAGGCAGGTACTAGCACTTCAAAAGAGTGATATCACACTCTATTTGGAAGCTGCCTTTCTTAAGGTCCACATGCCCTGACAGTAATAAGTTGTTGCCTTGTTAATTCTGAGTAATTGCTTAGAGAAAAACAAAAACCAGTGACCCGAGTCCTGTGAATTAAAAAAAGCCACAAAACTTTAGACTATAGTGAATCACCAATTTTAAAGATGTTAAAACTTGCCCAATTTCTAATGCAACATGACTGCTCTCAGTGGTCAGTGAGGTGATACCAAGGGTATTATCACTCACCTGTTCTCCTGTAGCAATGCCAATTCCTAGTGGGGCCAGTGCCTGCAACAGCCTGGTGTTATTTTCCAATGTTTGAACTGTAACTCAGTCTTTAAAAATATTTTTAGAATCGAAGGAAACATCTCTGCTGTTGAGCCACGGAAAGTTTAAAGCCTGGCAGAAGGATGTCTATAGCAATGTGTGTGCGTGGGAGCGTTAGATACCCACAGTGGGGGAAACAGGGCTGCTCACATACTGTCACTACTCCCCCTTCTTGGATGTGTCAGCAGACTTCCTTCTGCAGCATTGTTTCTCCATGCTCCGGCGCCTGAATGGTGTTCCAAACAGGGCAGGGCTACTAGGTAATGCGTTCTTGTGGACTCATGGAGTTCTTGCCTCTGCTTTCTGTGGGTCACTGCTCCATTTATTTTCTTATTATATCCCTAATAACCCTGTGAAGTTTCTCTTGCCTTTGTTAAATCCAAAGTCCTCCCCATCCAGCTCTGTGGATAGCCTGCCTTTATAGATAAGGCTAAGACCACTGCTTAGCTGGTGAACCCCTGTCATTGAGACTTGAGAAGCCAGACAACTGTACGCAACTGTAAGCCCAGCACTATGGAGACTGCAGTGGGAGGATCAAAAGTTTGAGATGAGACTGGCTATAAAGTGAGACTCTGTCTCTAAACTAAGAACTTCAATCCTGATCAAAACCCTCATTTCATTCTTTTAAGGAAAAGAAAAATCCTTAAGTTCATATGGAATCACAAAAGACCCTCGGAGAGCCTAACAGTTCCAAGTAAAGAGAACAATGTTGGAAGGACCACCAATCCATCCTTCAAGATACACTCCAGAGCCCTAATAGAATGTTGTTCTGATACAAAAACAGGCATACAGAGTGAGCAATGGAACCGAAGACCTGAACTTATAAAAACTTTTAACTACAACCATTTAATAGTCAATAAAAGTGTCAAAAACATAGAATAAAGATAGCAAATGGTCCTGGGAAAACTGGATGTCCACATATACAAGAAAGAAGTTAAACCACACACAAAAATGTAACTCCAGATGAGTTAAAGGCCTAAATGTGAAACCTGAAACTGGAATTGCTAGAAGAAAACAAACAATAGCCTCAGGGTATAGGTACAAATAGGACCCCATTTGCCCAGGAATTGAGACCATGATTGACAAGTGGTACTTCATAAAACAAAAAAATCTTCTGCATGGCTAAGGAATCAGTCTAGTGAAGAGGAAATACACAGAATGGGAGAGACTCTGCTAGGTATACAGTTATCTGACAGGCTTGATATCTAGAATAGATGAAGAACCAAAAAAAAAACAAAAAAAACAAAAAAAACAAAAACAAAAACAAAAAAACAAAAAAACAAAAACAAAAAAAAACAAAAAAAGCTAAATAACTCATTAAAAAAAGATGGGAAATTGAACAGAAGAGCTCTCAAAATAATGGCTTTTAAAAATTCTCAAAAAAGTATTCATTGTTCCTAGCAATCTGGGATGTGTAAATCAAAACAACTTTGAGATTTCATCTTTTCCAGTCAGAATGGTAAAGCTCAATGAAACACCTGACAAGTGCTGGAGAGACTATGGAGGAAAAGGGAACCCTCGTTCACTGTTGGTAGAATTGCAAACTGGTCCAGTCAGTGTGGATAACTGTCAAAACACTAAAAAAAAATCTACTATATAACCCAGCTGTAGCATTCTTCAGCATGTTCCCAAAGACCCTAATATCCTACTCTACAGTCACTTGCTCATCCACGTTCATTGCTGCTCTAATTACAATAACCAGGAGAGGGAAACAACGTAAATGTACTTCAGCTGATGAATGGATAACAATGTAATGATACACACTGTGGAATGCTATACAGCTATAAAGAAAGATAAAATCCTGATCTGCAGGTAAATAGATGGAACTAGAAAGGAACATACTGAGTAAGGAAACCAAGACCCAGATGACAAAGGTCACACAAACTCTCTTATCTGTGGTTCCTAGCTCCAAATTTTCAGATGAGAGTATATAAGCTAGAGTGACTGCAGAAATTAGGAACGTAAAGAGGGTGATGAGGTTGGGAAGAGGAGTAATAGAGAATGGAATAGCAAGGTACAGATGATTTAAATGGATAAAGGAGACTTTAGGGAAGATAAGTCTATTATCTCCTTCCCTTTCCAGTTTCAGGATTCACATTTAGGGAAGAAAGATTCTGGCTAGAGGAACAGAAAGTTTTCTGTGAGACCGTGTCTCCTAGGAATGTCAGAAAGGCTTATCAATATAGCTGCCCCAACAAGACGTCAACAATGACATTAATAGAAAAGGGGGAAGCCCTCAGGGCCTAATAGAGAACTATGGGCAACTGAGGAAAGCCTAGAGCAGTCTTCCCAAGGGAAAGCCCTCCAAATATGTTACTCAATACCAAGTGGTCAGCACTGAGATAGGGGTGTGCGTGTGTAAAACATGTGGTCTAGACAGCTTGTAATTTTGTATTTAGGAATTCCTAAATACAATCTAGCTTGTATCCAGTACTAGAAAGCAGCAATAGGTGGATCCTTGTAGCTCAGTGGCTAGCCACTCAGTCTAATTGGCAATCTCTGGGTCCTAGTGAGAGACCCTGCCTCAAAATAAGGCAGATGGCTCTTGAGAAATGTACTCAAGGTTGGCTTCTGGCCTCCACATACATGCATGCACAAATATACACAAAAGAAGGCTATGGTCACTGCAAGGATCTCTCAACTGGTTTGTATTGTGACACTCCTTAGCATTAATTCTGCACTACCCTTTGTGAAGCCACCCCCATCTCTGTCTTAGTCTTTCCCCATTATTCCTTTCATGAGCTTTTTTTCTACTATACTAGTCACTTAGCGTTCAGACCTAACGCTTTGCCACTTTTGTTTTATGTATCTCCATTATTTCCTCTTGAGTAAGGCTTAAGGTGTTTTATTTTTCTTTAAAGGAGAATATGCCCTAAACACAGGCTTCTAGAGGGTGCCTAGTCTAAGTAGACTACAGTAATTTACTGAGAGAACTGAAGAATGGCTCTGAGTCTCCAATCTCATATCCTAATAGGAGCCAGAAGCATCAAGGTCGCTTCTAGAACTTAAAACAAGTTTCTTCCCAGGGCAGGGTATAGTGGTGTATGCTTTCAATCCAGCACTCAGAAGGCAGAAGGAGGCAGAATTAGTTTTACAAGAGGAGTTCCAGACCAGGTGGGGCTACACAATGAAACTCTGGAGTGGGGGAAGGAGGAAGGAAAAAATTCCTTTCCATCAGTTATATTTTAATTCATTTTAAATGTTTTTTTCTCTAAAGTTATTTTAAAGCTTAATTCAATTAATTGTTATTTTGTGTTTGTATGTGCATGTGTGTGGGTATACGTATCTCAGAGTACATGTGAAGATCAGAGGACAACTTGTATCATGTGGGTCCTGGTAACTGAACTCATGTTTTAAGATTTAGCAGTGGTAACTACCTCCTGCTGAGTCATCTCTCTAGCTCAGGGGTACACTTTAAAGATAAAATCACAAAATGAGAAAATACAGCTACCAACATGTGGTTGTTTCAATACCCCTCGTAAGTTTAGATGCTTGACTAGTTGTTCCAAGTGGGTAGCACTGTTTGGGTAGGTTTAGAAGTATGTGTGGCCTTGCTGGAAGAAATATGTCACTGGGGCGAGCTTTGAGCACATACCCTTCATATGTGAGATGTGAGCCCTCAGCTTCTGCTCTAGCTGCTGTGTCAGCTGCCTATTGCCAGTACAATGTATAAACAAGAGAGAGATTAGAGGCGGATGCTGGCCAAACCCATGCCCGGGGGAGTGATAGGCTTAAGTCTCCAGGCCTTGGTGCCAGGTTTTTGAGATGATGAGTTCTTGTGGTCTAATGACTCAAATTTCATAACCAGTTTTGCCTTATTTCTCCATCAATTCCACAGCCTTTAGTTTCTTACAGACCATGCTTGGGTCTGAGGATGGAATTTCAGTTTACAAATGAGCCAACTGGTGCTCTGGTTATGAAGATGAGTGTGAAGGACTAAGCAGCAGCAGCCACTCACCCTGACACAGTTTCTGAGATGCTCTCATATATTAGAATCTAGCTGAACCCTTAAGGCAATGCAGATGGCCCCAGATGACTGTGAAATTGTTTCAAGGCTCTCAGAAAATAGCCAGGCAATCTCTTGTTTGAAAGGCTGATTTGGGGTTGGGGATTTAGCTCAGTGGTAGAGCGCTTGCCTAGGAAGCGCAAGGCCCTGGGTTCGGTCCCCAGCTCCGAAAAAAAAGAACCAAAAAAAAAAAAAAAAAAAAAAAAAAAAAAAAGCCTGATTTGAGTCCTCTGGGGGAATCCATACTTTTTGTTTTATTCTGGGCAAATAAAGTACAGGTGCTCTTTATCTTGATAAGATCTTGATAAACATACTGTAAAGTGGAAAGAGCATAAGCAGAAAATATATTTAACCTACCTAGTCTACCAAATATTAAGGCAGATTAGAGAGACCAACCTGTCCCTGGAGAACTGGAACAGGAGTTAAACATTATTAAAATACTGTTAATGATAAACCTTTATTGTACATATCTCTCTTTGAATCTTTATTTTTCCTTTAAATAGGCTAAACTGTTGGGGGTAAGGCAATCTGACTGACAGAAACACTTCCCTGGTACCCTAGCTAGCATAAAAGCTAACTGGGTGTTGTGGAAAATCATTTTGAGGACACACTAGCAACTTGATAGGATCACTGTATGAATGATTGAAGATATATTCCATACAGACTGTATCAGTCTTAGAAGGCAACACTCTAAAAGGGATAAAACTAGATGGCCCTGAAGCCATTTTCACTCAAGATAGAATGGGAACAGTTCCTTTATGGCCCAAGAAGGCCTGTGATTAACATTTCATTTACAATAGGGGTTCTATTTTTGGTGCAAACATCAACTTTTATTTGTATGAGGGACTTGTGCCGTGAGAATTTTTGAGGATTTTAGGAATTGTCCTGATCTCTCAAGAACACTAAACAAACAGTAAATGACTGAGATAGCAGAAGCAGCAGCTTTATTACCTCAGAAATAGTTGCATGACCTATGATGTCATTCTGGGATGTGGGCTTCTCAATCCACAATGGCTTAAATTCAGCCAGTATTGACATCCTTAGGCACATCCCAACGCTCTATAGTGCTGTGGCTACAGAGAGAAGATGCCTTAATTTAATGCAACCTACTGATTAGGAAGACTTCTCTGGCATTTCTTTTGTGAGAGTCTAGCCCAGAGTTCTCAAAAAAGAGAAGTGCAGACACTAGGATTAGAAATCTGGCTTCAGATCTGAGCCATATGTGAGGGAAGAGATGTGAATTGTTTATAGAACGGCTGTGATGTCTACAAGTGCCCTGGGCTGGGTTATGAGATGTGCTTACTCAGTGAAGTGTTCATGCTATATAAGCACTTTACCATTGAGCTATAAAAATTCACCCCCAGCCTGAAGTCTTTTGTTCCAACCAAGGATTAAGAACATGGACATTTTAATAACTTATGCTGATCTTGTGATAGGTGAATTCTTTTTAAAAGCTATGGGATCTGATCAGTTTTAGTTTTATAATTCTACAAGGCCAATTAAAATCTGCTCAGAGCAAGAGACTTTTTGCTAACCTTTTTGCCAACCTTTCAGTTGGATCCACTGAGTGCTTTATTTTTGTTTTAAGCATATGAGTGTTTTGCCATAATGTGCATCTGATGCCAGCAGAAACCAGGAGAGGGCATCCAATCTACTGGAACTAGAATTATAGCTGATTATGAAGACTGGAACAGAACCTGGATCCTCTGCAAGAACAGAAAATGCTCTTAATCACAGAGCCATCTCCCTAGCTCCTTATTTTACTTATGTAGCATGTGTTTCCTCCCATGTATATGTGTATGCACACATATGTGTGGAAGTTACAGGACAACTGTGGTGGTCAGTTCTTTCCTTCTACAATAATGATCCTGGAGATTGAATTCAGGTTCTTAAACTGGACAGCAGATACTTTAACTACTGAGCCATCTCACCAATTCCCCTTTGTTATCTTTTGAACCATATGAATAGTCAACACTGAGTTTGTTCACACTGACTATTGCCCACAGGAATCTGACATAATAAATACTCATTAGTGAAATACCCATTCTACTTGGCACTTAATAGGTTTTTGTTCAGGCAGCTTACATTGCACTGTTTTACAAATAAAAACTGGCTTATAAAGAAACTTAAGTAAGTTACTCAAGAACAGTAGGCCAAGCTGTTGGTGAGTTTAAGCCCAGGCCCTGCCTTTTCGGCTTTGGCTTTCTCCTCATTATCATATTACCCGAAGCCAGAGAATTGCTGTGCAGAGCTTGAGACAAGGCCCACCCCTCTGCCATCACCCTCATTACACTTCCAGAAGATGGACAAGGAATGAGATTCTATAAATAGTCTAAGTGGTAAGAGTTCCCTTACAGGATACTCTGAGAACCACAGTATAGCAGTCTCAAGATCAAATTTTGTCATAAATTATTTGAATGAGGATGACCTCATGAAATAAAAGCATTGCTATTTCATGTATAAATAATGAGACTTCTGATCGTACATTAAGTACTCCAAAATTTTAACTCAGAAAACAAGCCTTATTTTTTAAAACATAAAGAATCTGGTTGTGACTCTTAACAAAAATGTTTTACATACAATAAAAATTCTAATACATAGGAATGATGAATACTTTTATTTACCTCAGCTAAAATACAATGATTCATCAAAGAATGGCTGCTTAGAACCTATCTCCTAATAAGCTGCTTAAGAGAGGTTAATGATTTACACACTAGGGTGGTGTCAATAGAAGACTGCTTGTTCAGGCTCACCTGTATTAGCAAAAAGATGGTCTCTTGCTCGATCAGACTTAATTGGCTCTGTATAATTACAAAACTAAAACTAAACAGATCCTACAGCTTTTACAAAGAGTTCGCCTTTACAAGATCACCATAAATTATAAAAATGTCCATGTTCTTAATCCTCGGTTGAAACAAAAGACTTCAGGCTGGGGGTGAATGTTACAACTCAATGGTATAGTGCTTATCTAACATGGACACATCCCTGAGTTAGAGTCACAGAAAACATTCATCAAGCTTCCATATCATAATATCTTGATACATATATATATAATATATATATATATATGTGTGTGTGTGTGTGTGTGTGTGTGTGTGTGTGTGTGTGTGTGTGTGTGTGTGTGTTTCTGTGTTTCCCAAAGTCTTTTCTGGTCCATTCATGTCCCTGATGAGGCAGCATCTCTGTATGTCATCCTAAATTCAGCCCCAACTTTTACTTTAAACCTACAAATACACTTAGATTAAATAAGTCTCTAACTTGGCAAGAACACCTGGATTTTCTATAGAAGTGAGTCTGTGTGAATCATTCATAGACCATGTTTTCCAGTAACCTCTGTCCTTCCCAAACTTTAGACAAGTTTGTGATAATAACTGCAAACTGCATCTCTTTATTCAGTATCAGGGCAATGGCTCTGAATTATGTGCTGACCCACAGTTAAGGAACCAGAAAGAGCAGTTACATTTCTAATACAGCTCCCTGAAATTCTGTTATGCCAAAGAGGTAAGAACAAATAGGCCCTGGTCCAAATAGAAGAGGCAAGTAGAGTTCACAAGGCCCATACATTTGCTAGTTATTTGCACAGAAAGTTTGGTCTCCAGTGAGCACAGTTGGAAAAATCTGTTCCTTATGGTGAAGGGCTCCAGAAATGGAAAGGGACTTGGTCACACAAAGAGGAGCAACAGAATATGGTCTGTATGTCCTATAGAGTTCTCTCTGATGGCATATTTGGCCACTCACAAGGACCCCGCCACCACCAAAAAAAACCCTAATCTGCCTTGATGTCCAATTATATCTTGAGACCTAGGCATCTATATCTGTTCCTTGTGACTGCTGGAGTGTGGTTGGCCCAGCCTGAGCACTGTTAGTGGAAAAGAGAATATCATCCCAAAGGACTATTATCCAATTTCTTCTTCACAAGCATCTGTTTAGTGAGTACCAAGGCTGTGTTTGTGTCACTGCAGACAGAGCCTAGGTCTTCTACTCCTTAAAGTGCCCAATCTCTCTGTATACTAAGAAGATCATTTGGCTCGTAAAAGGTTCACACAGGTAAAGAAATCATCTTATATTGGATAATTGTAGTTACTAACACCCATCAAAGGAGACTGTTTTTACAGTAATCATAGACAATCACAAATTGATACAATGCAGAGATCAACAGATCATGGGAAACCAACCCCAAAGGATAGTGTATATCAAAGCTCCTGCATCAATAGCTCAGGGAACATCTTGGAAGAAGGAACAAAGATTGTAAGGGGCAGAATGCCAGAAAGTCTCTCCTAGAAATGACTACACAAACAAGACCAGAAGAAAGGCAATAACATGGAAGGAAGAAATTTTTGTAGGGTCCCACCCCTAGACAAAGAACTATGGGCCACAAATTACTACTAGGATGAGAAGCAAACTCTTTCCTTATTGATTATCCAATGCAGAGTGGTCAGCCCTGAAGTCATATACACACTACTATCAAAAATGAACTCAGCAGTATATAATAGTATATATAGGTATAATAGTATACATACACATACATTATGTATGTAAGAGTGATAAAGAAAAAGACTATCAACTTGAGAATTGGGGTAGGGCATGGGGGAGTTTTGAAGGAGAGTAGCTGGAGGAAAGAGGGAAGGAAAGATTTCAGTCAGAAACAGTTTTTTTTAACACTGAACATACACAGGTACCTACTATCTTGTTTTCTCTTACTCATAACAAACACCCAGAGATTCTTTTACTCTAAGTGGAAGTTTCAACTACATGATTTGTAGTTCTGGAGAATCCTGGAGGTAGTTATCTACAAGGCACAACACATCCTACACATTCCTTTTGCTGAAGTCCTGAAATCATGATCTCTTGGAATCGACTCATCAGCCAGCCTCTTCTTGGTCAGATAGAGGCTAGTCCTCGCGGAACATCTGCTCCAAATTTACCTTGTAATAATTCTCATCAAAAATGGCAACTATTAGCCTTGGATACAGAATTATGTAGAAAGGCTAATAGGAAACAGCAAAACTCTCCCAGAAAGCCAGTGTGCTTTAAGAACACACATTCTGGCATTTGCTCCCTTCTGCACTCTGCCTTCCCATATTATTTCCTAGCACACAGCACCTAAAGCACAGATCTCCTTAGTGATAGCGTCTTTTGTATACCAATAAATTGACCCTAAAATTCAGTCCCTTCTTTATTGGTCACAATTAGACTAAGCTATGACCAAAGGGTTAGAAATTTTAGTCCTACCCTGAAACTTCTAGAGAAAGGTTGATGGTTGAATTGCTTACCAAAAGCCAAGGACTCCTCTATAGAAGTCCAGAAGGACAGAGTCCAGGAAACTTCAGGGTTAGTGAACGTGTTAGAGTATCTGGAAGTACACTGAGAGGGGACGCTCCATACTGCTACTCCTCCATGCTTTGTTTTGTGGATCCACTTTACCTGGCCATCCTAAATTACATCTTTTGTAATAAACTGGTGAATGTAAATCAAGAGTTCTGTGAGCTGTACTAGGGAATAATAAAACTCAGGGGTTTGGACTGTAGAAATCTGTGTTCTAGCTACGTAGGTCAGAGACTCATGATAATCTGGAATTGCACAATTGGAGAGTGAAAAAGATTAGGCCATGAAGACTAAATTGTTGTCCAAGGAAATTGGTGTGTGTGTCTATTTATTTGGTGTCAGAGTCAAGTATGATGATAGTGGTGTGAAATATACATCAACTAGCTCGTTTCTACTGCTTGGGCCTGTAGGTAAAGCCAGGCTTAAAAGCTTATCTATTTCAGCGTGCTGTCTGAATACCCCAGCCAGGCACATGATACAGTGTAGGCAGGGTAGCCATGTCTCAGCATTTGTTTTTCTGAAAAACACAGCCTATAACATTTGAGACTTTCCAGAGAACTTCAGAATTAGAATTTTCTGGGACTAAGTTGTTCCCCAAGGGATATCTAGTTGTTCTCCTCACTGCCCTTTACATACCTGCTGCCATAAGTCCACCTCCCAGTGTGTCAAGCTGGGACAATGAGGGTATTTGCTGAAGGTACTGCTTCTCAAAATTCCCTATCCCACAGTGCAACACAAAGCAAAGCCTCCTTGAATGGTTGCTGAACTGAGCCCTCCAGCCACATTACATTAGATGGCCTCTTCATCCAGATTTACATGTATGACTGAGGATCTAATACTTAGTACAGAGTATGTGGGAGCACTATGTGCACCCCAGAAGACATGGACGTTCAAAAGTAGGCATTGATAGCACAGAGAAGACATTTCCCCATAATGTACCTCTTTCTTTTTTACCAAGTTGACCATTCTACAGTATTTCTGTGTGTGTGGGGGAGATCATAAATCCCTCATTTAGATAATGAGTCTGCATCTGCTGTATGCACTCCTTGATAAGCACCAGGATATCAGCAGACCCATGGCATACACATAACTCACCGTAAGCACCCTGTTTTGTCAAGACATCAGATCAAGAAATCAACACAGGACAACAGCATCTCTGGATCCTGGTGGCATAGGAGAAAGGACCATATCAATCCACAGGCAGATTATTTATTGATGCTTACACTAATCTCACGGGCTTATCCTTTCCAGGAAGGGATCTTTGGGGTCTATGTGTCTGTCTGGTCCTGTCATTCTGAAGGTCCCAAGTATAGACTAGCAGCATAAACTAGCACTAATAATTTTTTTAAAATCCTCCTTAACAATCAGGTGCTCATTCCTGCTACAAATATTGGTCACTGGGAAAGAAAACAGCCAACTGTATACCTTTGGAATTCAGTATCAAGCTCCTGACCTGAAGGAACTACATGGTGGAAACTGCAATGACTTGATCAGATCGTGCTTTTAGATTTACTAAAAGAGATGTCCTAGTAAAAGTATGTGGCTTTTCAAAATTTATGACATTCTATTGTCATTTGATATTTAAACTGATACTGAGGCTCCTAATGGTTCCGATAGTTGTCTCAAGCAATAAGAGTTCAGAGTTTATATGATGTTGTAAGCACCCTTTAGAAGAAAGCAGGACTTGAACTTATTGCCTCCCATCCATCCTTACCTGCTTGCCTGCACAGCACAGGTATCTGATATTTCAAATTATCAGAAAGAGAACATTATGGTCTGGGAACATAGGTTAGTGGTAGAGTGCTTGTCTAGCATGCAAGGTCTTGGGTTCATGCCCCTTGTGGAAAAAATACTTTTTTTTCTGTTTTTATTTTATAATCAATGATCAACAGACTAGTCCTAAATATTCTTACTGATTATCAAAACAACCAGGTAATCTATAAAATATTACCTCTAGAAATAACTATAATATTAAAGACTCTACTTACCATGTCCACACGTAGCTTCCATAAAGGCTTGATTATAAAGAAAAGAGTTATAAAATATACATAAGGCAGTCATTTTTGTCTGATATGAATACACTAATGGTGACTGGTGACACCAGACATCTGGCTCATTTCCCACCTGATCCCTAACATTCCCACCCCATCCCTAACACCCTCTATGAGTCCTGCTATCCCTAACTGCTTCCTTACCATTGTTGTCCCTTCCCTCTTTTCTTTGACCCTGCTCCAACAAGTTTCTGACTACAGTCATGTATCTTGAGTTGTAGCCACATTATAAAATCATTACCTTTCCTTTTTGCTTTGCCCAGAGGTCCCGCACAGCATTGAGAATGGCTGCTCTGGCCAGACGTTCTACACACCTTTCCTTTCTCTGGACCAATCTGGTTGGGAAACAAAGCACAATAGTTCTTGTGTTAGATGAGAAAAGACATATGGGTTTTCTCTAGGGACATGCTTTGAGAGTTTAAAGACAACCCAGGTGTGGTAGCAGACACCAACACTGGGGTGGAGGGCCCTGAGTTCAAGGCAGACCTGCCTTACACAATAAAGACCCTGTCTCAAACAAAAACTGGCAGCAGTGGAAACTCAGTTTCTGACCCACAGAAAAGTTGCAAAAGTAGAAATAAAAAACCCAAACTCCCTCTCTCCTCTCTCTCTGCATACATAGAATTTTTTCAACTATTTAAAAACAAAGCTGGAGGCATTTTTTGTAATCATAAATACCTATGGATGCATTTATTCTCCTACATATGTCCTCATAATACAGTGATCATATTGATAAAATATTATCTAAAAGATGGCTTGTAGTCAAATCCCACCAATTTTCACAATGTGCTTCTTTTGGCCCTGACTCATCCAATATGGGACCACTTGCATTTAGCTGTCATATGTCTTAGTCTCTTTCATCTAAAATCACTTTTATTTCTTTGAGAGACACTGACATTTGTGGAATTTGGGCCTTGAATTGTCCAGTATCCCTCAATATGGGCTGATTATCACAAATTATATAAGTGATGATGATATCTTGCCTTATAATCAGGGTTATTAAATTACACTACTTTAGTAAGTTAGTGTTTATTTGTTTTCTTTACTATAGAGTTACCATTTTTATTTTCCAAGTAAGTATACTATTGCTCCAGATTTTAGGATTGTTTATGACTCGGCTCACTTAACTTCAGCTATGACAACTATAGTATGGTGTCCTCAGACTAATTAGGTTACATTCTGTTGATAATGATCTTCCCCTTACCTGAATGGGCTCACGGGTTTTTATATTACAAGGGTTATAAGACATTACTATTATATCTATTCTCATGTTCAAATTGTTACATATTCAGCTAATGGGAGCTTCTTCAAGGTGATATTTTTCAAAGCATATTTAACTTACTCTACATAAAGTTAAAATCACAAGTACATTCTCTTGTGCCTTTCTCTTCATGGAAGGGAAATTGAATAGAGCTAAAAAAGAGAAACTTGGTATCGTGAGACAGGAAAAGTCTACATTACTGGAGTTAGAGTCCTTTCATTAGTACTTTATTTTTTCATGCTTTGACCTTATGGCTCAGATACTGATCAATTGATCTCTCTCTCTCTCTCTCTCTCTCTCTCTCTCTCTCTCTCTGAAAACATGATGCTCTTCTATGCTTTTAGTTTTCCTCATATATTTTCTACCCTACTCGCTATTTCTACCATGGCAGTACTACTCATATCCTTCCCCAAGAGGGTTGCCCATTTGGACTTTTATCTTTCAGACCTCTTTATTTTGTCTTTTTGAAACAGATTCTTACTCTGTATCCCAAGTTGGTCTCAAACCCATGTTGATCACAACCTAAGTGCTGAGATTTATAGGCATAAACCACCACCACAGACCTGGCTGCACTTTTTCTAGATACTGGGCACTGTGAAGTACAATAGCTAAACATCTTGAGATCCAGATGCATTCAGATTCAAGTCTCATAGGAAAGAACTGCCTATTTCAAAACATTGATGATCTAAATGGCTCAAGCCTTAATTTAACGAATGAAATTTATGAAAAAATTGAAAATCCTTCTCTACTTTTATATTTGTTACAATCAAAGGACATCATAGACTGTAGAAACATTATTTATAAATATAAATGTTTTATAAAACATATCCCTGAGCTGGAGAAATAGCTCAGAGGATAAGGGCACTTGGTGATCTTTCACAGAACTGGAGTTTCTTAGTACTCACATCAGGTGACTCACAAACTCCATAACATCTGACACCCTCTTCTGGTCTACATAGGTGCACATGCAGAGACACTCACAGACATAGACAGGCACACAGACAGACAGACAGACACATCTTTTAGAACAAAACACATCTCTTACCAGTCTGAGTTGACCATCATGTGTGAGCTGTCTGCAGAAGCCTGTAAAGTCACCAACGACATCCCTGAGACCCTTGTGAACCATGTAGTGGTAAGGGCATTCACGACACAGACAAATATCAAAATAGGATTTCATTCTTGTTCATGCTTTAATATGCAGTCGGGAAACTGAGGCACTAATATACCATGAGCAAATTAGTATGGACTAAAAATACAAAAAATCCATATATACTTTGTAAAATTCCAAAATATATCTGTGCCTACTATAACTAAGAACTAAACACAACTACTACAGCTGGGAGTTTACATATTTTGAGCAAAAATATTTTGATGAGCAAAATCAGAGACCTGCAAGTTTAAATATTCCCAAATTATTTTCCTATTTACTGGGTAATGTGCTGGGCAGTGAGATTCAAAGCTAGACCTTGTTAATGCATTGTTCTGAAAAGATAACACTTTGACTGACATAGCATTTAAATTGATTTTTAAATCCTGGCAAGTAAAGATACTCACTCCACAATAACATACACCACTGAAGATAAAAGTATTTGCATACTACAGAATACTTACACAAAACGTTAAAGTACGTGAAAATCCCATCATAGCATTAAACTTTCTCCCATGACTTATACTGCAGTTTTCATATGCAGTTTGAAGGCTAAACATGATTTGGGTTAACATCACTATCAATTATTTATTTTTGGTGCTTTAAAAGGCTTCGTTGTGTTATTTGAAGAGGTACTAGGAGGGAACTCATGGTAGGACACTTTAGTCCATGTGCCAAAGACCAAAGTAATCATGTCATTAATTTTCCCCCAAACAAATAATTCATTACAAAACACTTTGATAATTTCATTTGGTGTTGTATTGTTTCCACAGTAAATCTTTAGGTCATTTAATAGAATAGATATAGGGGTACAGTTTTACTGTCAATAATATTTAAGAGGAAGACATTTTGAATGCAGCATCATATCAGGTGTGCCTGGCCTCTGACTAATAGAGCTTTCCAGTGATTACACTTTCTGAGTTCCCTTAGGGGCTATTGTTAATGGAATATACAGTCATTCTAGTTAGGATATTTATGCCATAAAACTATTAGAACACAGTATTCTCCCATTCCTTGATGGTTGATATTTTTGTATTAAAACAAAAATCTAAAGTAAGTTAGTGACTAACAGTGAGGTATTTTATTATCTACATTAAACTCTGGCCTCAAGGCTTTGATTGCTGCTATAAATCACTGGGTAAAGCAGCCTATGGTTGTACTACAATAGCAAATGCATTTAACAAAAGCTAAGAATGATCTCAGTATCTATGACTTTAAAAAGTGCATGGAGCAAAGCATAGTAAAAAATTCATCTATAGTATGTGGATTTTTCCTTGCTTGATATGGGGGTGCTGCAAAAATTAACTAAAATTTTCTGTATTCATTATATATTTAGGCTGTGGTACTTTGGCTGTCGCATGGGGAAGTTCATATGTCAAAAATTAGCCTTAAACCACTGAAATGAGAATAGGACCCCTGTTGAAGGAATCAGAGAAAGAACTGGAAGAGCTTGAAGGGTCTTGAGACCCCTTATGAACAACAATGCCAAGCAACCAGAGCTTCCAGGGACTAAGCCACTACCCAAAGTCTATATATGGACTGACCCTGGACTCTGACCTCATAGGTAGCAATGAATATCCTAGTAAGAGCACCAGTGGAAGGGGAAGCCCTGGGTCCTGCTAAGACTGAACCCCCAGTGAACGTGATTGTTGGGGGGAGGGCGGCAATGGGGGAAGGATGGGGAGGGGAACACCCATAAAGAAGGGGAGGGGCAGGGATTAGGGGGATGTTTGCCCGGAAACCGGGAAAGGGAATAACATTCGAAATGTAAATAAGAAATACTCAAGTTAATAAAAAAAATAAAAAAAATTGCCTTAAAGGCAGATTCTTGTTCACTAACCCAGGAGTTTTCTCCTGCAAGATGAGCTGGGAAGGGGAAAAAAAATCAACGAAAAGTCGTCTTTGGTATATTCTCTACATTAATATATACAACCTGCTTAACCTGTTTCTTGTCACACATACCTATTCATACTCCTTAGTAATGAGGAACACACTATTTTTTTCTTATTTTGGGAGGTGATAGTTAACTTAAAATATTAACTTTATAAATAGGTTGATAAAGGTTGCAGGAAGAATCATGCTGAATTAATAACATTTTTCTTTGATTCAAGTTCACAATGAGTCCCATGAAATACATAAGAAGATCAAATTTTTTAAACGGATTCTATCTGGATGTGCTCTGGAAAATGTGGACACCAATAACATTAGTACAAAAGGAGCATATATCAAAATCACAAGGAGATCCCTGCCCTGAGACTCCATCAGGACTGTGGCTAGGGCAGGTAATGCCATCTTAGGACACAGAAGAACAACATTTCATCTGTCTTAAATTATCGAGGTCCCTCCACTGAGGGCTAAAGACAGTGAGGTTCAAAGACTTGCCTTTCAACAGAGTAATCTCAGTGGCCTGCACCAGGTTTTATAAACTCACTGTGTGGATTATGGACTGTGCTAGGATTGTTGATATATAGTATAAGTATGGACAAAGACAACAACTTCATAAAATGCTCAGCACTCAGGCACAATTCAAGTTGCAGAAATACAGAAACAGCTCATGAAACCAATTTACCTTGGTCAGCAGTCCTGACCTTGTGGGAAAAATTTTTTTTTCTTTTTTCTTTTTTCAGAGCTGGGGACCGAACCCAGGGCCTTGCGCTTGCTAGGCAAGCGCTCTACCACTGAGCTAAATCCCCAACCCCATTGTGGGAAATTTTTAAGAGGAGACCCTTGACTTAAGGGGAAAGTAGGATGTGGGGATGAGTTGCTGAATCCTTCTCTGGTCTCAGCAGATAGGTTATTAACTCTTGGGACTCACCTCTGTTCTAAACCTTCCCCAAGCCTTGAGTGAAGGATAGAAATTTTCTCTGTGCATTTTAGGTACATTTTTAAAAAATATTAATTTTCACAATGTATTATTAATTTACTTTTTATATCTGATTCCAAGTAAATTCATCATTCTTCTTATATGGGACTCTACTTTGTTATTCTTTCTCTGCGTATGTATGTATGTATGTATGTATGTATGTATGTATGTATGTATGTATATGTTTGAGTTGTTAGTGTTTCCTTGCATTTTTGCATGGGCACCATACACATGCCTGGTACCTGTGGAGGCCAGGAGGTGACACCAGATTTAAAAATGTTTGTAAACTGCCCTGTGGTACTCATAATTACCCAGGTCCTCTGCCAGAACAAGTGCTTTTAACAGCTGGGCTATCAGGCATGCCAAGGTATGCTTGTGGAGTTCAGAGGACAACCTGCCACAAGAAGTTGCTTTACTTCTGTCATGTAAGTTATGGGAATTGAGCTCAAGTTGTCAGAATTGGCGGCAAACAACTTTATCCACTGAGTCATCTCACCAGCTGTTTTTTATTTTCCTTTTAAAAATTATGTTTCTGTGCTAGACAGATGGTTCAGTGGTTAAGAGCACTGACTGATCTTCCACAAACTCTTGAGTTCAAATCCTAGCAACCATATGGTGGCTCACAACCATCTGTAACAAGATCTGATGCCCTCTTCTGATGTGTCTAAAGACAGCTACGGTGTACTTATATATAATAATAAATCTTTTAAAAATTACATTTCTAGGGCTGGAGAGATGGCTCACCAGTTAAGAGCACTGACTGCTCTTCCAGAGGCTCTGAGTTCAATTCCTAACAACCACATGGTGGCTCAAAACCATATGTAATGGGGATCTGATGCCCTCTTCTGGTGTTTCTGAAGGTAGTGACAGTGTACCCACATACATGAAATAAATAAATAAATCTTTAAGAATGTGTCTCAGGGGTTGGGGATTTAGGCAAGCGCTAGGCCCTGGGTTCGGTCCCCAGCTCCGAAAAAAAAAAAAAAAGAATGTGTCTCCACATGCTCCACTATGTTCATAGCAGCCTTATTTATAATAGCCAGAAGCTGGAAAGAACCCAGATGCCTTTCAACAGAGGAATGGATACAGAAAATGTGGTACATCTACACAATGGAATATTACTCAGCTATCAAATCAAAAACAATGACTTTATGAAATTCATAGGCAAATGGAGGGAACTGGAAAATATCATCCTGAGTGAGGTAACCCAATCACAGAAAAACACACATGGTATGCACTCATTGATAAGTGGCTATTAGCCCAAATGCTTGTATTACCCTAGATGCACAGAACACATGAAACTCAAGAAGGATGATCAAAATGGGAATGCTTCACTCCTTCTTTAAAAGGGGAACAAGAATACCCTTGGCAGGGAAGAGAGAGGCAAAGATTAAAACAGAGACTGAAGGAACACCCATTCAGAGCCTGCCCCACATGTGGCCCATACATATACAGCCACCCAATTAGACAAGATGGATGAAGCAAAGAAGTGCAGACCGACAGGAGCCGGATGTAGATCGCTCCCGAGAGACACAGCCAGAATACAACAAATATAGAGGTGAATGCCAGCAGCAAACCACTGAACTGAGAATGGGACCACCGTTGAAGGAATCAGAGAAAGGACTGGAAGAGCTTGAAGGGGCTTGAGACCCCATATGAACAACAATGCCAAGCAACCAGAGCTTCCAGGGACAAAGCCACTACCCAAAGACTATACATGGACTGACCCTGGGCTCCAACCTCATAGGTAGCAATGAATAGCCTAGTAAGAGCACCAGTGGAAGGGGAAGCCCTTGGCCCTGCCAAGACTGAACCCCCAGTGAACGTGATTGTTGGGGGGAGGGTGGTAATAGGGGAAGGATGGGGAGGGGAAATCCAGAGAGAAGGGGAGGGGCATGTTGAAGGGGAATAACAATAACAATTGAAATGTAAATAAGAAATACTGAAGTTAATAAAGGTTAAAAAAAAAAAAAGAATGTGTCTCCAGTCAAGTGCAGATTAGACTGACTTGCAAGATGACTAATAAATGCCCTGTGGGGTGATCTGGGAAAAACTGCAATGGAGCAAATTAGGTGGTATCCACTGAAAATCTGAAAATTTTTCTCTTGTTATTTGCACACACATGTAAACTTATTTGTTTTTTACTTGTTTGAAAATATCTGTTGAAACTAATCTTGTGAAAGAGACCTTCTTGAACTTCTTGAACACTGTACTATGCATATATGTTGTGAAAGTAGACAAAAGGATATATTTAAATGTTCTAGAGAGGGACTGGGGAGATGGCTCAGTTGATTAAGTACTTGTCTTGCAAGAATGAGGACTTGAGTTCAAGCCCTAAAACCCATGTTAAAAAAAACAAAAGCTGAGTGTGATAAAGTGCACTTGTAATTCATACATACATACATACATACATACATACATACATACATACATACATACATACATACTGGGGAGGTGAAGATAGGTTGATCTTGGCATTGTTGATTTCAGGCAAATGAGAAACACTGTCTCAAAAAACAAGGTGGGGGGGGGGCTGGAGAGATGGCTCAGTGGTTAAGAGCACTGGACTGCTCTTCCAGAGGTCCTGAGTTCAATTCCCTGCAACCACATGGTGGCTCACAACCATCTGTAAAGAGATCCGATGCCCTCTTCTGGTGTGTCTGAAGACAGCTACAGTGTACTTATATATAATAAATGAATAAATCTTTAAAAAAAAAAAACAAAAAAAACCCCAAGGTGGATGGCACCTGAGAAACAACATCTGAAGTTGATCTCTGGATTCCACATGTATGCTGACATGTGCAAGCTACCTGTACATACACAGAATCAATCCAATCCAATCCATCCATCCATCCATCCATCCATCCATCCATCAACATGTTCTAGATAAAGTGCTTTGGGACATCCAGTTCTTCGATTGTTAAGTACCAGTTTGGATTTAGTTTTCTGTCTCTAAAATAAGAGGGAGTTCAGTATCATCACTAAGATCTCATCCAGCTTTGAGAAAGGTTACAACATACTCAGTGTTTTCAGTTTAGAAAAACAAGAAGGAAGCTTATCCATGGATCAGTGTGAGCCATCAAATAATATTTCTGAAAAGCAGCTTGGTATGAAATACTGTGAGCTGAGTAGACTCACAGCACATACGACAATAAATGATCCTACATATTAGGACATATCTGTTCTCCTCTCACCCTCAGCCACTTGCCTTTTTTAGTCCTCAAAGCTCTACAATAGCATCAAGTTAAAAAGCAGTTGTTAATATTCTGCTAGTTATACGCTGACATAGGGAAATTGATATAGATTTAAGAATTTTCCAGCAAACTAGAGATAATTATGGGGAAAGACCAAATACTGTTAGTTTTCAGTTTCTCCCAGCAAAGCAACAAATTACAAAGTCTTGTTTTTATTCCATGAGCAGGACAACTACAGAGAAAGATAAAGTAAAAATGAACTCTACATGGAAAGGAAACATTCTGGGAACTTGAGAGAGTTCTCAAACACCAACTTCTGGGTCCTTCCCTAGAGTGCGCATAATGCCAGAGCCTTTGAGTCCATCTTCTGAATTTATCTCTGATGACATAGGCAGCTGAGCAGTGAGGATCTGTGTGCTGTAGGAAAAAGAGTCCCAAAATGCAAACACATTTTTAATCCCAGCACTTGGAAAGCAGAGATGGTGGATCTCTGAGAGTTAAAGGCCAGCCTGGTCTACAGAGCAAGTTCCAAGACAGCCAAGGCTACACAGAGAAACCCTGTCTAGAAAAGAAAATAGAAATGCTATGAGGGATATACAGAGCTCCAATCTGATAAAAACACTTGATGTACCCCAGAGAGCAGAGCAGAGATCTGAATGAACTGAAGAAAAGTATTCCTAAGGATTCACACTAGTACAGAAATATAATGTACCCAGTTTTAGGGGATCAGTGAGATGGAATCCAAGACTTGTACATGCTTAGCATATACTTTCCTGCTAAGCTCCTTCCTGGGCCCCAAGTGATTATATTCTTAAACCAGTTTGCAATGTCAGTTTTTGGTTTTGAGTTTATTTTTAAACCCAAGAGTTTTGGATCAAATCTCCCTAAAAAGATTTACCTTCATAAGTAATTTCAAATAGAATGAATACAAGATTTTAGAAAACTCACATATAAAATTGGACAGCTCTTCATTGTAGCAGCAATGGAGACTGACAATGCAACAGTTCATATTCAGAAACCACTGGGAGAAAATAGAAATAAAACTTTAAGACAAATTAACTTGTTGATTCATGTTGCTACATGTTGCATTTGATTTTCTACTCCTGAACAATATTTTATTAACTCATCCTTTGACAATTTTCATACATATATACAATACGCTCTAGACATACTCACACTGCTCCCCATCTTCCTCCAGTCCCTATAAACTCCCAACTTCTCCCACCATATCTTCTTCACACTATCATTTATTCTTGTTTTGTGAACCTTTGAGTTTAACTAGAGTCATCCATGAGTGGGCATGGATCCAGAGCTACCCATGAGAGTATGGGTAACTTACTGATGGCTATTAACACTGAAGACAGTGACTCCCTGCCCCTACAGCAGCCATCCACTGCCAATAGCTCCCTGTGGAGGGGCCACAACCCCGAGTCCCTCCCCCACACATGACTGAATACCGAATATAGCAAGTCTTCAAACAGCAATTTTGATAAATTTTTACTGTCCAATTACTATGAAACTCAATGTGGCTTGTTGATATGGAAGAAGTAGTTTTTTTTTTTTTAATTCTAAGGTATCATCACTAGAAAATTTTCATATAGTGTGGCTGGGTGGGGGAAAAACCTAGGACCAGAGGGGAAGATGTTTAAGTGATGACATGTGGTCAATTATACTAGCACAGTAGTTAGTTCAAGAAGAAGAACTAGATCTTGGGGAAATTTTCTTGAAGGAGCAAAGACCACAGAGATATGCAAAAGAGCATAGAAAGCAATACAAACCCCAGAGGCATTTTTGTTTTCAACAGAGAAGTAAAAGGTCCACAACAGCATTGGTGTGAAAGTGAATAAAGGTTTATAGATGGCATGGACACTGAAAAAGCCAGGCAGAAGGTCTAAATATGTTAGTAAGGAATGTAGGCCACAACGATTGAAGACGTGTTTTGCATAAGGCTAAGAAAATTTATTACTGTCATTATTCATGTTGTATAATAATTATTGTGTCAAGCACATTCTAAAAACTTTATATTACTCATTTGATCTTCACAGTGATGTGAAGTAGGTGCTATTGTTCTTGTTTCAGAGATGAGCAATGTGAATTTTAAAGAGGTTTAGTAATCTGTCCGAGGTCATAATGTGAGTACCTGATGGAGGCCATTCAGTGCAGGAGTGGGAGGTAAGGTAGGTGTGAATGACAGATGGGAGGTCTGAGTTGACATCAGAGTCCAGTGCAGGATGATGAGATGCTGAGTACAGCCTGTGTGTCACACTGCAGATTGCTTCAGGGGACACAAATGTCTGTTCTTGAAGGAGTTACAATCAGGAAGATATAGTTACCAAAACTCTAATAATATCACAGTTAGTCCCAAAAAGATGAATACTATGAAAGACTGGCAGAGGGTATTGTCAGATGAATATACTCAGAGGTGGAGCAGGTCATAAGAGGTTGGACTCTAAGGCAATTTGTGGAGGATTGACGTTTCCCAACACAGGAGAAGGACCTGTGAAGGAACAGGACCACAGGAGAGATAAGTGCAATAGTTTGAATATAGTTTGTATACACAATAACTTTTACTGAAGCTTGATCCCTAATAGAGGTGTGTTTGGAAGTTTTTAATTTATTCAAACTTTTAATAGTAAGTTTTTAATTTTTTGAAGTTAAAATATAATCATGTCACTGCCTCTATTCCCTTTCCTTCCTTTAGACCATTCTGTGTACCTAACCTCACTTTCTTTCTCTCAAATTCACAGTCTTTGGCCTCTTTTTAAAAATTGTTGTTATATTAAATATAATTTCCTAAATATATAATCTAGTCAGTTTATGACCTCTACAAAGAAAATTCTCTTTGTAACATATAAAGACCATCATAGAAAACTATACCTGGTCAAAATGCAGAAAACAGGTGATGGTGTGATGCTCAGCCCAACCGATCGACCCACAATATAACTCCTCCATTTAAGGCTCAGTGAACATCTCAGAAGATAATGGAAATATTATAAGAGCCAGAAGAACAGGATTCTGCTGTGATGTTGCATCTCTTAGAAATGTCAGGGAAGCTACACCATTGAGGTGTTAAAGTCAATCCTGAACTGTTGACTATTGAAGGACAGTAAGTTATTTGTACCCCGATGGGGAAATGCCTTTCTGAAGACTACACTAGGTCTTTTAAGATTGGATAATGGCTGGGTATGGTGGTGAGTACCTGAAATCCCACCATTTGGAAGGTAAAGGCAGGAAGATCACAGGTGTTTAAGGTAATCCTCAGATTTATAGCAAAGGAATACATGAGGCACTTTCTAAAAAAACAACAACAACAAAAACAAAAAACAAAAAACAAAACAAAACAAAAAAAAACCCCAAAGAAAAATAAGCCTTGATTAGTTTCATAAGACCAGATTGTCAGAAAACTGGTTATCTCTCTTGGTTTCTCTTACACTCATGCTCTTTGCATGTGTGTCTGCTTCCTTTTTCTTCTTTATCATTATACAATTCTGCACCAGGTGCTCACTGGAAGTTGAGCAGAGGGTGACACCATGTTCTTCCTCCTCCATACCTATCACCTATAGAAACCTGTTTTTTTTTTTCATAAATAATAGCCTTGAGGATCTTGTTACAGTAACATAAAACAGAGTAAGATTGTAACAGTGGTGGTGAAGGCAATAATGTATTCAAAAGTTTGTATCTGTGGTAGTTTGAATAAGAATGGCCCCATAGGCTTATATAATTGACTGGTTACCAGTTGGCAAACTGTTTAGGACTGAGTGTGGTATTACTGGAGGAGGTATGTTACTGGGTCACTGGGGTGAGCTTTTAGGTTTCAAAAGCCCATGCCAACCCAAGTCTCCTATCCCTGCCCTTTCTCCCTCCCTACACTTGCAAATTTGGATCAGGTGTGATCTCTCAGCTACTGTTTCAGTGCCATGCCTGCCTGCTTCCATGGTCATGCTATGATGGTCATGGACTAACCCTCTGAAACCATAAGCAATCCCCCAACTAAATGCTTAAGAAAGCCACTTGATCATGGTGTATCTTTATAGCAATAGAACAGTAACCAAAATAGTACCTATCCTGGTTTAGAACAACAATTAGGTTCTTGAAGTGGAAATTAAAGAGATGATACTAAAAGCAAAATTCCAAGGATTAAACTCTCCTAGGTTGTTTCTGGATTACAGGATTACATTGCTTTTTAAAGTAATAAGAAAAAGAAATCCCCCATTAAAGTTGTAGGAGAGAGTTATTAATAGGACAAGATGAGCCAAATATAACTTGAAGCTTCTGAGTCTTTGTGACTGAAAGCAAGATCATAGAGGATCAGAAGGAAGTGAATATCTAGGGAGTGGGAAATAGAAGGCAAAGGTCTCTGATTTAGATGGTGTTGAACATGAAGGCAAAAAAATATTTTTGAACAGAACAGAAAATGTCTAGAGAGCAGCTAGATCTGAGGTGAAAAGGCACATTTGGAAATGGAATCAGAAAGACTCTGTAAAAAAAAAAATAAAAAGAAGGGCCCAGAAGTTGAAAAGATTGAGTGTCATCATAGTGGGGCTACAGAGTGAGATGGGAAAGCCTTGAAGAGGAAAGAAGGGGACAGCACAGAAATGGGATCAGATTCAGATGAAATAGCAGATAGCCTGAGAAGTGGCAGAGAGACCAGGGGAATGGAAGAAGAAATAAAAACGCCAATTCCAGGAGCAGGGAAACAATGAATTTCAGATTAGAAAGGAAGTAAATAGATATAAACAAGGAAACAGACAAAAGGCATAAAAGTGACCAGGTGAAGAAAGCAAAGGGAACCAAATATAAATTCAGTCAAGTTCAGAATGTTCTAAGAAAGGGGAATAACCATTGGAAAAGGAGACAGTTAAAGAGTCTGGAGAGATGGCTCAGAGGTCAAGAGCACTGGATGTTCTTCCAGGGGACCTAGGTTCAATTCCTAGCATCCACATGTTGGCTCACATCCATTTATAATTCCATTCCCATTGGGATCCAATGCCCTCTGCTGGCCTCCATGGGCACCAGGCATGCCCAAGGCATGCACGCACGCATGCACGCATGCATGCATACATACATACATACATACATACATACAGAACAGTCATACACATAAATAAATAAGTCTAAATCTTACATTGCAGGATATTTGATCACACTGTGAACCTAAAGACTGTTATTTGCTGGAAAAAAAAAGGTAGCTTTAGAGCACACCTTTAATCCTTCTGGCTGGAGTACACACTTTTAGTCCCACACAATGAAGATAAGGTTAGAGAAGGAAGCATCCATGCTTGAAAGTGATTTGTAATTGAGTGGCAGACAAAGTGACGAATCAGAGGTCTGACAGAATGGGATATGCCAACTCTCATGAGAAGAGAGAGGAAAGGGAAGGTACTTAGGGAGACAGGAGGAGGCAGTTTTTACCAGGACAGCTGTACAGAGACAGGCTAGACACAGGTGAAGACAAATGAAGCTAGAGAACAAGAAGGATCCAGAAGATTAGAACAGATTGCCAGAGTTCAGAGGCTAGAAGCTTCCAGGACTTAGGCCTAGGTTAGCAGGTGGAGACAAGAAGCCCCAGGGATAACAGTTACAAACAGGAGAATAAAAGATACTTTTACAAACTTAAAAAATATATTTCTAACAAAATTAATGAGAGTGAGATGGAAAGACTCAGGGGTGAAGGTATGGGAAGGGAGCCTTGGGAGTTCAGAAGGGGAAGATTGTGGACATAAGGGACTCTTAGTTTTGGAGCATGACGTGGCAGGGGACAAATACGAGAGGATCAGTTTGGAGATGGACAGGAAAAGACCAAGGGTACCCTGTCTTCCGTGTGAATGATGGCAGCAATGCATGGACATCTCTAACTGCTGAGGGTTAAGAACTAGATCCCAGAGGAGAAAGAACTAGGTAGCTCACAGTGAGGGGAGGGAAAAGCAAAACTATTGCCAAGAGATGGTCAAGTAGCAACTGGGCTATGAGCTCACAGCTGTGGCGCTCACTTGGTGAGCACCTGATGTAAGCAAAGAATTCATACACATGGCTTGAGTGTTCCAAATACTTGCTTTCACAGACACTGAGGACAGTGAGGATCTTTCCCATGAAAGGTTCATTGCTACTGAGTGCTGGAAAGCAGCTGGACTGCGAAGTCTAGTTAGTCCAAGACTAACAAAGTCATCACCATCAAGAACTGCAAGCTGCATATTCTGTAAGAAATGTTCCACATACTATATCCACCTTATCTCCCCAAGAGCTTCTAACACAGATCATTTCTCCTCATCCCGAGTTCTTACCCAGCCAAGGCCCAGAAGTATATTCTGTTTCTTAAATGTTCCTATACAAACCTTGTTGTTTTAACACTACAAGTCGGGTTTATTCCAATCCTTTCTGCTTTAGTTTCCCCATCAATAAGTGATAAAGTCAACTCCTGTTGGGAGCCTTCTCTATATAAGGCTCTTTTCAGGCACTAACACAAAGTAAATACTGTTGGATCTATTTTACAGATGAGAAAATCTAGGCTTTAAGAGATTATATGATTTGTTCTCAACTGCTAAGCCTCACAGAGGTGAAGACAGTCAAATTTAATGAGGCGTATGGATTTTACAAATTGCTAAAATGATGAACATTTACATGTAAGTCCACAAAGGACTGTGACTGGATTTTTAAGGCATTAACTATAATATTTTATAACATTATGTATTATATATAATGGCACAGGGAGTTTTAAAGGTCCCAGAATAGAGATCATTCTTCTGCATTAAAATATTCATTTAGTTTTGAGAGCCCGTTTTTAAATGAAAATTGCAGGTAAAATGTTACACTGTAAATTATAGTTCCTGGGGATGACTCCCTGACCATATTTCTCTTCCTTGGGGACAGGTAACCATGACTCTTAACACTGATGCTCCTTGATCCTGGGCTTCCATACATTCACTCTGCACGGATGCAACTCTTGGTAATTTAGTGTGACATCTCATGGGTGGATCGGGAAGAGCCAGGAGACACTCACGGCTGACAAGACTAGACTTCAACACATCATTTAAGTTAGGCATCAGCCAGATGACTCTAACAGTCTCAGCTAGCAAGAAAGGCCGTCAGCACTGAGGAGGGAGCCCAAATCTACGCCCTTCCTTTATTTCCTCTCTTAAGACATAGATAGGACTCTTTATGTTAAGTTTTAGGTACACTGACTTCACAGGAATGCCCTCTCAAGTGACCCACCGTCGCTAGACACTTGGATTCATAGCCTGACTGTGACACTTTCATTCCACTGATGAGCAAAGGGTAGCAGAAAGGCGGAGTCTTCACAAAGTCACTCAGTGAGCTGTGGCAGAGGCAGGATCATCACCCCACATTCCCAGCCTGGGAGTTCCTGGTCCCCATCACTTGCCCCACAAGGACATAGCTAGCACTGCATTCTCCTGCCTCGCTGGTGGGGACTCAACCAAACCTTGGTCTTGGTCCTCTGCATTCTACCCTTTCTAGGAAAACCTGAGTTGTAAAACTAAGGCGAAACTCTTACTCTCTCTGCCTTTTTCTTTCTCAATCCCTGACCCCATTTTCCCTCTCCCCCCTTCCCCTCCCCCTTCTCTCCACATGTATTCCTGACTGCTCGCCCGCGCTCGCTCTCTGTCTGTCTGTCTGTCTGTCTGTCTTTCCCTGCCTCTACTTCGTTCTCAATCCCCTTTCTCATGTCCTAAATAAACTCTATTCTTATTAAAAAAAAAAAAAACAAAAAACACTAAGGCGAAAAAAAAGAGAAACAAAAGGAAAAGGAATTCCCCTCCCCTCCCCGAGTGGGTAGCAAGTGCTGGCTACTCCAGCTCCTAAGGGAGGCTTCTGCTCTGCCTCTAGTCCTTCTTCACTTCACTGTGGCCGTTCGCCTCGCTCCTGTGAACCCTGTGGCCCGCGCGCTTACCGTGGCGCCGGAGCCGTGACCACCTAGCGATGTAGAAAAGCGCAGGTTATGGACCGAGAGCCCGCAGATCCTGCCGCGCTCCTTTTCGAACGCACTGGGGAGCCTGCGGCTGGAGCCGTGGGTGGCCTCGCGAGCCCCGGACCTGGCCCGGTGTCTTCAGCCGCTCTGTGGGAGGCCGGAGTAGGGGTGGGGTTCTGGTGATGATTGGTCGGTTCTCTGGGGGCGTGGTCGCACACCTGTTCTTTGATTTCAAGCCTGCCGGAGCCAGGCGCCTGGATCCCAGAATCTCAGAAAATGACACATGGGATCGCCAGCCTCTAGGCAGGAGTGCGGCCCCCAATGAACCAGCTTGGCTTTTCCAAGGAGGACAGCAGTGGGAAGCCAGGTATGGCCCGCGTGTGGCAGCGCAGAGTTGTGATTGCTGCCCCGCACAAACTTGTTAAAGTTTGTTTATGGGTACGAACTTCATCACACAGGACCAAATCAGCTGGAGGATGTTATTTGCTTGTTATTTAAAAAAAAAAAAAAGCAAGTGCAGATGCCCACAATTGTGCTCATAACCACTTGGGACTTCATTTACCCTTCCTTGCTTGTGAGTTAGTACAGACACCTGCAACCAAGCATGTCACATGAGTCACAACTGAGGGACTGCCCTCAGATAGACACAAAAAGAAATTTTAAAGGTGATCCTATTCTTCACCATATGATAAATCGATCACATTCCTGCGATGCAAATTGCTTTAAATTATCTCTCATCTGCCCAGCTGTGAAAGATTGGTGGGAGGAAAGATATTTACGTTGTGTGTGGCGCAGTGTGACTGTGAATTCAGAGATGTTAAGTGTCTTACCCAAGGCCACAAAGTCAGTCAAGTGGTAATGCCTTAGCATCAAAGCTGGGACCTTCCTGCAAATGTGGAGGCTTATTTGGGGAGACTACACAGGGTCCATCTGAGAACAGAGCGCTGAGGACATATTCCACGTTCCCTGACTCAAAGTTTACACATACATGTATTTTCATATTATTTAGAGACTCACTGATAATGGGGAGATGGTTCAGTAGCTAAAGCACTTGCCAAACGAATGTGAAGACCCGAGCCCATATAAAGTTAGGGGCGGTAGCATGGGTCCCGCAGGGAGACTGGAAGCATGAGCATAATCCACATTGATTAATTCTTTTAATTAATTCAATTGATTAATTGTTTTGTTTTGTTTTGCCTTGAAGCAAAATGAAGTCCCAAATGGTATGAGCACAACTGAGGGCACCTGCTTTTTTTTTTTTTTTTTTTTTTTAAACAAGCAAGTAACATCCTCCAACTGATTTAGTCCTGTGGAAATTTAAGCACCAGGTTGCCATTCTTTTTCCAGAAAAATTTCCAAAAGTCTGAAATGAAAATGTTAATGTAACTACTGTTTTTTTAAACATTACCAACTACTTAACTTCTTTCTCCTAAAATGGTGTGTAGGCCAGGAAAACTTTTCTATGTTTCCTTTGTCTTTCTCTTGGAAAACCAGCCTATTAATTGTTTTTACTATTTGCCTCAAGATCTGAAAGTTAACTGCTAAGGTCCAGCTGTAATTGATGACCCAAGTGAAAACCTAAAGGCTGTCTCAGAATAGATAATTTTGGTAACACAGTGTAAAGAATGGCTGTATCATTTGTAAAACTCCCAACAACCCCTAATGAGGCAAGCAGGAATTATCTACTCCTGTTAAAGCTAAAAAAGAGAAGTTCTAGGATGAGTTCAACTAGTAAGACATTGAGACTAATATATAATTCAATTGTAGGGCAATATTGAAAATGTAACTGGAAAGCTCAGAAAGGAGTGAAAATACAGTTACATTTAAAAAAATCAAAAGGGCAGAAAACACACAGGAAACAAAAGTAGAAACAAAGAGCAAAGGAAATGGATATGGTCTATATTAATCCTTAGGTATCATTCAAAAGAGCTGTTGTGGGGATGTGACAAGCAGCACTGTGTCAATGGGTCAATTTGTATTCTTCTACATGCTGACCTCCAGTTGAACCAGCACCATATGTTGAAAATGCTTTTTTCCATTGCATGATTTTAGGTACTTTGTCAAAAAAAAAATCAAGTGACTATAGGTGTGGGGGTTCATTTCTGGGTCTTCAATCCTATTCTACTGATCTACCTGCCTGTCTCTGTACCAACACCATACAGGTTTTTTCACTATTGCTCTGTAATACTGCTTGAGGTCAGGGATGGTGATTCCCCCAGAAGTTCTTTTATTGTTGAGTATAGTTTTCACTGTCCTGGGTTTTTTGTTATTCCAAATGAATTTGCAAATTGCTCTTTCTAACTCTATGGAGAATTGAGTTGGAATTTTGATGGGGATTGCATTGAATCTGTAGATTGCTTTTCGCAAAATGGCCATTTTTACTATATTAATCCCACCAATCCATGAGCATGGGAGGTCTTTCCATCTTCTGAAATGTTCAATTTCTTTCTTCAGAAATTTGAAGGTCTTGTCATACAGATCTTTCACTTGTTTGGTTAGAGTCACACCGAGGTATTTTATATTATTTGAGACTATTGTGAAGGGTGTCGTTTCCCTAATTCTTTCTCGGCTTGTTTCTCTTTTGTGTAGAGGAAGGCTACTGATTTGTTTGAGTTAATTTTATACCCAGTCACTTTGCTGAAGTTGTTTACCAGGCTTAGTAGTTCTCAGGTGGAACTTTTGGGGTCACTTAAGTATACTATCCTATCATCTGCAAATAGTGATATTTTGACTTCTTCCTTTCCAATTTGTATTCCTTTTACCTCCTTTTGTTGTTTCATTGTTCTGGCTAGGACTTTGAGTACTATATTGAATAAGTAGGGAGAGAGTGGGCAGCCTTGTCTAGTCCCTGATTTTAGTGGGGTTGCTTCAAGTTTCTCTCCATTTAGTTTGATGTTGGCTACTGGTTTGCTGTACATTGATTTTACTATGTTTAGGTATGGGCCTTGAATTCCTGATCTTTGCAAGATTTTTCACATGAAGGGGTGTTAAATTTTGTCAAGTGCTTTCTCAGCATCTAATGAGATGATCATGTGTTTTTTTTTCTTTTAGTTTGTATATATAATGGATTACATTGGTGGATTTCCATATATTTAACTATTCCTGCATCCCGCGGATGAAGCCTTCTTGATCATGATGGATGATCATTTTGATGTGTTCTTGGATTCCCTTTTCGAGAATTTTATTATTTTTGCATCTATATTCATTAGGGAAATTGGTCTGAAGTTTTCTTTTTTTGTTGGGTCTTTGTGTGGTTTAAGTATAAAGGTAATTGTGGTTTCACAGAATGAATTGGTTAGTGTTCCTTCTGTTTCTATTTTGTGGAATAGTTTGGACAACGTTGGTATGAGGTCTTCTGTGAAGGTCTGATAGAATTCTCCACTAAATCCATCTGGTCCTGGGTTTTTTTGGTTGGAAGACTTTTAATAACTGCTTCTATTTCTTTAGAAGTTATGGGACTGTTTAGATGGTTTATCTGATCCTGACTTACCTTTGTTACCTGGTACCAGTCTAGAAAATTGTCCATTTCCTCCAGATTTTCCAGTTCTGTTGAATATAGGCTTTTGTAGTAGGATCTGATCATTTTTTTGAATTTCCTCGGATTCTGTTGTTATGTCTCCCTTTTCATTTCCGGTTGTTAATTTGGACACACTGTCTGTGTCCTCTGGTTAGTCTGGATAAGGGTTTATGTATCTTGTTGATTTTCTCAAAGAACCAGCTTTTGGTTCTGTTGATTCTTTGTATAGTTCTTTGTATAGTTTCTACTTGGTTGATTTCAGCTCTGGGCTTGATTATTTCCTGCCTTCTACTCCTCTTGGGTGAATTTGCTTCTTTTTGTTCTAGAGCTTTCAGGTGTGCTGTCAAGCTCTTAGTGTATGTTCTCTCCAGTTTCTTTTTGGAGGCACTCAGAGCTATGAGTTTTCCTCTTAGCACTGCTTTCATTGTATCCCTTAAGTTTGGGTATGCTGTGCCTTCATTTTCATTAAATGCTAAAAAGTCTTGAATTTATTTCCTCCTTGGCCAACTTGTCACTGAGTAGATCATTGTTCACCTTCTATGTGTATGTGGGCATGTGGGCTTTCTGGTTTTTTTTTTTTTTTTTGGTTATTGAAGCAGCCTTAGTCCATGGTAATTTGATAGGATGTATGGGATTATTTCAGTTTCCTTGTATCTATTGAGGCCTGTTTTGTGACCAATTATATGGTCAATTTTTGAGAAGGTACCATAAGATGCTGAGAAGGTGTATTCTTTTGTTTTAGAATGAAATGTTCTATAGATGTCTGTTAAATCCAGTTGGTTCATAACTTGTTAGTTTCACTGTGTCTGTTTAGTTTCTGTTTCCAATCTGTCAATTGAAGAGAGTGGTGTTTAAGTGTCCTACTATTATTGTGGGTGGTGCAATGTATGCTTTGAGCTTTAGTAAAGTTTCTTTTATGAATGTGGATGCACTTGCATTTGGAGCATAGATGTTCAGAATTGAGAGTTCATTTTGGTAATTTTTTTCATTTGATGAGTATGAAGTGTCCTTCCTTTTCTTTTTTGATAACTTTTGATTGAAAGTTGATTTTTATATTAGAGTGGCTACTCCAACTTGTTTTTCGGGACCATTTTCTTTGAAGAAAATTTTCCCAGCCTTATACCCTTAGGTAGTATCTGTGTTTGATACTGAGGGGTGTTTCCTGTGTGCAGCAAAATGCTGGATTCTCTTTACATATCCAGTCTGTTAGTCTCTTTTTTTTTTTTTAATTGGGGAATTGAATTCATTGACGTTGAGATATTAAGGAATAGTGATTGTTTCTTGTTATTTTTGTTGTTAGAGGTCGAATTATGTTTGTGTGGCTATCTTCTTTTGGGTTTGTTGCAGGAAGATTACTTTCTTGTTTTTTCTAGGGTGTAGTTTCCTTCGTGTTGTGAGTTTTCCATCTATTATCCTTTGTAGGGCTGGATTTGTGGAAAAATGTTGAGTTTTGCCATGAAATATCTTAGTTTTCTTCATCTATGGTTATTGAGAGTTTTACTCTCAATAGTAGCCTGGGCTGGCATTTGTGTTCTCTTAGGGTCTGTATACTATCTGTCCAGGATCATCTAGCTTTCATAGTCTCTAGAGACAAGTCTGGTACAATTCTGATAGGTCTGCTCTTATATTTTACTTGGCCCTTTCCCTTCACTGCTTTTAATATTCTCTTGTGTGTGTGTGTGTGTGTGTGTGTGTGTGTGTGTGTGTTTGTGTGTGTATTTGGTGTTTTGACTGTCTGGAGTTCTGTAGGCTTCTTGTATGTTTATGGGCATCTCTTCCTTTAGGTTAGGGAAGTTTTTTTTTTTTTTCTATAATTTTGTTGATGATATTTATTGGCCCTTTAAGTTGGGAATCTTCATTCTCTTGTATACATATTATTCTGAGATTTGGTCTTTTCATTGTGTCTTAAATTTCCTGGATGTTTTGGGTTTAGGAGCTTTTTGCTTTTCCTTTGACTATTGTGTCAATGTTTTCTATGGTATCTTCTGCTCCTGAGATTCTCTCTTTGATCTCTTGTATTCTGTTGGTGATCTTTGCCTCTTTGACTCCTGATTTCTTTCCTATGTTTCTATCTCCAGTGTTGTCTCCCTTTGTGCTTTCTTTATTGTTTCTATTTCCATTTTTAGATCCTGGATGGTTTTGTTCAATTCCTTCACCTGTTTGGTTGTGTTTTCCTCCAATTCTTTAAGGGATTTTTGTGTTTCTTCCTTAAGGGCTTTCTACTTGTTTACCTGTGTTCTCCTGTATTTCTTCAAGGGAATTATGTCCTTGAAGTCCTCTATCGTCATCATGAGAAGTGATTTTAAATCCAAATCTTGCTTTTCCAGTGTGTTGGAGTATCCAGGCCTTGCTTGTTGGGGAAACTGGCTTATGGTGAGGCCAAGTAGTCTTGGTTTCTGTTGCTTAGGTTCTTGTGCTTGCCTCTGGCCACCTGGTTATCTCTGATGTTAGTTGGTCTTGCTGTCTCTGACTGGAGCTTGTCCCTCCTGTGGGCCTGTGAACCTTTGGGCTTAGAAAGGAGAGTGCTCCTGGTAGATCAGCTGTCTGCAGGCAGGTTGTTTGTCTGAGGGCTCTTGGTACCAATTCCAGATCCCAACCTTTTTTTCGTTTTTGAAAGGTGAAAATACAACAACCCCTACCCTAAATAACATATAGTTTCTAGACTTTTTGTTTCATTTCTCCTTAGCATTTCCCAATTCCTACTTATTTTCCATGAATACTCCATTCTTTACCGGAGTTTGATAGCTAGTCAAATAATACTATGTATGGCACATCCATCCATCTATCACTACACACACACACACCAGTTTGGAGGCATTTCTGGCATGACTTTACTGCCGTCTTGGTTCTAAACACACATGCATTTTGCACAGCCCATGTTGTTACCTTATGAAACGCTAGACATAGGCTTAAAATGCCTCAGGCAATTAGAGATTATTTTATATTACACAATCTTTCTATTGTACATAGTTTTATGCTCTTATAGAAATATGACTTAAATATAGAAATATGGAAAACAAATATCTTTAGTATTTTGCTACCATTCTTCAGTATGTAAATATAAAACTTATCTTTAGATATTTAGATTGTATTAATGTTTAATTTTATGAATCACTGTTTGTGTTGCTGACTTGAATTTCATAAGGAAAGTATTGTTCAAAGACTTCTAACCTTAGATTTGGAGTTTCCATAGTCCTAAAATGGCCTTAAACAAACTTTTGCCATTTCATACAATGCATTTATGTAGAGTGACGTTCTAAACACTGACAATTATAAAATCAAATACTGACCAACTCAAAAAACCCAGAGATGTCTTACACTGTACAGTATCAAATATTTAATCATTAAATTCTATGGGTAAAAATAAAAAAACAGCAGGCTGTGTTGGCTCATGCCTGTAATCCCAGCACTTGGCATGTGGAAGTAGCAGTTCCAAGACAGTTTCAGTTACAAGAAAGTAAGTTTAGGACCACCTGGGCTACGTGAGATCCTGTATTCAAACACACATATACACAGAGAGTACCTCTATCTCATTAGTATGTAAATTTGATTTTTTATCTGTAATAAATGGTAAAATTATACTCAACACTTCTTTTTTTTTAAGATTTATTTATTTACTTTATGTGAGTACACTGTTGCTATCCTTAGACACACCTGGAGAGGGCATCAGATCTCATTACAGATGGTTGTGAGCCACGATGTGGTTGCTGGGAATTGAACTCAGGACCTCTGGAAGAAAAGTCAGTGTTTTAACCACTGAGCCATCTCTCCAGCCCTCAATACTTATTTCAAAACAAATTTATGACCTTATCAGTTTTACCCACAGTTCTGTAGAATTTTTTTAGACAAAATGGAGTCACAAATGGAAAAAGTTTAAGCAGCCCTGGTTTAAGCAACAGTAAAAAGGCAAAAACAAAACAAAACCCATTATTGAGACAAGGGCTGGGTGCAGTCTTAGTCTATTTACACACTAGCTTTTTTTTTTTTTTTTAGTTGTGTTAATTAATAGCCAGTGCTATTTTTGGCTGTCAATTTGACTACATATAATCTCCGGATTTTTGAGGTAGGAAAACAAGTCCTTTAACCTTTGAGCTGGAAAGAGAGAGATATGCCTTTAATCTGGATCTTGAGATAGGAAAAATATCTTTAATCCATATCTTTAATCTAGATCTAATCTGGGCCAATTTCTACTAGAAACCTATATAAGGACATGGAAGAAGGAGCTTTTGCTTTTGGTCTGCTTGCACTCACCTTGCGAGCAAGTCCATTCTTTCACTGGCATTTAAGCCTACTTCTTCAGGAATCCAGAAATTACCAGCTATTGTTGGATTAGCTGGACTACAGCCTGTAAGTCAACTAATAAATCCTCTTCCTATATATAGATCCATTCTGTAAGTTTTGTTACTCCAGAGAACACTGGAGCTCTGCAATGATATTCTGATAACAGCGGAATCACAGATGTGTGATAACAGGCATCTTCCTATACCACTAAGATCCAAGTTAAGATTTGCACAGACAAGACAAGAACTGACTTGGTTTTACACTGTGTTGGGAAACCCCAGGAAAATAAGAGACAACAAACAGTAAAGCCATGTTTTATAGTCCAGTAGTTTCTAAATGAATCAAAATGTTAAAAACAAAGAGTATAAACTATAAAATAGGAGATATGAACTTTTAATATTGTGGCAGATATTTTCTAAGAATAAAAAGGAATATACTTGGCACAATACAAATGTACCACTTAAATGTCAATCAAGTATATATAGCATTAAAAGCTAATCAGGAAACTAGAAAAAAATTGTTTTTTTAAGACAGGGGCTCACTGTGTAGTCCTAACTGGACTGGAACTCTCTGTGTAGACCAGGATGTTCTGAAATTAGACTTGCCTGCCTCTTCCTTTCAAGTGTTGGCGTTAGAAGTATGTATGCCACAGGATTGTTAATATACTACACACGTAATGCATGGAAGAAAGCATTGTACTGATTTACTGTTATTTGGAAATGTTTTTTAAGAAATTATGAAAAGGGGAAACAATTTTACATGAAGTAGTAGTAGTACTAGTAAAAGGGATTTAACAGAATTAAAGTACCGAAAATTACAAGGGCTTTTGGCTAGACATTTAAATTTTTATTTTCATTAAACCTTTGAAAAGAGAATTATAGAAAACATAGAGATGTGTGTAAGTTCCTAATGGCCTAGAGTGGCTGCTCTATTTTACATCCTTCATATTGCCTAAATATCCTAAATAGCTTCACTGAAATCACATTGGTTTCCCTGTGATACAGTCACAGTATTTGCTGATACAATTTTAGAAAATGTTATTTACTAGACACAAGGACTTGATCATGTGAAATAAATTCAATGGTGTTCTAAATTTAAGAAGAGCTGATTTTAACTCTGTTTAGGATTTTCAAGTTCTAACTGAACATTATCTCCCTGATGGAAAAATAAATTCAGAATATGTCAATATTTACAAAATTAACGAAATATAAACAGCAACAGAAAAGATACATAGATGCATTCAACAAAGAATTTTATTTTAATTATTCACAAAACAATATTACAATATTTTATAAAAATATTAAGTTTTAGGCTACCATTATTTATTTAAAAAAGTGTTTGTGCTAGAAGGCTGCTTTTGCCAACTTTCTTTTTTGGTAAGGGTGTTAAAGTTCCATGTTAAGACAATACAGATGAAAGCTGTTGAAAAAAAATCTTCAAATGTACAAAACTGTTTTTTTTCTTGATAATTAAAAAATACATAACAATTTAAACTGAAAACACATTAAGTTAGTGTTGCATACTTACTATACAATTTTTATTATAAGGGACTGCCTTCCATTTAGTTAAAATCTAAAGAATGCCATCAATTTTTTCCTGCCTTATTTTTCTGATCAGCAATAGTAAACACAATTTTATGACCCTTTAAAGAATGCTTAGATAAACTATAATACCATAGTTCACATGAAGCCCTTTAAAACATTCATGTCATAGACTGTAGACATCAGGGCAATAAGGACCCAGTTTTTCCAGGAGACCCTCTTGGCAGAGGATTCAGTACTGAATAGGTTAAGTAGAAGAAAAACAAATACAACTTTTAGTACCAGAACTTTTGCCAGTTTGCATGACATTCACATGTCACATGTAAAAAGGTTTAAATCTGAACATGCTTACCATGGCACACATTCTTTTACATTTACTGATGGTAGTTTAAAATTATATTCTGAAAATAAAGAGAGCTTGATACAATGCCTTAAAGTGTAACTATAAAATACAGCATTTAAAAACATAAATATTAGACTTTTATTTCATTGAGCACACTCCATTTTTCTCTTGCTAGACCCTTACACCATTAATAGTACTCAGTTCAAATTAATATTTCATAATTTCTGAGTTAGAAAAACTCATTTTAAATGTTTTACTTCTGCACTTTAAGTGGGCAAAAATTCCCCCCTTTAAATTATGGTTACTCAGAATAAGTATTCTTCCTCAAATTAATTATATTATAAAAGGAAAATATGATAACCTTCCAAGTATACTTGAAATGTAAATAAAGTTTCAAACAGGGATTTGAAACTTGGTGTTCTAAAAGGTTCTGTATAAAAGCTGGGCCACTGAAATTAGGGTAAAGCCTTATCTTCACTATTTTAAGGAAGTAAAACTTATTTAGTATATATGATAAGAAAATTAGTTTTGCAATCATACTTTATAACTTTGAAAGTCTAAGAAAACAGCTAATGAGGAGCTCTGAGTGCCAGAGAGCCATGTTGTAATTCCGTAACACCAACATCAAACGCCCATCCCATCCCAATGCCTGCAGAACCTTCACATTATTTTCTCTCATATTTCTTAAAATACACTGTCTTCTCTCCTATTCTATACTCAATACAAGCAAAGTGCATTCAAGTCCCTGATCTAGCGATGTTTTCTATTTGTAGAGCCCATAACCATAAAAACATACCAGCAACATCTCATAGTACTCCATTTATTTTTTAAAAATTGATTGCTTAAATGTTAGGTTTTTATTTTTATGCTATGCAAATAAGATTTTCCTTTGGACTTATAGTATAATTTCAAGTGTATATAACCTTTAAAAAAATCAATACATCTTTGTAAAAGATTAATCCACTTCCTGGTTACCTTCATTATTCAAAGCTGAACAATTCAAGACATGACTGATGTGAAACATGTTTGTTTGGTTTTTGTTTTGTTTTGTTTTTTGCTTTCCAGTTCTATGGACAAAGTGTGAACATACTGTATTATGCTTCTAAATTCTATGGCTGTGGTCTAACATTTAATTAAGTTTTTGATGTTATTTATAATTGATTTCTTTGCATTTGGAAGACTTGGCCTATTTTCACACAAAAGGAAGCCTCTGATAAGACTGCATGCTGATTATTAAACAGGGAAAAAACAAAACAAAACAAACAAAACAGAAAAAACTTTTGAGAAAACAATTCTAGAAAAATTTAAAAACTGGAATGGAATTATTTGGTCCCATGAAGTTCTTTGATTGTAGATTTTACTGTGGTCTAACAGCCAAGTTTTGTACATCACAATAAATAGTTTTCTCTTAGCAATTCTGAGTTTGGGGAAGAAAAGGCAATGACTAGCAAGCAGTTAGTCCTGCTGCTCTTTCTTACCATGCCATCGCCCACAGTCACAATGTCTAGCTCTACTTCTCTGGACCCTGAAGTAAGTCGTAAGATGCATCATTGGTATTTTAGAGTTTAACACTTGGAGGAAATAAGAAGTGGTTTTGTGTAACCGTATCTGAAATTCCAGTTTACCATAAGAAACATGCAGAGTGAAGAGTATCTTCTCATTCCTGTGCAGGAAGAACTCACACAAGGTCTTTACGTTTTGGCAGATCTGTGCATACAGGCTACTTGGATTATAAATTTTCTCCTGGTTGGTACTGCGGCTCTGTAGCAGTGAAGTAGTCTTCTAAGAATGACTGAATATATTCAAATGTTGGTCTCTCATCAGGATCCTTCTTCCAGCAAAGATTCATCAGTTCATGGAGGGATTCTGGGCAGCCCTGAGGGCAGGGCATTCTGTACCCTCGCTCTACTTGTTCCAACACTTCTCGGTTTACCATACCTAAGGTCAAGACTCAAGCATTAAAAACAACAGTCCTCAGTCCTGGCCACAAATACCCAGAGAGAGTAAATATCCTACTCACTAACGGAAGACATATCAAGTTTATCTTATAAAAAGGCATCTTTTCAAAAGATAATAGATTAAAATTTAATATCAATAAAGAAAAGTTAAGAAATAATAATATGTATTTTAATATGACTGGTGGTTTCAATATGCTTGGCCCAGGGGAAGTGACACTTTAGGAGCTTTGGTCTTGTTGGAGGAAGTTTGTCATCATGGAGGCAGGCTTTGAGGTCTCCTAGTGCTCAAGCTCCACCCAGTGTGGAGCAGACCCTCCTCCTGGTTGCCTATGGAAGATAATCTCCTACTACCTTCAGATCAAGATGTAGAACTCTCAGCTCCTCCACCACCATGTCTGCCTGCACATGTCTGCCATGCTTCTTGTCATGATGCTAATAATGGACTGAAGCCAGCCCAATTAAATATTTGCCTTTATAAGAGTTGCCTCAGTCATGGTATCTCTTCATAGCAATAAAACCCTAAGACAATGACCAATTTTTCATTCCATCTAAACTTTTACTTATAACACAGTACCTTCAAATGCCAATGAAATACGACTGAAAATTTAGGGTCTATTTAAGGTATTGGTATTTTCTATTACCATTTAATAACCCCAATTTGAGTAATGATGAATGATAACTGAACTAGGAGAGAATACTAGTTCTATTTTTTGTGTATGTAAGTATGTCAAATCATTAACCTGAGTTTCTTCATCTATTATCACCTGTTTGGATTTAATTTCTTTTATTCCTTTGTAAGCTCCCCCCAATGACTGATGACTTATTGTACACTGTTTCAAGTTAGCACGTGGGCTCTTCCTAAATTTCTCTTCTAGACACTGTTTCACTGTGATGGTAGAATCATGCAGGAGAAAAACCCCTGGACATACCTGTGAAGGATTATTTAGATAAGTATAGCCCCTAGGCATGCATATATATACATACACACACACACACACACACACACACACACACACACACACACACATACACACACACACACACACACACACACACACACATATGATTATTTAGGGTAGGTTATTTGAGGGGGAAAGACCCATCTAATTGTGGTCAACACCATTCCATAAACTGGACTGAATAAAAATCCCAGGACTCAGGAGGCAGAGGCAGGAAGATCTATTTAAGTTTGAGGCCAGCCTGGTCTACAAAGTGAGTCCAGGATAGGGCTGTTACATAGAGAAACCCTGTCTCAGAAAACAGAGAGAGAGAGAGAGAGCGAGAGCGAGCACGCTGCTCACCATTAAGCCATCCTTTCAGTCTCTGAACCCAGAACCTTACGCATACTGATCACATGCTTCACTACTGTTATATACTTCAGTCCTAATTCCTAACAACTCTTTTGTACAAGATTCAACCCTTCAGTATTTTCTGATAATCAGAACTATTGATAAGTTTTTATGCCAAAAGATTTAAAAGTAAAACATGGTAGAAGTGGCCTCCAGTCAATCTTCAGAAAGATAACCATTTCCTACAAAAGTGTTTCTAAGATTCTCAGTAAGATGTAACTTCCAATCATGGGAGGAACTCAATTCTTTCATACCTGTTCTAAAATAAACAGACGAAGACTCTCTTTTTTTTTTTTTTTCTTTTTTTCGGAGCTGGGGACCGAACCCAGGGCCTTGTGTTTGCTAGGCAAGCGCTCTACCACTGAGCTAAATCCCCAACCCCCAGATGAAGACTCTTTTTTTTTTTTTTTCTTTTTTCTTTTTTTCGGAGCTGGGGACCGAACCCAGGGCCTTGCGCTTGCTAGGCAAGCGCTCTACCACTGAGCTAAATCCCCAACCCCTCAGATGAAGACTCTTAATACTCAAAGTCAACAGTAATGGCTTTACATAAATATTACATTTACATTTAAGTATTTCATTATTGTTTAAATTTGTTGAGGTTATGTAAAAAATAATAGTAGCAAATAGAAACTGTTGGTGCTACAAGTGGATCCTCTTCAGTAATCCTGTTTTGAAGCCTGGGAAACTGGGACTGGAATCATAGTTCTGTGGTAAAAATGCTGCTGGCTTAGCACACACATGGCCCTAGATTCAATCCCTAGCACTTCCCTGCCAAAATAAAAAGAAAATCTATGAATTGTTTATAGTCTGCTTCTTATTTGAACATTTATTTATGTATTATATTTGCAGATATGCAATTAATCATATTCATGTTTGAAGTTTTGTTTTCCTAGTTCATCTGACCCTTTTATCATTATTTAATGATCTTATGTCTCTAGTAATAGTTCTTGCTGTGACATCCATAGCTGCAGGCTTTTTTCCTTTTTTTCTTTGTTAGCATTTTGCACAGTATGTCTTTTCACCTTCTGAATTTTAATCATTTTGGTTTTGTATAGCTTATATATTTAAAGTATATCCCTTAAAATAGTACTATAGAGGCTAGAAAGATAGCTTAATGGTTAAATCTCCACGTAGTCATGAGGACCATAGTTGGGATTCCAGCATCCTGTAACAAACTGGCTAACCAATGCATGCCTCTAATCCCAGCTCCAAGGGCAGGGATGAGGGTTGTTGCAGAGATAGAAGGATTTCTGGGGTTTGCTAGCCTGGTCAAGAAATAACAACAAAACATGAGCCCCAGATACAAGGAGAGGCACTGCCTCAGAAGTAATAAGAGGAATAACAGGGGTATAATAAGAATATAGCATTTATATATACATTTAAAATCTGGTTGTATTGTATTTGGAATGTTTAGTATAGTTACACACAATGTAATTATGGACACAGGTTTAACAGTTTAATTATCATCCTTAAAAAAAAAAAAGACAGTTTCTCTGTGTAGCTCCAGCTATTCTATATCTCACACTGTAGACCAGGCTGGTCTCAAACTCAAAAGATCCACCTGCCTCTGCCTCTGGAGTGAGTGCTAGTAGTTAAAGGCATTCGGCACCACTCCAGGTTATCATCCCACTTATTTATGTTTGTCCCCTGTATTCGTTTGTTCTCCTTTTATTCTGATTAAGCAGGCCCTGTTCATCATTACATTCTAGTGGGTTTTGTTTTTGTGCTAGGGATCAAATCCATGGTCTACTGCATGCCAAGTGAGTAATCTACTCTGTACCTAGTCTTCTACCAGTTTAGCCATAGTCTACTAGAATTGCAGTATAATTCTTTGGGACTTATGCTTAACTGTAAACAAGTATTTTTATAATCTCTAAATAGTAACAGAAACTCAGAACTATCTACCTACTATTATTTTATGCTCTGTGACCTTTGTGTTACTGCCATGGAATTTATTTTATTTTACTTTTTATATTTTAAAGATTTACTTTTATGTGAATGGGCATTTTTGCCTGCATATATCTGTGTATCACATGCACACAATGTGCATAGAGCTCAGAATAGGACACTGCATCTCCTGAAATTGGAATTGTTCCATGGAGTTGCCATGTAGATGCTGGGAATGGAATCCAGTGCCTTAATTATGGAGCCGTATCTCCAGTCTCATTGAATTTATTTTTAAATGTTATAAGACAATTCTGGTTGTCTTACAACAATGATTTTCTCCCAATTGCTTTGAAGACATAATTTTGGGTAAGGTAGCTTAATAGGTAAAGATGCCTTGCTACCACATCTGACTTAAGTTGGAGCTCCAGACTCTACATAGTAGAGAGATCTAACTCCTAGCAGTTGTCCTCTGATCTTTCCACACATGTGTTGTGGCTTGTATGTCCACATACATACATATAAATAAAAAAAACTAAAAATAATAAAGATACGTCACTTGTCTCTGGCTTCTATATACACTGAGGAAAAGGCAAGTATATACTACCTTGTTATGGCTATTTGGCTTTAATTGTTATCATGTGGTCATGATATACCTGATTGAAGTACACTGGATTCTCTTTATCTTGTTTCAAGTTCAGTGAGCTAACAAAAACTAGTTTTAAGGAAACTGGCTATTCCTTTTCCACCAATGCTTGCTAATGTTCCACTTTCCCATCTCCTGGAACTCTACGTAGAGAGAAATTAGACCTTCTCACCGTGTTCCACTTATTTCATACACAGTCCATTTTCTCTCCATGTATTTAATCTACACACTGCCTTGGAATGAACCTATTAATATATTAATTTTCCACAACCATATAATGTGCTAATTTCACATACTGTTTTACACTTCTTACATGATATTTATTTTTTAGAGACAGGGTCTTGTTGAGTAACCTAAGGTGGCCTTGAACCTCTGATCCTTCTGCTTTTGACTTCTGATTGCTGGGATTACAGGTGTGCAACACCACATTAAAACTTTGGAGGCCAAAGCAGGAAGAGCACTTCAAGTTCTGGCAAGCCTGACAATTTTAAATAGCAAGATCAAGGAAAGCCTGGGTTATACAAGAATACTCTGCCTCAAACCACACACACACACACACACACACACACACACACACACACACACACACACACACACACACACCACCACACCCATGGACTAATATGAGGTTGTTTACTAAGTTTATAATTGGTATTCTTTTTAGGGTCCAATAATGTTCAATTCTTGAATCAGTCATCCACCACCTACCCATCTATCCATCCATCTTTCTATCTATCTATCTTTTGGAGACATGGTCTTACTTTGTTCTCTGCTGGCTGGAACTCACAAAGATCCATCTGATTTTCCTTCCCAATTTATTTTTAAATGTGATAAGACAATACTGGTTGTCTTACAACAATGATTTTCAATGAGATTAAAGCACACACAACTACAGCTGGTTTGTGGGCATTTGAATGAGAATGGCCTCAATGAGATAGGCTCAACTATGCTTAGTCACCAGTTAAATGAATTGTTTGGAAAGGATTAGTCCTTGTTGGAGGAGGTATGTCACTAGGAATGGGCTTTGAGGTTTTAAAGGCAATGCCAGGCCTAATGTTCCTCTTTCTTTCTCTGCTTGATGCTTGCTCATCAGGATGTTAAGCTATGACTTCAGGGCTAGGTCTGTATGCTCCCTGCCCTGAGGACTGTGGACTAACCCTCTAAGACTGTAAGCAAGTCCCTAATTAAGTGTTTTTTTTTTTTTTTTTTTGTAAGAATTGCCTTGGTCTCGGTCACGCTGTCATTTCACAGTAACTGAGTTGGCTCTTTCCCCCTCCCACTAAATCAGTGGATTTTTAATCTGTGGACTACGACCTCTTTGGAAGTTGAACAACCCTTTCACAAGGGTCATATACCAGAGATCCTTGATATCAAATACTTATATTACACTTAATAACAACATCAAAATTAGAGTTATGAAGTAGCAACAAAAATAATTTTATGGTTTAGGGTCACCTCAACATGAGAATTCTGTATTAATGGGTCACAGCATTAGGAAAGAAAAGGAAAGAAAGTTGAGAATCACTGCGATAAGTAACTGTGGCTTTATTTTTCTTTCACAAAATGCAAAATTTTGTACCAATAGACTTATTTTATGTTTGAAGGGACTCTGGCCAGCTTGTGCATGGTGGGCATGGCTCTGGCAGGCCTTGTCCTTCTCTTAAAAACCCTTAGATTATATACCAAAAGCTAGCCACTAAGGTCTATTCCCTTATTTAGCCACTTCCTTGTCCTAAAGCTGACTTCCAAGGTACAGCTTTCAAAGTATTGAAGTCTAGCAATCAAAAGTCTCCTTTGGCTCACCTAATGAACACACCCAATTAAAATTAAACACCTTATCCTAACCTGGAGTTTCCTCCTTTACCTTTATAAGTCTCCATTTGCCTATGGGCCACATCTGTCTTTCTATTCAGAGGCAGTCCTTTGTCCTCCAGGACAAATACCCCTTTCTCCTTCTCTTCAATCTCTTGCCTGTCTCTTATTCCCTGCCCTCTGTTCCACTGAGGCAAATAAATGTCCTTTGTGCTGAGAACTTGATCTTGGGGTTCCTAGGCAGATACTATGTCTTACAATGTTGACATTCTGAATTACACATGGTGGATTTCTTTTTCTCAAAAATATTAGATTTTAACAGTAAATGTACTGTCAAATCACCTGGCTCTTACTTGGCAAGATCAGACTTCAGCTTTTAATTTTGCCTTTTCTACGTGAGCACTGTTGCAGAATCACAGTCCAGGAATAGTGTCATGTGAGAAGAATTCTGAGTGCTTGTGAGAACATTCCAAGAAAACAAGTCTTGTGTGCTCAGTTTCTTGAAAAACATGAACTAATTATTGGAATGTGGTTTTGCGCTCCTCCTAGGTATAGCATAGGACTTGAGTTTACTTCAGATAGTTCTTCAGTTTGCTGCTGTAATTCAGTAAGATGTTTAAACTATCCTCTTTATGCCTCTATAGAAATCTTATACAGCTTGAACTCATGAGAATTTACTCATGTGGCGTTTCTTAACCCTCAGAGTACAAACTGTCTGAGGTGCTGAATAAAGTTGGCTATTTAATGAGACTTTAGTCCACCTCATTAATCAGCTCCATTCTTACAGGTTCTTCATTACACTTCTTTCTCCTTTGTTCAGTTAAAACAAACAAACAAAAACTGATGTCTTCATTTTGACTTCCATCAGTATGTCCACTGAGAAAAGGTTAGGAAGAAATGTGATATAAATATAGGACTCGTTAAAATATACTGAGGGCAAACTAGATTTTATTCAGCATTATAATTTTGTTAAGTAGCAATAAAGTAAAGAAAGACAAAAGGACAAAATAAACTCAAGGGAGTGATCATACTGCTTGACTGTGCAGTTTAAGGAACAGAGGGGTTTTTTGAAGAAGATGAGGGTCTGGCAAAGTTGATACCAATGCATTAAAGATCTTAGAAGTATCTAAATTGATAAAGCTGGAGTAGAGAAGGCTGAAAAGATTCAAGGTAGGAGTCAGAATAAGGGGCACATCAAACTGTGTTAGTGAGAGGTATTGGTATTGTTAAGGTTGAAGGTACAAGAAATGACAGGATCACAGACAAAGTGCTCAAGCCATGAGCAATCAGAAGAACCATTGATATATGTATTAAAATCACTACTGTGTCCTTACTGTACAGAAGGTTTTCAGATTCAGAAGTTCCCACGTATTAATAGTTGTTCTTAGGGCCTACGCTATTGGTGCCCTGCTCAGAAAGTCTTTTCCTGTGCCAATGAGTTCAAGCCTTTTCCCTACTTACTATTCTACCAGATTCAGGGTATCTGTAGAGAGAATACCTTGTGTTTGTATGGATGTGGCACCTGTCAATAAGAATCTGATGGCCTATGGCTTAGGTAGGAAACAGGTGGTAGAACATCTGAGAGGCAGAAAGGATTCTGGGACAGTGCCAGGCACGGGAGATTTGCCTGGGAAGATGTAACGAGACAGATATATGGTACAGGTAAACAGCCATGTAGCAGAATGTATATTAGAATAAATGGCCTTATGCCAAGGCATTTTGTAAATATATTTTGAATTTGAGTCTTGCTTCTGGGAGCATGGGGCTGGGAGGAAGAATTAGATATAACTTCTACAGATATCTGCTCTGTTGAGGTCCTTGACCCATGAGAAATTTTGTACAGGGTATATATGGATCTATTTGGATTCTTCTACATGGAGCCATCCAGTATGACTAACACCGTTAACCTGAAGATGCTGTTTTTTTGTCCAGTATATATTTTTGGATTTTTTTAAAAAAAAATCAGGTGTCTGTACATATGTGGAATTGAAGTCTTCATATATGATAAGAATTTAAATAGTCACCAAATATTAGGGGAGACATCAACTAGACATGATATACCACACAAATAAAACTACCAGTGCCAAAAATGGGTAACATCTTGTTGTTTACAAAAGGGGTCCCATGGAAACCCCACTGTCAAACATTACAGGCTACTGCCAAGGTTATTGGTTGTTCTCTACAACCTGATGGTAAGGGTCTATTGCTGAAGGCAACATTTACTAATGACATAGATCATGGAGAAGGTGAGCTGTGCCTGTTACGAAACTTTATGGCTACTGATTAGCATTCATGGTGCTGGAATGCTGCATGCACCGGAAGAGAAATCATCAGTATCACCCAGCTACCTAAACAGCAATCTGCCAGCAAGAAAGACTGGTGCAATAGTGCCACAAGTGTTATGAGGACAACCAAACACGTTCTGAAAGGATTTCAGGCATACTCTAAGAGATGGAACATATACCTGACACTGCTAAAGTAGCCAAGAAACTAAGAATGGATGAACAATGGACTTTCAGGAAAAACTATTATTATTTGGCTAAAGGAACACAGTAAAAAAATCTTAACGACATACTGCTACACTCATAGATCAGTGTTTAAGTCATATTAGAGAACCCTCTTTTTTTTTTTCTTTGTTTTGTTTTGTGGGTTTTTTATTATTATTATTTATATGAGTACACTGTTGTAGAGAACCCTCTTAGGCCATCAGAGAAAATTCTTCTTGTAAAAGATGAGAATTAACACAGAGTCCCACAATTAGAAAACGTGAAGAGACTGAGAGATTCTGAAAAACTCAGTCCTAAATGGGATGTGTACTGGCTGGTTTTGTGTGTTAATTTGATACAAGCTGAAGTTATCAGAGAGGAAGAAGCCTCAGTTGAGGAAATGCCTCTGTGAGACCCAGCTTTAAGGAATTTTCTCAATTAGTGACTAATCGGGGAGACTCCAGGCAAGGTAGGTGACGCCATTCCTGGATTAGTAGGCCTGGGATCTATAAAAAAAGCAAACTGAACAAGCCATGTGAAACAAGCCAGTAAGCAGCACCCTTCTATGGCCTCTGCATTAGCTTCTGCCTCCAGGTCCTTGCCCTGTTTGAGTTCCTGTCCTAACTTCCAGTGATGAACAGCAATGTGGAAGTTAAATTGAATAAATCCTCTCCTCCCTAGCTTGCTTTTTGGTTATGGTATTTCGTTGCTGCAATATAAACCCTAACAAAGACAGGATGTCTTCATCAAAGTCCTCCTCAAGGTTAAGGGATCCATGTCTACACATAAAGAGATTGTAAAAGGTAGAGGTGATAGTTGACTCCAAGGAAACATTGTCTTCTAGATACAACAGGACTGATGCACATACACACACACAGACTTTGGTAATACACAAGATCTGTAAAGGTTCAAGCTCAATGGGTAACTAGCACTGAAAGGGGAAATTAGGCATAATGCTCTATCCCTAGTCACTGAGGTATTTGCAACGTATAACCTACTGACAAAGAGAAACATTAGGTTTCCCTAATGGAGTGTCACTTGGTATATTAACCACATTCCTATACGGCGTATAACCATATGTCTAGGAGTAGCTGGTCAACACAAAAAGAACTTAATATTTCTGTGGACTTTCATGGTTGTTCTTGTTGTTTTTCAAGACAGGGTTCTCTGTGCAGCTCTGGCTGTCCTGGAACTAGCTCTGTACACTGGGCTAGCCTTGAACTTAAAAAGAGATTCGCCCACTTCTATGCTTACTGAGTGCTGGGATTAAAGGTATGCACCATGCCTGGTGTGGCACTTTTTTATTTCTTTGGTCTTATTGGTCTTTTAAGTATTTGTTTTGATTTTTATTTTGTGAGTTTCTGTATTTTGAAACAGAGGGAGAAAAAAAAAAACCAAAGATGGGTGGGTAGAGGGGTGAGGATAATGGGAAGAAAAAAATGTAAAAAATATATTGTATGAAAACAAATTTAATTAAAAAAAGAAAGTTGATCTCGGATTCAGACAAAAGCAGAATCTTACGGGACAGGGTGATGAGGAGTGACCATTAAGTGAGGAGCGTTGTATGTGTCAGCGCACAATGAAAGGATGTGAACCACAGAATATAGCCCCACTACAACTACAGCTCAAGCATTAAGGAATGGCATGAAACAGATCAGCATAGCAATTCTTGAAAGCTGCATTTTCTACATTTTCACACTACTCAACTACTAGGATACCTTTACTGACAAAGTTTGAGAGGTAAGAGGTTGATGAAATAATCAATTATAGCTGAATTTCAATTAAGCTAAAATTTCTTCTTGCTCTCTCAAACCTATATAAATAGACATAAAAAAGAAGAAATTTTTAGAGTAGTTTTTTCCTTCTTAATAAAGAGGAAACATTTCTTTTCAAGACAAACTTTTGAGTATAGAATGTCACACTTCTAGAAGAGAATAATTACTTGGGGGAGGGGGAGCAAAAGTAACCTCAATATTTAAGATATGCTTCTGATCTGAACAACACAACATATGAAAGGCTTTTTTGAAAACACCTTACAGAATACAGGGCATACTTCCTGAGTGTGTTCAAGGATTCTAGCTCTCATGAACTGCTACACACCCAATTAAAGGGGGTGGGAAAAAAGAGATAGTCTTTCTCCCTCATATTTTTGATGAGTGTATCCCTGATTAAAATCTATGCTGAGATACTAAAGAGCTAGAGAAACGCAAGCTCACCTGGATACGGCACTCTTCCTTTTGTTACCAGCTCTGTCTGTAGAATTCCAAATGACCACACATCTGACTTTATCGTAAATCGACCATAAAGCGCAGCCTCAGGAGCTGTCCACTTGATTGGAAATTTTGCACCTACAGATAATATTGACAATTTAAGTGTTTTTAAAGAACTGTATAAATGTAAGGCACACAGGTCTAAGCTTTGTCACTATCTCTATTGTATGCATTTACATCTTTAAACACAGAAAATATGGAAAATAGCAATTCAATTTTTCTATTAAATCTGTTTCTTTTATTTAATGATATAAAAATTGCTGGTAGAATCAGAATGTAATTCAGTAAACACTAGTAGAGATTTTTCTTTTCTCCATCTTTATTAAATTGGGTATTTCTTATTTACATTTCGATTGTTATTCCCTTCACCGGTTTCAAGGCAAACATCCCCTTAACTCCTCACCCCTCCCCTTCTAGACGGGCTTCCCCTCCCCATCCTCCCCCCTAACCACCCTCCCCCACAACAATCATGTTCACTGGGGGTTCAGTCTTGGCAGGACCAAGGGCTTCCCCTTCCACTGGGATATTCACTGCTACCTATGAGGTTGGAGCCCAGGGTCAGTCCATGTATAGTCTTTAGGTAGTGGCTTAGTCCCTGGAAGCTCTGGTTGGTTGGCATTGTTGTTCATATGGGGTCTCGAGCCCCTTCAAGCTCTTCCAGTTCTTTCTCTGATTCCTTCAACAGGGGTCCCGTTCTTACTTCAGTGGTTTGCTGCTGGCATTCGTCTATGTATTTGCTGTATTCTGGCTGTGTCTCTCAGGGGAGATCTACATCCGGTTCCTGTCGGCCTGCACTTCTTTGCTTCATCCATCTTATCTAGATTGGGGTTATCGTTAAGTAGAGCATTGTTCAACTTCCATGTATACGTGGGTGTTCTTCCCTTATTGTTATTGAAGACCAGTTTTAGCCCGTGGTGGTCTGATAGGACGCATGGGATTATGTCTATCTTTCTGTACCTGTTGAGGCCTGTTTTATGACCAATTATATGGTCAATTTTGGAGAAAGTACCGTGTGGAGCTGAGAAGAAGGTATATCCTTTTGTTTTAGGATAGAATGTTCTATAAATATCTGTTAAGTCCATTTGGTTTATAACTTCTGTTAGTCTGTCTATGTCTCTGCTTAATTTCTGTTTCCATGATCTGTCCATTGATGAGAGTCGGGTATCGAAATCTCCTACTATTATTGTGTGAGGTGCAATGTGTGCTTTGAGCTTTAGTAAGGTTTCTTTTATGTATGTAGGTGCCCTTGTATTTGGAGCATAGATAGTTAGGATTGAGAGTTCATCTTGGTGGGTTTTTTCCTTTGATGAATATGAAGTGTCCTTCCTTATCTTTTTTGATGACTTTTGGATGACAATTGATTTTATTCGATATTAGAATGGCTACTCTGGCTTGCTTCTTCCGACCATTTGCTTGGAAAGTTGTTTTCCAGCCTTTCACTCTGAGGTAGTGTCTGTCTTTGTCTCTGAGGTGTGTTTCCTGTAGGCAGAGAAATGCTGGGTCCTCATTATGTGTCCAGTTTGTTATCTGTGTCTTTTTAATTGGGAAATTGAGTCAACTGATGTTGAGAGATATTATGGAATAGTGATTGTTGCTTCTCGTCATGTTCGTATTTGGAGGTGAGATTTTGTGTGCTTGTCTTCTCTTTTGTTGCAAAATGATTAGTTTCTTGATTTTTCTAGGGTGTAGCTTGCTTCCTTGTATTGGATTTACCATTTATTATCCTTAGTAGGGCTGGATTTGTAGAAAGATATCGTGTAAATTTGGTTTTGTCATGGAATACCTTGGTTTCTCCATCTATGTTAATTGAGAGTTTTGCAGGATACAGCAACCTGGGCTGGCATTTGTGTTCTCTTAGGGTCTGTATGTCATCTGTCCAGGATCTTCTGGCTTTCATAGTCTCTGGTGAGAAGTCTGGTGTAATTCAGATAGGTCTGCCTTTATATGTTACTTGACCTTTTTCCCTTACTGCTTTTAATATTCTTTCTTTGTTTTGTGCATTTGGTATTTTGACTATTATGTGATGGGAGGAGTTTCTTTTCTGGTTCAATACATTTGGAGTTCTGTAGGCTTCTTTTTTTTTTTTTTTTTTTTTTTTTTTGTTCTTTTTTTCGGAGCTGGGGACCGAACCCAGGGCCTTGCGCTTCCTAGGCAAGCGCTCTACCACTGAGCTAAATCCCCAACCCCCTGTAGGCTTCTTGCATATTTATGGGCATCTCTTTTTTTAGGTTAGGGAAAGTTTTCTTCTATGATTTTGTTGAAGATATTTTCTGGTCCTTTGAGTTGGGAGTCTTCACTCTCTTCTATACCTATTATCCTTAGGTTTGATCTTCTCATTGTGTCCTAGATTTCCTGTATGTTTTGGGCCAGTAGCTTTTTATGTTTTACATTATCTTTGACACTTGTGTCGATGATTTCTATGGAATCTTCTGCTCATGAGATTCTCTCTCTATCTCTTGTATTCACTTTGTGATGCTTGTATCTATGGCTCCTTGTGTCTTCCTTTGGTTTTCTATATCCAGGGTTGTCTCCCTTTGTGCTTTCTTCATTGTTCCTATTTCCATTTTCAATTCCTTCACCTGTTTGATTGTGTTTTCCTGCAATTCTTTCAGGGATTTTTGTGTTTCCTCTCTAAGGGCTTGTACTTGTTTACTTGTGTTTTCCTGCATTTCTCTAAGGGAGTTCTTTATGTCTTTCTTAAAGTCCTCCATCATCATGATCAAATGTGATTTTAAATCTAGATCTTGCTTTTCTGGTGTGTTTGGATATTCCCTGTTTGCTTTGGTGGGAGAACTGGGCTCCAATGATGCCATGTAGTCTTGGTTTTTGTTGGTTGGGTTCCTGTGCTTGCCTCTTGCCATCAGGTTGTCTCTGGTGTTACCTTGTTCTGCTATTTCTGGCAGTGGCTTGACCGTCCTATAGGTCTGTGTATCAGGAGTGCTGTAGACCTGTTTTCCTGTTTTTTTTCAGCCAGTTATGGGAAGAGAGTGTTCTGCTTTCGGGCGTGTAGTCTTTCCTGTCTACTGGCTTTCAGCTGTTCCTGTGGGCTTGTGTCCTGAATTCACCAAGCAGGTCACTTGGAGCAGAAAAGTTGGTCTTAACTCTGGTCTCGGGCCTGAAGTCGCTCTTGAGGGCTGGCTTTCAACTGTCTGTGAGGGCAGCAACCAGAAGGGCCTGCCCCGACTTCTGGGTTCCTGTGCGCAGGGGTCCCTGATGGCACTAGGTGTTTTCCTCTAGAATCTGAAATGTGGGCAGAGAGAATTCTCCTCTGGTTTCCCAGGTGTGTCTGCTCCTGTGAAGGTCTAGTTCTCCCTTCCATGGAATTTGGGTGCAGGGAGCTGTTTGACCGGGTCCCTTCAGATCTGGGCACAGTCTGGACCGCAGGGTTCCTGCAGCTTCAGTGCCCCTATCTTCCTGTTCCCAGAGGCTGTAAACAGTTTCCTCTTGGGCCAGGGATGTGGGCAAAGGTGGGCAGAAGTGGCATTCTCTCCTGCCCTGCAGTCTCAGGACTGCTCACAAGTAGTAGAGGTTTTAATAAGACAAAAATGTAGATTATAAAATCTGCAACTTTTGAGGGTACAAGGGTATTGTAATCTTGCAATACACACTCACACACACACACACCCACACGCACACGCACACGCACACACCCCCCTTAGGCTGACCGTAAATTTTCACAATCCTGTCTGAACTTCCTGAAAGCTGGGATTACAATCATTTGCTAAATCAAACTAAATCTGTAGCTGTTTTTGCTTGTGTATTTGTGTGTGTGTATGTGTGTGTGTGTGTGTATGTGTGTGTGTGTGTGTGTGTGTGTGTGTAATTCAAGGTGAATGGAGATTAAAACCTCATGCTTGTATCTCCCCTTGTTGTGCTTTTTGAGAAAGGATCAGGTGGTCTCTAACTTGCTATCTATTAGCGAATGACTGTGACTACCGATACTTCTGTCTATAACTCAAAAGTACTTGGTTTAGAGACATGAAATACTATATCATTATAAAAATCAACAACTTCAAGGTCATTTGTCATCCAGTGGCTATACCTAATTATGACTGAAGGCATAGTCTGTGTAATAGCTACTGGCTTTTGCTCATAATCTTTTCTGTATTTTGTGGTGTCTTTGCAAAAGTGTTTATTGTGTGTCTGGGTGTGTGCATATGCCATGGAACTTGTATGAAGGTCAGAAGACAACTTTGTGGAGTTGGCTCTATCTTTCTACCTTTACATGGGTTCCAAGGATCAAACTCAGGTCAATAGGCTTGAGAAGCAAGAACATTTGCCAGCTGAACCATCTCACCAGTCCTTGTGTTATCATTTTTAAAACACCATGTTAATTTACACAAATATTTAATGTATGATTTTAATATATAAGCACTATGATTATTATGGGCACACAAACAACAAAACTTTCATAAAATGTATATTTATGCTAATAAAAGTATTGGTAATATATATGTTTAAAAGTGATCATATATATTTATAGCATATATTAATATATATAAGAGTTCTTAGATATTAGGAAAAAATCATTCAATTTTCACTTGTCACAGTAACAAGAGGTTTCATTAGTGAGTGGCAGTTAAACTTAGCCTTAAACAAATGGTTAGGATTTTCTAAGTCAAGATTATAGGAACCTATGATTAGTTGGAGGTAAGTATACTTAGGATAGGGGTAGAGACAGAAAGGAGTAGAGAAGACAGTGAGTTAAGAGCACTGGCTGCTTTTCTAGAGGACATGGTTTGATCCTCAGCACCTGGCAGCTAACTTCCATTTGTCATTCCAGCTCCAGGGAACCTGATACCCTCCCTCTTCTGGCTTCCACAGGTACTGCATGCATGCAGTGCACAGACATAACATGCAAGCGAAACACCCACGCAAATAAAATAAAAATAAATCCTTTTTAAAAACAGGAGTTAAATGGGTGATGGTGGTAGACACCTTTAATCCAAGCTCAGAGTTGAAAGCTGTCTGGGTCCAGAGTGAGTTCCTGGACAGCCAACGTTACAGAGAGAAAGCCTGTCTTAAAAAAGAAAAACAAAAGCCTGGAGCTAAATCATGGTTTTTCTACCTTGGCAATGCTGACTATTCTGGGTATGGTGATTATTTTCTGTGTTTGATTACTGGCCTGTATGTTACAGCATGTTTAGCCTCTGTCTACCTGATGTTGACAATGTTTCTAGACATTGCTGAGGTCTCCTTGGGGTAGGAAGAAATAATGCTTGATTGGGAATCACCTCCAATTTAAGACAACAGTTTAAATAACAGCTTGCCAAGTTTGTTTAAAAAGAGTAACAAAACATTTATATGAGACAGAGGAGAGAGCTCAATGGGTCGAGTGCTTGCTGTTCTTGAGGACTTGAGTATGGATTCCTAGAACCCATGTAAAGCTATAACTTGTCTTCTGATCTTTGCATGCTTACTGTATGATGTGTGTAGCTGTACTCATACACACAAACACATGCACACACAAAGAATAAATAAAATATACTGCTAACATCCTAAAGAAAGTAACAAGGATATTTTATCTTCTATATTTATAATACAAAAGTATCTTGTATTTCTTTGCAGGAATTAACTATTAGAAAGCTGAAGTATTGTTTATTAGATATAATTTTTTGAATAATACCAATGTTTCTGAGTCCTCTGCAAAAAATCTAGAACTATTTCATTAACTTTTTAAAAATTTTTTATTTTTAAGCTTCAAAAAATTTTTTTGTGTGTATGCATGTGTACATGTATTTGAGGGCAGGCTATTCATGCCATAGCATGGTACGGCAGACAGGACAATTGGAGGGAGTTGTTTCCTTTTTTCTACCTTGTCAAGACAGAGTCTCTCATTTCTGATACTAATCTACCTACTGCAGGTTAGCTGTCCTGCCAGCTTTTCAATGATGCTCTTGCCTTCACCTTCCATCTTCCCTATGGGATGTTGGGGTTACAGACGACAGGGTTTCTAGGATAAACAAAGACCATCAGGCTTTGCATTCAAAGTGCTTTACTGGGCCCTCTCCTTATCCCCCATCCCCCCAAATTCTATTGACTTCTAACATCTCATAGATAGAGTTGCTTTGCTGCATGGGAAATACCCACCCAGAGGCATTTAGTCTACAGACAATTTTGGGTCAGGTCCACATGAACATGCATGTTACATGGTGGGCAAAATGGCAGCCTCATAACTACATGTGTGCTGGCAGCCTCATAACTACAAGTGTGCTGACAGCCAGGCAGGGACCTGGCTATCCACTAGAACTATTTGTATTCCATAAGGCTCTAGATATTCAAAACAGTATTAAGACAAGCACAGAGCATTATATCATAAGCATCTATGTATGTTACTTTACCTTGTCTTGCTGTGTATTCATTGTCTTCAATTAGTCTTGCTAAGCCAAAATCTGCTATTTTGCATACAAGATTTTCTCCCACAAGAATATTAGCAGCTCGGAGATCTCGGTGAATATAGTTCATTCTTTCAATATATGCCATGCCATCAGCAATCTTAAGGGAGGAAAAAAAAAGATGCAAAATATATGATGCAAAGGGAAGAAGAGACTTCTGGTTAAACAAAAGGGGCTGTTGAAAAACTAGGTAGCTCAAAGACAACGACAGTAACAGACATAGTCTAGATCACAACAACAAAAACAACATCAAAAAACCCTGCAACTACAACAACAAAAAAATTAAAAAGCTAAATTAATCTTTATACCCCAAGATGGCAAGAAAAAAAATCAACACAGATTTTGGAGAGCAAGATTTTAAGTCTAGAGTATACCCTGCCACTATGACCAGCACAATGTCCTATTTTTTTTGTCAATGGTTGGAAGAAGGTGCATCATAAAACAAAACAAAAACCCATACAACCCAAGGTGCTGAAGTACCAACAAATTATATAGCTTGTTGCTCAGATATGGCCACAGCCCATTTCATATGAGAAAGTTAAAAAAGAAAGGCTTTAACATTTTTTTTAAAGGGCTGTGAAAACTAATGAGGCCCAACAGAGTTTGTATGTGGCTTATAAAGCCCAGGTCATTTACCTAAGGTTTTGTTTTTTTTTTTTTTATTAGAAGAAAAGGTCTGCCATTCTTCCAAGAGAAAGTGCCTAATAGCCTAATATGAAGAGCCTACCATATGCCTGTCTCCTCTGAAGTTACTCTACATTATCAGATGCTATAGATATGTGGATTCTTATTGATAGGAAAGAGCTGCAGAAGCAACCTCATCCACTGTAACCAATAAATAGTCCCTGCAATACTTGCCATCTATCTTAGTAGAAACTTCGCAACCAAAATTCAGAAGTATAAAAAACTAACTCTTAGCTGTATATTATCTGAATTCTTGTTTTAGACTAGAATAAATAAAAAAATTCAGCACACTTTCAGGTTTTAATATTTGGGATAACCTTCATCCACCTTAGTCTACCTTCCTTCCTTTTCTTTCTGAATAACCTTCATCCTTCTTAATTTTCTTGTCTTTCTCTCTCTTTCTTCTTTTTTCTTTTTGTTTGGTTTTTCAAGACAAGGTTTCTCTGTGTAGCGCTGGCTGTCCTAAAACTCATTCTGCAGACCATGCTGGCCTTGGACTCAGAGATTGGCCTGCCTCTACCTTCTGAGTGCTAGGATTAAAAGTGTGTGCTGCCACTTCCACCCAGCCCATCTTAATTTTCTTACATTTATCTGTTGAAATGAAAATACACTTTGTATTTCCGGATGAACTGTGTCAAAGGCCACATGACACAGGGCAGTACCTAACTGGGAGAGCTAGTGCATTCAAATACTGGCTCTGCTACTAAGGAGCTCACACTGAACTATCTTCAATGTTCCTTCCTCGCCTAAAATGCTAGTATTTTATTACACAAAAATTTAACATTATGCTAAGACTCTTCTGCATTTTAAATGTACACTTTCAATTCAAATTGATACATATATATCCAACTACCTGAGCAGCCATATCAACCAGCTGTGGAAGCTTCAAATACTTTCCATCTCCTTCTTTAAGGAAATCTAACAAGCTTCCTGTAAGAGATAGAAAGATATTCTAGAAAAATTCAAACATTACATTAAAATGGACATAAATGCTCTTCAAAACCTTAAACAATTTACCATCAAATCTCACACACACACACACACACACACACACACACACACACACACACACACACACACACACTCATATATCACCATTTAAACTTTGAAAAATCCCAGAGGAGGCTCAAACTGAAAATTTGAAACCTCTTTTGATCACATATTTTAAAAGGAAAAAGTACCAGTATCACATCCCTCTCCTGAGAGGAAACATCACCAGATTAGCTATTCCCACCCCACTTGCTTTGATCAAGCTTCTGTGATAACAAGCAGTGTTAGAACTACAGATTTTAAAGTCGGTTTGATACTAGTATTCAGCTAACAGGGAAGATCCTGAGATAGTTATAATTATGAACAGGCAGCTCATGCTGGTCTGATATGCAGCTCTTAGTGTTAGGAGATGTCACTATGGGGATAGCAAAGTATGACAAATTTAGCAAAGCTCTGGTTGTTTTCTCTCTACTGTGAATTAAGATCATACAACATCATATAAACCCAAATCAAGTCACATTTTTATTAAAAGAAAAACCAACAAAAACATAAAAAATCATTTTCATAAGAAAGATTTCAGATTAAAAGACTCAAAAGAAAAATGACAATTGAATATTGGGTTTGACAATGGATTCCACACTAGATCAGGGCAGTATAATTGGTAGAACTGGTCAAAGCAGGGAGACAAATTCTAAGGAATGAGAGTAACATGAACAGAACTTATGGGCAGGGCTGGCGCCAGCAAAGCTCAGTGGTACAGCATGCTCTTAGCATATACAAGGTCCCGGGTTTGATTGTCAGCACAACAGCAGGAGAAAACACAACAAAGAAATCAAGAACAACAAGAAAACCTGTCTGTACACGAAGCAATAGAATGACAAAGCAAGGGAGGCAATAAGCTTTGATGGGTTGTAAGGGTCTACTGTTAAGTAACTAAATAGTAAAATGAGGAATCACTGCATTTTAAAAACAAAGAGGACTTTTGTTATATTCTATATTTCCAACCTAGAAACAGTTAATGAAATTATAGAACAGAACTCTAGCATTTTCTCCCAATTTAAAAAAAATCAATAATTAAGCTATATAGATGGTCCATTAGACTTACCTCCATTTGACTTCTTATACTAGTAATACGTTGGTTTAAAATTTCTTTCTTGTCCTTTTATCCCTTCCAGTTCTATTTTATTTAATATACTCATTCAAATGTCACAGGTGGCAGTTGTTTGCAGTCCAAACATATTCCAAAAGAGCCATATACTTTGGGACATTAGGTATATGTTGGCTATCAATTAATAGGCAATTGTTTTTAGTCCTTTTAGAGGGATCCTCCCCCACCCCTGTTGCAAATTTGTAGTGGGTAGATGCCCCCATCACCACCACTAGAGGGAACTATATCATCAGCTAAGGTGGATTACTAGAAACCTGACAAAGTAGTAACTTAACTAGTTTAATTCAAAAAAGTAAAGCATGAAAATTTAAAAATAGATTCAATTCAAAAAGGGTAGATTCAGGTTAATCAGCACCAATTCGTCACTTGCTGGTTCCTATTCTAAAGCATCAATGGCCTAGAAATAGGATCAACCTTGCCTGGCTTTGCCCCTGGCTCTAACTGGCTGTTATGTAAGAGCCCATGTGTGCCTGGGTTGGGGAGGATGAGAAGTTTTAAATGACAGCAGGGAAAACAGTTTCTAGAAATCCTGTGTGTAAGAAAATGTATTTATATAAAATGAGGCAAAAATGATTCTCTCGAATATCTTTCCCTTAGTGCTACAGATACAGGTTTATCACTTTAATTCAACTTTTCTATACTTTTCTACTGTCCTAGCAATCTATTTCCTTTAGTTAAATCTACTTTCGAAAGACTCAAGCTGCCTAATTTTCCTTTAAAGTCTCATAAGATCCTGTGGGATAACTAGGAATAAACACTATTCCATTAAAAAAGTATCACATTTCCTCCTTTCAAAAGTCTACAGAAAAATCATGTTAGAAAACTAGATACGGCTCCCAAACCCCTTGGGGGGGGGGGAGAGAGAGAGAGAGAGAGAGAGAGAGAGAGAGAGAGAGCGAGCGCGCGAGCGAGCGCGAGCTCACCGACCTGGACAGGTGGGCACACCTGAGACTGCAGAGCAGGACAGACCACTAATACTGCCCACCCCTGCCCACATCCCCATCCCTGGCCCAAGAGGAAACTGTAAATGGCCTCTGGGCACTCGAACAGCAGATCCCCCCCAGTCCAGACACCGCCAGGACCTGAAGGGAACGGGTCAACAGTTCTCTGCACCCAAATCCCATGGGAGGGAGAGCCAAACCTTCAGAGGGGTAGATATGCCTGGGAACCAGAAGAGACTATACTCTGTCCACATTTCTGACTCCAGAGGAAAACACCTAACACCATCTGGGACCCCAGTGCACCAGGGCTCCAGGAAAAGGCAGTGCAGATCCTCCTGGTTGCCGCCCTCACCGAGAGCTCAAAAGCAGCCCCCCACGAGCAAACTTGAGCTTCGTGACCACAGGTAGAAACAACTTTTCTGCTCCAAGTGACCTGCCTGGTGGACTCAGGACACAGGCCCACAGAAACAGCTAAAGACCAGTAGACAGGAAAGACTACACGCCCGAAAGCAGAACACTCTGTTCCCATAACTGGCTGAAAGAAAACAGGAAAACAGGTCTACAGCACTCCTGATACACAGACCTATAGGACGTTCTAGCCACTGGCAGATAGCAGAACAAGGTAACACCAGAGACAACCTGATGGCGAGAGGCAAATGCAGGAACCCAAGCAACAGAAACCAAGACTACATGGCATCATTGGAGCCCAGTTCTAACACCGAAGCAAACACTGAATATCCAAACACACCAGAAAAGCAAGATCTAGATTTAAAATCATATTTGGTCATGATGATGGAGGACTTCAAGAAAGACATAAAGAACTCCCCTAGAGAAATGCAGGAAAACACAAGTAAACAAGTAGAAGCCTATAGAGAGGAATCACAAAAATCCCTGAAAGAATTCCAGGAAAACACAATCAAACAGTTGAAGGAATTAAAAATGGAAATAGAAGCAATAAATAAAGGATACAGGGAAACAACCCTGGATATAGAAAACCAAAGGAAGAGACAAGGAGCCGTAGATACAAGCATCACAAAGAGAATACAAGAGATAGAAGAGAGAATCTAGGAGCAGAAGATTCCATAGAAATTTGGTCAAAGAAAATGTAAAACGGAAAAAGCTACTGGTCCAAAACATACAGGAAATCCAGGACTCAATGAGAAGATCAAACCTAAGGATAACAGGTATAGACGAGAGTAAAGACTCCCAGCTCAAGAACCAGTAAATATCTTCAACAAAATCATAGAAGAAAACTTCCCTACCCTAAAGAAAGATTTGCCCATAAACATACAAGAAGCCTACAGAACTCCAGATAGATTGGACCAGAAAAGAAACTCCTCCCGTCACATAATAGTCAAAACACCAAATGCACAAAACAAAGAAAGAATATTAAAAGCAGTAAGGGGAAAAAGGTCAAGTAACATATAAAGGCAGACCTATCAGAGTGAGACTATGAAGGCCAGAAGATCCTGTACAGATGTCATACAGACCCTAAGAAACACAAATGCCAGCCCAGGTTGCTGTATCCTGTAAAACTCTCAATTAACATAAATGGAGAAACCAAGGTATTCCATGACAAAACCAAATTTACACAATATCTTTCTAAAAATCCAGCCCTACAAAAAATAATAAATGGTAAAGCCCATAATAAGGAGGCAAGCAACACCCTAGATAAAGCAAGAAACTAATCATCTTGGCAACCAAACAAAGAGAAGAAAAGCACACAAACATAACCTCACATCCAAATATGAATATAACAGGAAGCAATAATCACTATTCCTTAATATCTCTCAACATCAATGGTTTCAACTCCCCAATAAAAAGACATAGATTAACAAACTGGATACGCAATGAGGGCCCTGCATTCTGCTGCCTACAGGAAACACACCTCAGAGACAAAGACAGACACTACCTCAGAGCGAAAGGCTGGAAAACAACTTTCCAAGCAAATGGTCGGAAGAAGCAAGTTGGAAGAGCCATTCTAATATCAAATAAAATCGATTTTCAACTAAAAGTCATCAAAAAAGATAAGGAAGGACACTTTATATTCATCAAAGGAAAAATCCACCAAGATGAACTCTCAATCCTAAATATCTATGCCCCAAATACAAGGGCACGTACATACGTAAAAGAAACCTTACTAAGGCTCAAAGCACACATTGCACCTCACACAATAATAGTAGGAGATTTCAATACCCCACTCTCATCAATGGACAGATCATGGAAAGAGAAATTAAGCAGAGACGTAGACAGACTAAGAGAAGTCATGAACCAAATGACTTAACAGATATTTATAGAACATTCTATCCTAAAGCAAAAGGATATACCTTCTTCTCAGCTCCTCATGGTACTTTCTCCAAAATTGACCATATAATTGGTCATAAAACAGGCCTCAACAGATACAGAAAGATAGAAACAATTCCATGTGTCCTATCAGACCACCGCGGACTAAAGCTGGTCTTCAATAACAATAAGGGAAGAACACCCACGTATACATGGAAGTTGAACAATGCTCTACTTAACGATAACCTCGTCAAGGAAGAAATAAAGAAAGAAATTAAAGACTTCTTAGAATTTAATGAAAATGAAGGTACAACATACTTAAACTTATGGGACACAATGAAAGCTGTGCTAGGAGGAAAACTCATAGCTCTGAGTGCCTGCAGAAAGAAACAAGAGAGAACATATATCAGCAGCTTGACAGCACACCTAAAACCTCTAGAACAAAAAGAAGTAAATACACCCAGGAGGAGCAGAAGGCAGGAAATAATCAAACTCAGAGCTGAAATCAACCAAGTAGAAACAAAAAGGACCATAGAAAGAATCAACAGAACCAAAAGTTGGTTCTTTGAGAAAATCAACAAGATAGATAAACCCTTAGCCAGACTAACGAGAGGACACAGAGAGTGCGTCCAAATTAACAAAATCAGAAATGAAAAGGGAGACATAACTACAGATTCAGAGGAAATTCAAAAAATCATCAGATCTTACTATAAAAACCTATATTCAACAAAATTTGAAAATCTTCAGGAAATGGACAATTTCCTAGACAGATACCAGGTATCGAAGTTAAATCAGGAACAGATAAACCAGTTAAACAACCCCATAACTCCTAAGGAAATAGAAGCAGTCATTAAAGGTCTCCCAACCAAAAAGAGCCCAGGTCCAGACGGGTTTAGTGTAGAATTCTATCAAACCTTCATAGAAGACCTCATACCAATATTATCCAAACTATTCCACAAAATTGAAACAGATGGAGCGCTACCGAATTACTTCTATGAAGCCACAATTACTCTTATACCTAAACCACACAAAGACCCAACAAAGAAAGAGAACTTCAGACCAATTCCCTTATGAATATCGACGCAAAAATACTGAATAAAATTATGGTAGACCGAATCCAAGAACACATCAAAACAATCATCCACCATGATCAAGTAGGCTTCATCCCAGGCATGCAGGAATGGTTTAATATATGGAAAACCATCAATGTGATCCATTATATAAACGAACTGAAAGAACAAAACCACATGATCATTTCATTAGATGCTGAGAAAGCATTTGACAAAATTCAACACCCCTTCATGATAAAAGTCCTGGAAAGAATAGGAATTCAAGGCCCATACCGAAACATAGTAAAAGCCATATACAGCAAACCAGTAGCTAACATTAAACTAAATGGAGAGAAACTTGAAGCAATCCCACTAAAATCAGGGACTAGACAAGGCTGCCCACTCTCTCCCTACTTATTCAATATAGTTCTTGAAGTTCTAGCCAGAGCAATCAGACAACAAAAGGAGGTCAAGGGGATACAGATGGGAAAAGAAGAGGTCAAAATATCACTATTTGCAGATGACATGATAGTATATTTAAGTGATCCCAAAAGTTCCACCAGAGAACTACTAAAGCTGATAAACAACTTCAGCAAAGTGGCTGGGTATAAAATTAACTCAAATAAATCAGTAGCCTTCCTCTACACAAAAGAGAAACAAGCCAAGAAAGAAATTAGGGAAACGACACCCTTCATAATAGTCCCAAATAATATAAAATACCTCGGTGTGACTTTAACCAAGCAAGTAAAAGATCTGTATGAGGGGTTGGGGATTTAGCTCAGTGGTAGAGCGCTTGCCTAGGAAGCGCAAGGCCCTGGGTTCGGTCCCCAGCTCCGGATTAAAAAAAAAAATCTGTATGATAAGAACTTCAAGTCTCTGAAGAAAGAAATTGAAGAAGACCTCAGAAGATGGGAAGATGTCAATGCTCATGGACTGGCAGGATTAACATAGTAAAAATGGCCATTTTACCAAAAGCAATCCACCGATTCAATGCAATTCACATCAAAATACCAATCCAATTCTTCAGAGAGTTAGACAGAACAATTTGCAAATTCATCTGGAATAACAAAAAACCTAGGATAGCTAAAACTATCCTCAACAGTAAAAGGACTTCTGGGCAAATCCCTATCCCTGAACTCAAGCAGTATTACATAGTAATAGTGATAAAAACTGCACAGTATTGGTACAGAGACAGACAGGTAGACCAGTGGAATAGAATTGAAGCCCCAGAAATGAACCCACACACCTATGGTCACTTGATTTTTGACAAAGGAGCCAAAACCATCCAATGGAAAAAAGATAGCATTTTCAGCAAATGGTGCTGGTTCAACTGGAGGTCAGCATGTAGAAGAATGCAGATTGATCCATGCTTATCACCCTGTACAAAGCTTAAGTCCAAGTGGATCAAGAACCTCCACATCAAACCAGATACACTCAAACTAATAGAAGAGAAAGTGGGGAAGCATCTCGAACACATGGGCACTGGAGAAAATTACCTGAACAAAACACCAATGGCTTATGCTGTAAGATCATGAATGGACAAATGGGATCTCATAAAACTGCAAAGCTTCTGTAACGCAAAGGACACTGTTGTTAGGACAAAACGGCAACCAACAGATTGGGAAAAGATCTTTACCAACCCTACAACAGATAGAGGCCTTATATCCAAAATATACAAAGAACTCAAGAAGTTAGACCGCAGGGAGACAAATAACCCTATTAAGAAACGGGGTTCAGAGCTAAACAAAGAATTCACATCTGACGAATGCCGAATGGCTGAGACACACTTAAAGAAACGTTCAACATCTTTAGTCATAAGGGAAATGCAAATCAAAACAACCCTGAGATTTCACCTCACACCAGTGAGAATGGCTAAGATCAAAAACTCAGGTGACAGCAAATGCTGGCAAGGATGTGGAGAAAGAGGAACACTCCTCCATTCTTGGTGGGATTGCAGACTGGTAAAACCATTCTGGAAATCAGTCTGGAGGTTCCTCAGAAAATTGGACATTGAACTGCCTGAGGACCCAGCTATACCTCTCTTGGGCTTATACCCAAAAGATGCCCCAACATATAAAAAAAGACACGTGCTCCACTATGTTCATCGCAGCCTTATTTAGAATAGCCAGAAGCTGGAAAGATCCCAGATGCCCTTCAAGAGAGGAATGGATACAGAAAATGTGGTACATCTACACAATGGAATATTACTCAGCTATCAAAAACAATGACTTTATGAAATTCACAGGCAAATGGGTGGAACTGGAAAATATCATCCTGAGTGTGGTAACCCAATCACAGAAAAACACACATGGTATGCACTCATTGATAAGTGGCTATTAGCCCAAATGCTTGACTTACCCTAGATGCACAGAACACATGAAACTCAAGAAGAATGACCAAAATGCAAATGCTTCACTCCTTCTTTAAAAGGGGAACAAGAATACCCTTGGGAGGGAATAGGGAGGCAAAGTGTAGAACAGAGGCAGAAGGAACACCCATTCAGAGACTGCCCCACGTGTGGCCCATACATATACAAGCCCCCAATCTAGATAAGATGGATGAAGCAAAGAAGTGCAGGCCGACAGGAACCGGATGTAGATCTCCCCTGAGAGACACAGCCAGAATACAGCAAATACATAGACGAATGCCAGCAGCAAACCACTGAAGTAAGAACGGGACCCCTGTTGAAGGAATCAGAGAAAGGACTGGAAGAGCTTGAAGGGGCTCGAGACCCCATATGAACAACAATGCCAACCAACCAGAGCTTCCAGGGACTAGGCCACTACCCAAAGACTGTACATGGACTGACCCTGGGCTCCAACCTCATAGGTAGCAGTGAATATCCCAGTGGAAGGGGAAGCCCTTGGTCCTGCCAAGACTGAACCCCCAGTGAACATGATTGTTGTGGGGGAGGGTGGTTAGGGGGGAGGATGGGGAGGGGAAGCCCATCTAAAAGGGGAGGAGTTAGGGGGATGTTGGCCCAGAAACCGTGAAGCCGGGAAGAGGAATAACAATCGAAATGTAAATAAGAAATACTCAAGTTAATAAAGATAAAAAAAAAAAAAAGTAGATACACTCAAATAGAAAAAAAAAATGGGAAAGAGCCTCAACACATGGGCCCTGGGGAAAATTTCCTGAACAGAACACCAATGGCTTATGCTCTAAGATCAAGAATCAACAAATGGGACCTCATAAAATTGCAAAGCTTCTATAAGGTGAAAGACACTGTCATTAGGACAAAACGGCAACCAGCAGATTGGGAAAAGATCTTTACCAGTCCTACATCTCATAGATAGTATAATATCTAACATATACAAAGAACTCAAAAAATTAGACTCCAGAGAGCCAAATAACCCTATCAAAAATGGGGTACAGGTGAGGAATATCGAATAGCTGAAAAGCATCTACACAAATGTTCAACATCCTTCGTCATCAGGAAAATGTCTGAGATTCTACCTTACACCAGTGAGGATAGCTAAGATCAAAAACTCAGGTGACAACAGATGGTGACGAGGATGTAGAGAAAGAGGAACACTCCTCCATTGTTGGTGGGATTGCAGACTGGTACAACCATTCTGGAAATCAGTCTGGAGGTTCCTCAGAAAATTGGACATTCAACTACCTGAGGATCCAGCTATACCTCTCTTGGGCATATACCCAAAAGATGCTCCAACATATAACAAGGACACATGATCCACTATGGTCATAGCAGCCTTATTTATAATAACTAGAAGCTGGAAAGAACCCAGATGCCCTTCAACAGAGGAATTGATAGAGAAAGTGTGATACATCTACACAATGGAGCACTACTCAGCTGTTAAAAACAAGGACTTCATGAAATTCATAGGCAAATGGATGGAACTAGAAAATATCCTGAGTGAAGTAACCCAATCACAGAAAAACCCACATGGTATGCACTAACGGATAAGTGGATATTAGCCCAAAAGCTCAAATAACCCAAGGTACAATCCACAGACCACATGAAGCTCAAGAAGGATGACCAAAGTGCAGATGCTTCAGTAGTCTTTCTTAGAAGACGGAACAAAAATATTTATAGGAAGAGATATAGAGACAAAGTTTGGAGCAGAGACTGAAGGAATGGTCATTCAGAGCCTGCCCCACCTGGAGATCCAGTCCATATACATACAGCCACCAAACCCAGACAATATTGCTGATGCTCAGAAGTGTATGCTGACAGGAGCCTGATATAGTTTTCTCTTGAGAGGCTCTACAAGAGACTGACAAATACAGAGGCAAATGCTTGCAGTCAACCATTCAACTGAGAAGGGGGTCCCCATTGGAGGTGTTAGAGAAAGGATTAAAGGACCTGAAGGGGTTTGCAATCCCATAAGAACAACAATACCAACCAACCAGAGTTCTCACGGACCAAAGCACCACCCAAAGAGTACACGTGGACAGACCCATGGCTCCAGCTGCATATGTAGCAGAGGATGGCCTTGTTGGAGACAAATCGGAGGCGAAGTCCTTGGTCCTGCCAACTAGACCCCCCCAATGTAGGGGAATGTCAGGGCAAGGAGGTGGGAAGGGGTGGGTGGTTGGGTGGGGGAAATGGGATAACATTTGAGATGTAAATAAAAATATCCAATAAAAATAATTAGTAGGAAAAAAAGGAAGATTCAATTAAAAAAAAGTACTATATGACAAAAATCTGTATGTATAAAAATAGAGCCTGTCCCACATGTGGCCCATACATATACAGCCACCCAATTAGACAAGATGGATGAACAAAGAAGTACAGGCCGACAGGAACCGGATGTAGATCTCTCCTGAGAGACATAGCCAGAATACAGCAAATACATAGGCGAATGCCAGCAGCAAACTACTAAACTGAGAACGGGACCCCCGTTAATAGCCTAGCAAGAGCACCAGTGGAAGGGGAAGCCCTTGGTCTGCTAAGACTGAACCCCCAGTGAACGTGATTGTTGCGGGGAGGATGGGGAGGGGAACACCCATATCGAAGAGGAGGGGGAGGAGTTAGGGGGATGTTGGCCCAGAAACCGGGAAAGGGAATAACAATCGAAATGTAAATAAGAAATACTCAAGTTAATAAAGAAAAAAAGAAAAAGAAAAAAAATAGAGGATATGAAAACGGAGGCAAGAGGGCTCAGTGGGTAAAGGTACCTGCTGCCAAGACTAGTAACCTGACTTGGATCCCAAGACTAAATGATAGAAAAAAAGCCAACTCTTCCAAACTGTGTCTTCCACATGTGTCACAGCACACATACAACTGTACATACATACATGCACGATACCCAAATGCAATTTTAAAGGAGAAAAGTAATCATCAAGCTCTTTGAACTATGAATCCTGTGAGCTACAGTAGCAATCTGCCTGCAGGTATCTCATTGGTACAGCTAGGTCAGGAATATTATGGAAGCAACCAACCATTTTTTGGTTGGACTTAAAAGGCCCATTTCAAAAGACAGAATCCATATGACAGTGTTAACGAGTCCAAGAACCTCTGAGATCATGGGCCCTAGGGAATATCTACAATTATTCCGTTGAATGACAAAGCAATAAGGACTCCTCACAACATAAAGCTATCCCATAGACACGTGTATCACTGAACCACTTTCAGAGAGACTTACTGCAGAAGACAGTAATTAACACAAAGAAGCACAACTGGACAACATGCAAGGTAAGAGATTTTGGAACACTTGACTCTAAATGGGATCAGGGTTAGACACCTTAAACGGATCGTACCTCTCCATCAAGGCTCAGGGCTCTATTCAAGTGCCAGAAGTGGTAGATGACTCCAGGATAACAGCATTTTCTAGACACAGCAAGTCTGATACATATAGGAACTCACAAACACACACACATATATAGCATGCACAATACCTGCAGAGTTCACACCGATAAATCCTAGCACAGAAAAGGCAAAGCACATGGTTCAACTCCTAACCAAGAGCCTATTTGCAATTGACAACTGCTGAGAAAGGGGAAAATCAGTTTTTCCAATGGAGAGACACTGGGTATATCAAAAACACCCCAGAGAAGGTTGCATGCTCAGGAACAGTTGGGCAACACAAAATGAACTCCATGTTTTTGTTTTTAATTTTGTGTTGGGTTTGTCTTCATACTTTTTTGTCTGTCTTTCTAAGAGAAGGAATATAAAGTTTGGTGGGTGGGTGGGTTGAATGGGGATCCGAGAAAAAATATGATATGACTAAGATATATTGTATGTTTTTTTATCTAAGATTAAAATTGTTTCATTGTAACACAATCCTTTAAAAAACGATTCATATGTACATACCTTTTGACATAAACTCAGTGACAATATAAATTGGCTCTTCAGAAACAACTGCATAGAGCGGAACAAGTTTATCGTGTCTTAATTTTTTCATTATCTGAGCTTCTTGAAGGAATGCTTCTGGCATCATTGTACCTGGCTTTAGTGTTTTGATTGCTACTTTTGTGGTTCCATTCCATGTTCCTAGAAAGAACAATTTATTTTACTCTTTCAATCTGTATTTTAAGGAATTTTAGATCAAAATGTAATCAACAATAAAAGTTGTATTATATAATAAAATATTTTGCTATTTTAACTTATGGCCATATAACAAAATGAAGTAACAACAAAGCTTGGGCTTCTTACCCATCCACACTTCACCAAAGCATCCTTGACCTAGTTTAACCTCGAGTCGCAAAGACTCTCGAGGGATTTCCCAAGCGTCTTTTGCGAGACCTTGAGTCTGCGGTTTCACAGTTGGACAGACGGTTGTTAATTTGTGGCATAATCCATCAGCATGTTCTAGATAGATAAAAGGGTACACTGCAAATGAATCACTTTCTAAGACAAATAGAACATTAGTGTCTGTAATCATATGATGATTTTTATTTGATCAATCTTTGAGATAGATCTCACTATGTAGCCTTGGCTGGCCTGGATTGAACTCAGAGATTTACCTGCTTCTAGGATTAAAGGTATATGCCACCATATTTGGCTTATTATTTGTTTTTCTTTAAAAGCTCGTCATTAAATTTAAATCAGTCTCCTATCAGTATTATTCTAAAAAGATATATAACATGGGAAGCTTTCAATAGAAGATGGAGTATATATAAATGAAACTTTAGAAATATATTTTATGCTAATATTTATTGAGTATGTATGCTTATGTTATTATGTCAGTCAGCACTACATAAATCTTTCATATAAATTGAGATTGGAAAAGCTAAGAGAACTGTCTCAAGGTCCCTGCTAGTAAATAAGAACATTCAAACACAAGTCTGTCTGCTTCCAAAACTCCACTCTGCTTTTTGGCAGGTAGTAGGGTATCTGAGAGTTGAATTCAGATTCTTCCTGCCTTAGCCTTCTAAGTGAGGGAATTACAGGCCTGCACCACAGCTTAAAATGCTTTTGACCATTAAGATTCATGTATTCCCCCAGGGAGATGCATTATTAGTTGTTATTTATAATAACCACTAATTCGTAAAACTCTGAAAATCAAGGAAGAAGTTGATATAAGAGTTTGAATTTTAAATAAAGGAGACCTGAAGGCAGCCAGTCCAGATTCAAAATGGCTTGGTTTGTGTATCCTGCTTATATAAAACCTCTCATTGTAAATGAGACACATTTCCTCCCATTCTCATCAAGTAACCACTTAAATCCTTTATAACAAAGGCAATTACAAGTAATGCTAGCTTAACAACACTTTCAATCAATGGCAAACTTGTTGATTGACTTGATAGTTTGTTTGCTGCTAGCTGTCACAGAAGAATTGCCATGGAAACCTCCCCTCTAATTATTTAAAAATTTTCAGATGCACTTACATATCTAATTGACAATGAAAAATTTTAAGACCCAGGACTCCAGAATAGAATTCAAAAGACATTCTATAGATAAGAATGTCTATAGTTGCTATAAGTTCATTTTTTCTTTGGTAAGAAATAGCATCTTCAAATTGGATTTGGTAGGGTTTATATTTTAGAAGGTATTAATAGATTCAGCTTCTACAGAAGGAAATCAAAGAAGGCATTTGAGGGCTTATGACTCTATTCTTTCTTTTCCTTTTAGCAGTGCTGGAGAAGAAACTTCTGCACACATAATTAAGTGCTTTACCACTGAGCTACAATTTCAGGTCTGAGAAAGCTTTTTTATACTACAAGTTTAAGGTTTAATTTTAGCTACTTAGTGTACAAAAATAAAGTGTCTGTTGTCATGTTTTTTAATTTATTGTCACAATCTATCTTAGCATTTATATATTATGATCTAGAACTCCAATGTAAATACCATGCCAGGAAGACATAACAATTTCAATAACAGTTTGATTTGCGCATGCTATCCTATAACCCAATTCAGTTTCCAGGTATCATCATTATTTATTTCTCTGAGTCAGGGTCCTGCTCTACCACCTGGGCAAGATGCAAGTCTTGTTCCTCATTTTGAAACTAGAGCACAGCACCAGCAAGATGGCTCAGCTAGTACCTGTGGTCAAGCCTGACAACTTAAGTTTCATCCACAGAACCCACATAGGATGAGGAGAGAACTGACTCATTGTCACCTAACCTTCACATATGTACCATAGCATGTGTGCGTACGTACACACAGTCACATTATACACAAATAATTTTCAAAAACAAAACAAAACAAAAACCCAACCCAGAATACCAACATTTATTGGGCATTTACTGTGTGTAGATATAAATGAGATTAAAGTTTGATAAACTTGTCTTCATAAAATAGAACATAAAGGATTAATTCCTACCTCTGAAGTGTTCACTAACCTGTGTAATGCTTCACCAGTTTCTGTAGAGTATCAAACTGAGCTCTGGTCGTGATGTAGTATCCACCGTTGTCAAGTTTTCTGATTTTGTAATGCTTCACATTGTCACCCCTTACCTCATCCCAATCACGAATTGAGAGGGAATAAGCACCTGCGGAGAAAGTGGGAATGAACACATTCATTCCAGTTTCCTTGAACTACGGTTAATGAATTCCATGCACATATTAATATGATACTCATACCTTTAGTAGTTTCACTTTCTCTTACTAAGAATATACCTCGCTGATTCCCAGGATTCAGAAGTAATCTTTCAGCATCTTTTCTCCCCATTTTGCCAAAATACCATCTAAAAAAAAGATTTGGAAAGATTTGAGGGTAAGAAAAATTATATACTTGTATCAATAAGAATGGTATATGATAGCTGGGCAGTGGAGGTGCACAACTTAATTCTAGCACTTGGGAGGCAGAGGCAGGTAGATCTCTAGGTTAGAGGCCAGCCAGGGCTACACAAAGAAACCCTGTCTTAAAATAAAAACCAAAAACCAAAAACCAAAAACCAAAAACCAAAGCATGGAGTGTGACAGAAAAGATGACAAGGAATAGCTATGACTTAAATATAAACTTAACAATAAATATAAAAACTAAAGAAAACACAGATAGAAAATCTGCTGGTGACAGGGAAATAATTCTCTAGAAACAATGTGATCACTTGTATTCAATAAGATGCAAGTATATAATATCAAAATTATAGGTAATTCCAAATTTATGTTGGTTTGATTTAATAAAATTTAGTGACAAAAATGACAGTCACTGTTGTGGGAAAGTTCACAGAATACTGAAGAAGATAAAAAAAACAAACAAAGAGTAACAAAGTAATAGTAGAAAAAGGGCACTTTTATGACTTGTTATCATTAAAAACAAACAGCACAACTGTACACTCTGTGCAAGGAGCTGAAAAGACAGTCTTTGGAGTACAAAAAAAAAATAAAAGTTTTAAAAATGAATTGGAAAATAAAAGATATTAAATACAATGTGGAATGATTAATGCAGATTTACTTACTGTGTATCTCTGAGAAGACAAGATATTAATTATTAATTCTCAAACAGCACTTATTAATATGATACATTAGCTGTTTAAGACTTGAATATAACTATGTGTAAAGTTGTGGTTACATAGAATGTGCATTAAAACATTTTAAAAGTCAAAATAATTAATAAAATATGAAGTAGCAACATACTCTTCTGCCTGAATGGAATCTGCAGGCGCTACATAATTGCTAGGGATATAACCATTCTTTCCGGTAGCAATTGATCTTGCTTCCCACCAGTCTCCTTCCCTGCAACACAAAAAAACAACAATCACCATAATGTAGAGTCCTATCCAAGGTGTAATTTCTTATCTCAAGCAAAGAGCAGAAACTACTTCCATTTTTTATCTGGATTTTTTAATGGATTATTTTATGGATTAATCAGACTAAGAGTTGAATTCAAATGAACAATATTTTTAAAAGGTAATTACATGAATTAAGGGAATTAAGTCCACACAAAAGCACAACTGTTCTAAACCAACAGTAGTAACAAAACACCCCTAAATACTGCACCTTGAATTCTACTTACCTTTTTTATGTTCTTTCAACTAAAGCTAGTAAAACTATATTGAATAGATACACTGATTAAATTTTAAATAAAATTTAACAGTTTGAGATTTTATTTCTATGTCATATATACCTCCCCCATTTAAAGGATAACATTTTATATTCAGAGTTGTATGGTCATCAAAATAATTCACTTTAGAACATTTCACCATCTTAAAAACCCTGGGCTGGCAAGATAGCTCAGCAGGAGAATTCACTTGCTATGCAAACCAATGACCTAAATTTAATCCCGAGACAATGTAAAGGAGAGAGGTGAGACCCAACTACACCAAGCTGTCCCTCTAGCCTCCACCTATGTGCCCATACACACAATAAATAAATGTATGTATGTATATTTGTATGTTGAAAAAAAGCCAGCCCATGCTTATAAGTCATTTATAGCCTCCCCTACCCCACATTCTAAGTAACCTTTATGAATATGATTATCATGGAAGATGGGGCCATTTATGAAGATTTTTGTGACTGACTTCTTAGAATATTAGTAAGGTTCATCCATATTTTAGCCTGTATCATTTTTTTGTTGTTGTTGCTACTAAATGCTTCCTTCTTAATAGCACATAAAAATAAAACTTTTTAAGTCACATTAGGAATAAAATCAAAGGTCTTAGCATTCTTAAAGCAAAAAACAGTGAATGATAACAATCCAAAGTTGAATTTTGAGAGCTGGAGAGATGGTTTAGTGGATAAAGGCCCAGGCCTACATGGGCTATACCTACTTCCACAAGTTGTCCTCTGACCTCCATGTATACACCATGGTACATGTACATGCCTCAGTATGTTTGTTTTCTCTCAAAATAAGTAAAAATATTTGTCTCCCTCTTTCTCTCACAATAAGTAAAACAACTATTTCTTTTTAAAAGATTATTTCCTAGTGGTGACATAAGCCTATGATCCGGCAGGCACCCAGGAGATGGAAGCAGGAGAATAGCAAGTTTAAAGTTAGACTGGACCATATAGCAAGACCCTGATTCAAATAAAACAAACATGTATGCTTCTAAAATGTTATTCAAAAACTGGAATCAGCTTAATATTATGATTCAAAACATGAGAACTATATATCGTTTATAATATATTGACCTTGGCTCTTCCAAAATATCTAAAAAAGTATTTCTAATAAGATGATATATGTGATTTACTCCTTAAGATTACATACATTGTCCAAACTAAAATTTTTATAAATGTTCTAAGTGAATTTATTCTCTTAAAAATGAATTAAGAAAGCTTTTGATAAACTATTTGCAAACAGATTACTAGTATCCTAGAATATATTAAGCCCTTTCATCTATATAAACAGAAAACTATTATTTCAAAGTCTTACTCTGTAGCTAGCCCTGGATCGCTTAGAACCTGTAGCTATCCAGTCTTAGACTAAAACTTTGTATTTGACCCTTGTAAGCATTCTCTGAATCATTCACTGAATGTTACTAAATGTAAGACAAACAGCAGCTCTTAAGCTCAAGAACTGACTCTGGGACATAGTTGGCAATTTTGATGGTATTAACACTGTAACCTGGAGTTGATGAATCTTTGTTATGTGCATAAGCAGAATTTTACCAATATCTCTGGCATGTACCCAGGTGACAGTAACCACATTCCCACCCTGACTATGATAATCAAAAATATCTCTAGACACTGCTAAATACCTTCTGTGTCATTCTGCCTCAAGCTGAGAACCAGCGGTCTAAAAGAATGACAAGTAAGTTAAGAATTGTGATTTACAATGTGATGACAGCCATAACAGGTTTGTAGAGTATGTAAACCACCCAAGAAACACTGCATAAAGCAGGGTGCGGGACTGAGCTAGGCAGGAGAGGAAAAAGGCAAACAGAAAAGAGCAAAGAACTATTTTTTTAAGGATGAGGAGGGCTAACTCAACAGGGAAAGAAACAAGGGCTCAATACAGTGCAGTGACACAGCACAGCTCTGGATTACATCCAACAAGCAACTCTTCCACCAAAAAAGAAAAAGGAAAGTCATTCCAGAAAAATAATTGGTGTATGTAAAGGTATGAAGAGGGTGAGAAAATACTGCGATTTGCAATACTTCATTATAGCTGGATGGTAGAATGAGAAAGGATAAAAACACAGGGCAAAGTCTCAATGATTATTGTTGTTGCTCTTTTTAAATCTTCATGGCCATCGTTAGCTACTGAAGGCTCTTAAGGCAAAGAGACACAATCGCAGTTCATGTTTATATTCTAGAGCAGTAGGTAAGTGGTAACGTGGTAAAACAAGAATGGAAGGAAGCAAAAACTAGAAGCAAAGAGACCAAAAGTGTGTGCTTTGAGAAGTTATAGTTATGCTTGCTAGTGAAATTACAAAATCTGCTGAGTAACAAGCATCAAGTTTTCTATGGCAGACCAATAAATGACAAAGTCTAAGGGTAACATAGGATAAACAATTTGGTAAGTTTCAGAGTACAAAGGTTCCATATCTAGCACTCCCTACAAGGTATTTTAAGTCATCTCATATTTATGTAACTACAGATTTCTCTTCCTAAAAATCTTTTTAACAAGGAGCATCATTTTGGAGACAGGAACTTGATATGTGTAGCTCATGATGACCTGGAACTCACTATGCAACCCAGACTAACCTCAAACTGAAGATCTTGTCTTAGCCTCTCCAATGATGGGCTATAGGTACATACCATCACACCCAGAACTCTTTGTTCTAAAATCTCTATTTTTTACAGACAACTCCATGAGTATGATTTGCAAAGTAGTAACCTGCCTATAGCAATGTATCTCAAGGCAAATGCATTATCCAACCCAGGGACAAAGATTCATAGCCCACCATTCGCATCTCTGTATCATCAACTCTATCAGGGGTCTCATGTAGAGACCAGGTCTCTCTCTTACAAAATATACACAAAACTTACGTATTGTTAATTATTTGAAATCTTTCACCCTTCTTAAAGGAAAGGTCTTCTGTAGTTCTAGCTTCATAATCATATAAGGCCACAAATATAGTGACACCACCTGGCACAGGAAAAAAAAAGACCAAGGTAAGTGATACACCTGAATTCATAGAAGAAATCAACAACTATTGCTAGTAAAAGCTTAAGTTCAGTTTCTTCCTTGCTCTAGTATTCATTTTTAGAAGTTGTATTATGAGTAAGATGTTTTCCTAAGGCTTCCAGTGAAGTCACTGTACTGCATAAATTCTAAAATTTTTATAAACTCTGAAATAAATGTAATTTCACTTATGATGCAACATTTCTGGCTTGAGAGGGCAGCCATGTTGCAGATCAGTTCTTTGGAAAGGAAAGTACACAGACTCCTGGCACTTGTTTTCAATGCCTTATCCATAACAGGAAGATCTATAACCATTAACAGCGATCATTAAGGCTTTCTTAAGGTTCACTTTATACTTAAAAATGACAATGTCATATTTGTCTCAAATGTTAGCGGTATGGTTAGTATGAATTGTATGGTACAAGCGCAAAAAAAAAATAGCTGTCAGATCTAGCAATGTGTGAATATAAAAGATGAACATACTTAACATTTAATATATTATTTATAATTAGAATAATAGAGTAGATGACACTGCAGTGTTTAAAATACTTCAAAGGAGGTATTCTAGTTTTAAAAATTAGTTTATGGCAATTTTAATGTATATATATTATCAATTATAATATAATGTTTTGAAACATAAATTACAGAATGGTTAAATCAACCTACATCATAATATTAATCTTTTGTGGGGTTCAGGAAACTTAAAATCTACTTTTACCAACTTTCAATACAATTTGTTGTTACTAAGCAGAGTCACAAGGTTGTACAATAGAATTCATCAACTGATTTTTTCTCAAAATTTGTATCTTTTTACCAACTCTTTCCTGAGGAGGGTAGGAAAGGTTCAAATCCTTAACGTCCTATGTGCAAGGTCAGCCTATTCCTGAGCTATACTCTAGGCCTGACCACCAATGAATATATCCTTTGTGAGACAAAGCCTCACTGTATGGTCCAGGTTTGAATCCAGCTTATAGAGATCTGCCTGTCTCTGCCTCTCTAAGTACTGGGATTAAAAATGCGTTTCCACTACATCCAGTTTTGAACAAAATAGTCATAACTCAACTATGTATTAACCCTATCTAGCATAATTCAATGTTGACTTGCTGCATCCATTATTAGTTTATATTCATCAGTACCTTTAAAGAATGGGAAAGGGAAAAGGCAGGGAGTAAAACTACAAATGAATGTTAAGTACAAATACTGTGACATGAAAATGCATTGTAAAACTTGCTACCTTTAAATATAAAGTAGTAGACAGAAAAGCACAGGTGTAAGGACACATTCATACACAGCACCAGCTCACTTGGCTGGCTTCTCCCCTCAAATTTAGTCATCAATCAACTTGCTTATTTGACATGTCTATTTCAATGTCTAGAGAACATTTAAAATTTATTAAAAAACAAGTGAAGCGCTTGGCTTTTCTTCTATAATCTGTATTTGCCCAACTCGTTTCCCTCTAAGCAAAGTTATAGTTGGGACAGTTACTTCTAGCTCTAAAATGGATGACTATCTACTTCCCACGTCTACTGTGGCCATCTATCACTAGGAATGCTGGCATCAGACACTCCCTTCTAACTGGTTCTATGCTGCTTTACTGTCATCCATTCTCCTAGAATGAGTGTTAATTCTTTCTCAAGACTTACTTTTAGGTGTATGTGTATATGAGTATAAGCCATGTGTATGCAGGTGACTGAGGAGGCCACAGGAGGGTGTTTGATCTCTTTAAGCTGGAGTTACATGTAGTTTTGAGCTGTCTGATGTGGATACTTAGAACCAAACTAGGGTCCTCTGGAAGAGCATTATGTGTTCTTAATAGCTGAGCCCATCTCTACAGTCTGTATATTGTTTTTAGAGTAAAATCCTTTCTTCAAAACTCAAAGCTTCTGTTTAGCTTTGAATAACACTCCAACTCATTCCTACAGGCTATGGTCCTTAGTACTAACTATAGTGTCCTGTCTAGTCTTATATAATTCTCCCATCAGTGTACATTGGTCTTCAAAAGTTCCAAGTCTATTTACTTCTTGAACTTGGTGTTTGTTATTTTTGTTATTTTGTTCTTTCTTCCCCTAGCTCTACAAATAGGTTATATCTATCAATCAAGTATCAGTTCAAGAGACTTCTTCCTAAGGTAGATTTCTGTGCCAACTACAGACCCTTCACCAATCATCTTGTTTTTGCCATCACAATACTTAAGCACTACTGTTTAGCTGTTTATTCACTAATTATTATTCAACTATTATAATGTAAACTCTACCAGGTTCAGAAGCTTTGTTACTCACCTCTCTATACCTTGTATAAGACATTGTTCTTTTCTTTTTTTCAGCTATTAAATAGACATCTATGAATAAAGTATTTTACATAAGTAAATTGCTTTAAGTATTGGGAGTGAATCTGGGAAGAGTTGTGCAGAGGATTTTGAAAATGATCAAAATACATTGTATACATGCATGAAATTTACAGTCAATAAAAATGCTGTATTTTTAGAAACTGCTTTAAGTAGGTTAAAAAAAAGTCTTTTTATGGGGTTGGGGATTTAGCTCAGTGGTAGAGCGTTTGCCTAGGAAGCGCAAGGCCCTGGGTTCGGTCCCCAGCTCCGAAAAAAAAGAACCAAAAAAAAAAAAAAAAGTCTTTTTATATCAACATTTATTTACTCTAGTCATTTTGAATTACCACTTTTCCCAAGTAATTCCAAGGCTTGTGTTAATAACTATCAGAAACAGAACCATGGCCATTGATTACTTGAGTATTTATAGGCGGGAGGCTGAAATTAGGACTGTGACCAACTGTGATGTCTATCATTTTCCAAATGTATCTAAATAGATTCAGTGTATGGCAGTCCTCTGGTACTGCTGCTGGTCCAGAGGTACAGACTGGGGAAGATAAATGTTTATATAGTTCATGCTTGTGAAGAAACATCTCTTTTGCCCCGCTGACTATTAACGACGACATGAGCCATTCTATTTTTTGGTAGCTTTTTACACCCAAGGCTAAGGCAGGCACTCAAGAGTGAAGAAGGACAGTAACTCCATGCCTTCCTGATATCATGGACCCTTACATCAGGGAATCCATCCCAAAGCTCGTTCTTTTTTGAGCCAGCTGTGTTTTGTTATTTCAAGAGAAAAGAGTTGCTGGGCAAAAGAGTTTATTTTCTTTCCTTTCAAAATCTATGCTTTTAGGACTTCTTTTTTTTTTTTTTTTTTTTTTTTTTTTTTTTGGTTCTTTTTTTCGGAGCTGGGGACCGAACCCAGGGCCTTGCGCTTCCTAGGTAAGCGCTCTACCACTGAGCTAAATCCCCAGCCCCGCTTTTAGGACTTCTTGATTCCATGGCAACTATCATTTCTTACTATCGTTTGAAAGAAGATGACAACGTTATTAATGGAGTTCTGGATTAGAGTACCAAATCTGTTGCTTATCAACTGTGTGACTCTAGAGGAAAACTATCATAACTCTGAACTGCAGGATCTTCCTTTTTAAAATCACTACCTGGACCAGTGAAATGGCTAAACTAATAAAGGTGCTTGCTGCCAACACTGATGACCTTGGTTTGATCCCAGAACCAATATAGTAGAAGAAGAGGACTCATGCAATCTGTCCTCTGACTTCCACATGTACACTATGGGGCATGTAAAAGCACACACACAAAATAAATAAAAGTAATAAAGTCACTATCTGAAAAAAACTGTGTTAATGTTACTAAACTGACGTATAATTAACACTTATTAAGTAAGTAATATAGCACTTGATAGCACTTTACAGCTATAAAGAGTTAAGAAATTGCTGGGGTAGAAAAAGGATTCTTTTAAATCTCCGCATTCCCAGTATCTGCCACATAGTAGCTGCTCAGTTATTATTTGGATAATGAAATACTTTATTATAGATAGAATTCAGTAAACAGTCATTATTAACACCAAATGTCTCAGAATCCTATCATGTATATGTTAAGACTTCAGGGCTAGAAATACAGCTTCACGGCGAAACACTTAACTAGCATGTTACGTTGGAGGCCTTGCTTTTGATTCCTCGCTCTACAAAAAAAGAAAACAACTAAGAATTTGAGAATGGGGTGGGTTGGGGTTGGGGATTTAGCTCAGTGGTAGAGCGCTTGCCTAGCAAGTGCAAGGCCCTGGGTTCAGTCCCCAGCTCCAGAAAAAAAAAAAGAAAAAAGAAAAAAAAAAAAAAAAGGAGAATGGGGTGGGTTCACAGTGAGATCCTACCTCAAAAATTAAAGTCTGCCCTTTTTAGAGATTTTATTTGTTCATACAACATTTTGCTTATAAGTTTTTTTTTTTTCCCCTAGCATTGGCCAGATCTGAAGTATGTAAAGCCCAAGGTTATATTTCCTGCAACTATCCATTTAAATCTCACCTGTTAAACTTGTAGGATATGAACTTGGCACCACTGAGAATGAGGAAGATGCTCCTCCAAAAGGAGTCACCCCAGAGGACCCTCCAAAGGGTGTCATGGAAAGACTGTTAAAATTAGCTGATGCTCCCTTTGTGGAAGAGGTCGTGGCAGCTGTAGCATGTTCCACTCCATAATGACCGGCACTTGTGTTTACAGGCTCTGTAGGATTTTCCGGTGTATATTTAATGGCTGGACTTTTGTTTTCTTTACTTTTAATGCAGCCCATTATCAAATCTGCAGAGGCAATAAGGCAAGATTTTGAGAATTAGTTAATGTGCAGGGAACTTTAGAAAGATACAATTGAGTCCAATGTGGTGGTACATGCTCTTAATTCCAGTAATTAGAAGGCAGAGGCAGGCTATCTCTGTGAGTTTGAAGTCAACCTGGTCTACACAGCAAGTTACAGACCAGTATGACGAATGACTGTGAACAAGGCATCCTCCATCTTCCTCTGCAAAAAGATGTTTTAACAAAACAGCACAAAAAAACAGAAACATGTTCAATCTCCTAGCCAACACAAAATTTAAATTATCCTTTTTGATTATCACTTTGGAAAGTTCTAAAACAATACTTAAGACTGAATTTTATCCAAAAAATTATTAATATTCACAAAATATGTTAAATTTCAAAAATATATTAGTATAGTAAATTTATAAAATTATCTAAATACAAAGTCTAAGTATTAAGAAAATATTAACAACTCAATTAAAATGCAAAAGAATAAGTCATATCAAAGAGTTAAAGATTTGAAAGAAAACACTAATTATTTTAAATCTGATAGCATGCTAATGGTGAAATATCCTTTCAGTTCAAAAAAGGATACTGTAATTACTGACCACCCATTTCCTCTGGCAGTTTCCTTAATTGCTTTCCCACTTTCTTTATGCAGTATGGCTTCAGCTAGGTGGTAATTAGCTCCTAAAACACTCTTCTGTCTATACATCCTCTCCCTTCAAGAGCCACATATACTTTCCTTTGCCCCCCTACAAAGTCTTCTATTACTATTATTCCTGACCTGTTCTCTTCCTCTTTCTCTTAATATGCTCTTGGTCCTTATAGTGAATTTAATTTTCTTCTTGTCCCCTTTTCCTTAGTCAAATTATTCATTGAAACCTCATCATTCTAACTCTTACATACCTCTTATTTTCCTCCTCTTTTTACCTACCCACTTATCCTTTTCAATAGCACAAGACAGATCACCATTGTCAGTCTAGTTCCATCAGCAACCCTGCATCAACACATAGAAGCTAGTACTGATGTCCATTTCATTTCACACATTATAAATATAAGGTGTGGTTTATTTTAAAGTAACCACCAGGTGTAAACAAGAGTTAAAAGACATTAGTGGTGGTGTGGGGGAATGGGATGGTTTAGTGCAATGGTTCTCAACCTGTGAGTTGTGACCTTGGCAAACTCTATCTCCAAAATATTTCATTATGATTAATAACAGTGGTAAAATTACAGTTATAAAGTAGCAACAAAAATAATTTTATGGTTGGGGGTTAAGAATCACTGGTTTACACTGAACTGAGAATAGGTCTCCTGTTGAAGGAATCAGAGAAAGAACTGGAAGAGCTTGAAGGTGCTCGAGACCCCATATGTACAACAATGTCAAGCAACCAGAGCTTCCAGGGACTAAGCCACTACCTAAAGACTATACATGGACTGACCCTGGACTCTGACCCCATAGGTAGCAATGAATATCCTAGTAAGAGCACCAGTGGAAGGGGAAGCCCTGGGTCCTGCTAAGACTGAACCCCCAGTGAACTAGACTATGGGGGGGGGAGGGCGGCAATGGGGGGAGGGTTGGGAGGGGAACACCCATAAGGAAGGGGAGGGGGGAGGGGGATGTTTGCCCGGAAACCGGGAAAGGGAATAACACTCGAAATGTATATAAGAAATACTCAAGTTAATAATAATAATAATAATAATAATAATAATAATAATAATAATAAATGAAAAAAAAGAATCACTGGTTTAGTGGGTAAAAGACCTTGCCACTCAAGCTGGGTACAGTGGCACACACTTTTATAATCCTAGCACTCAGGGAGGCAGAGGCAGGTGGAGGAGTTCCAGGCTAGCCAGGGCTATTACACAGAAAAACCCTGTCTTGAAAAACAAAAACAAAAGGAAACAAAGAACTTGCCAAACTAGATGACCTGACTTCTATTCAAGGAACTCGCATAAAAAGCCAAATATAATGGCATGTGCCTGTAATCCCAGCACTGTACTATAAAATGGGACGCAGAGGCAGGACAACAGGTTGAAACCTTCTGAGCCAGCTAGCATGAAATAATCAACACAAGAGAAACAAGACAGGCAAAGAGGCATGAATTGATTGTTTTCGATTAAAAAGGGTATGTTTTAAACCACTCATTTCATGTATAAGGGTATTTTGTCTGCATGTATCCCTGTGCACCATGTGTGTGCTTGGTGCCAACAGAAGCCAGAAGAGTATGTCAGATGCCCTGGAACTGAAGTTACAGGAATTGTGAGCTGCCATGTTGATGCTGGGAATCAAACACAGATCTTTTAGAAGAGTGCTCTTTACCACGGACACATATAACAGAACTTTTTCTTTTTGTCTTAAAGAACACTCTTGAAAATTGTCTCTGATCTTTACATGCATACCATGGTGCATGTGTGCACACACAATAAATGCAGATTTTTCAAAAGACCATTTTTAAAAATGGATTGCTTTGGGCTCCAAGTTCTAATGACTTAAGAGGCATGCATTAACAAAAATCATTAGAGCACAGGAGAAGCTGGTCTCTTTTTTAAAAAAAAGTCTCACACAAAGTATAAGAAAATACTATGAAATCTGAAAAGTAATAAAGGGGAGGGAACTACAAAATATCAGAGAACAAAAGAATAGTTTAAGTGAAGTTCTGAACATTGAGGAAAGGAAGCATGGCAAAGAGGTGGATGTTACTACAATTTTAAGATTCTAGTAGAATATGAACATATTTTAAAACGAAAATTATGGAAATCCTTTCTCTTACATCAAAATTTTTACATAAAATGTTTTGCTCCCCCCACTTAACCAAGGTATAATTTAAGTGCATTCAAGTGAATCCATTTTTTTGAGTTTCACTTGTGTTGTCAAGTGTGTAAAACCTTACACCCAATACTATAATCACGACATAATGTTTTGATCATCCCTCCCTCAGACAATTCCCAACTATAGCCCTAGGTAACCACTAACCAGTTGCTTCTAATTAACGACCCATCTCTTCTAGTGTTTCACATAGAGGAAATCACAAAAGCAGTCTTTTAAAAATTAAATACTGTGTATGAGATAGCTCTACAGATATAATTAGCTCATTAATTTTTATTGGCATTGTCCAGCTTTGAGCTATAAACATTCTGTCAAATCTTTTGTTACTAGTCTCTCCACCCTCAGCAACAGCTAGGAATGGAACTGGCAGGTCATGAGATCTATGAAGCTGTTTATCCCTTTATATAATCTACTCTAAGCCTCACATTCATGTAAATTCCAGTTGCTTTACAAATTTAACATTACCACTTCTTTCTCAAAAAGCCATGATACAGATACATGGATCTAGATACATCTACACATTAATATAGCTACCATTCACTCAACTTAGAAAGTTTTACAATTGACATCTACTGATATCAAAAGGAAGCCAACAACACAAAATGCATTTGGCCAAGTAGATGTTAAAACATACTACAAAACTGTTAAATCCTAACAAGTTAACCACCAAGTCATTTAGTGGGAGAAATAGTGGTCATGACCTATCTAATCTGCCTCTTTAAAGAGGTTTCTTACTCCAGTAGATAACAGTTAATATAGAGGCTCACAACTAGTCAAAGTGCAGAGAATAAATGGCCATGGAATGTTTAATTCCAAATTGGGTTATCTGTATCACCTACCCTTCTCTGTACCTAGAGAAACCATGTCTCGAAAAACCAAACAACAACAAAGACACAGCAGATTCTAGCTTTGCTTTTTAAATAAGTTTGTTTACTCCTAAAAATTTATAGTATAGCACAGGCAAGCGATGAATTTCCAAAGATTTATTGGAAAAGAACATGTTTACTTTTTAAATTAATGGGCAAAGTCCAAGATCATCTAAAATATCAAAACCTATTAGATGTTGTTATGGGTTTGTTGTTGTTGTTTTAAGTTTGACCCAATCTAGAATCATCTGGGAAATGAGTCTCAATGAAAGAATGTTTAAAGCAAGTTGGGAATGGGGGATGGGGGTGGAAGTGAGGCTTAAGAGAGGATTATCTTAAGAGAGGTAGAAAGACCTAGCCACTGTGAGTGGCAAGAGTTCTTATAGAACCAAGGCCACCAGTCCTGGGATGGTACCACTCACAGCAGGTTGAACCCCATTAATCACTAATTAAAAAAATGCCCTAGATTGCAGACTGGTACAACCATTCTGGAAATCAGTCTGGAGGTTCCTCAGAAAATTGGACATTGAACTACCTGAGGACCCAGCTATACCTCTCTTGGGCATATACCCAAAAGATGCCTCAACATATAACAAAGACACGTGCTCCACTATGTTCCTAGCAGCATTATTTATACTAGCTAGAAGCTGGAAAGAATCCAGATGCCCTTCAAGAGAGGAATGGATACAGAAAATGTGGTACATCTACACAATGGAATATTACTCAGCTATCAAAAACAATGACTTTATGAAATTCATAGGCAAATTGTTGGAACTGGAAAATATCATCCTGAGTGAGGTAACTCAATCACAGAAAAACACACATGGTATGCACTCATTGATAAGTGGCTATCAGCCCAAATGCTCAAATTACCCTACATGCCTAGAACAAATGAAACTCAAGAAGGATGATCAAATTGTGAATGCTTCACTCCTTCTTTAAAAGGGGAACAAGAATACCCTTGGGAGGGAATAGGGAGGCAAAGTGTAGAACAGAGGCAGAAGGAACACCCATTCAGAGCCTGCCCCACATGTGGCCCATACATATACAGACACCAAACTAGATAAGATGAATGAAGCAAAGAAGTGCAGGCCGACAGGAACCAGATGTAGATCTCTCCTGAGAGACACAGCCAGAATACAGCAAATACATAGGTGAATGCCAGCAGCAAACCACTGAACTGAGAACGGGAACCCCGTTGAAGGAATCAGAGAAAGGACTGGAAGAGCTTGAAGGGGCTCGAGACCCCATATGAACAACAATGCCAACCAACCAGAGCTTCCACGGACTAAGCCACTACCCAAAGACTGTACATGGACTGACCCTGGGCTCCAACCTCATAGGTAGCAATGAATAGCCTAGTAAGATCACCAGTGGAAGGGGAAGCCCTTGGTCCTGCCAAGACTGAACCCCGAGTGAACGTGATTGTTGGGGGTAGGGCGGTAATGGGGGGAGGATAGGGAGGGGAACACCCATATAGAAGGGGAGGGGGAGAGGTTAGGGGGATGTTGGCCCGGAAACCGGGAAGGGGAATAACAATCGAAATGTAAATAAGAAATACTCAAGTTAATAAAGATTAAAAAAAAGAAGAAGAACTTCATGTCTCTCAAAAAAGATATTGAAGATCTCAGAAGATGAAAAGACCTCCCATGCTCATGGATTGGCAGAATTAATATAGTAAAAATGGCCATTTTGCCAAAAGCAATCTACAGATTCAATGCAATCCCCATCAAAATTCTAACTCAATTCTTTATAGAATTAGAAAAAGCAATTTGCAAATACATTTGGAATAACAAAAAACCCAGGATAGCGAAAACTATACAGAACAATAAAAGAACTTCTGGGGGAATCACTATCCCTGACCTTAAGCAATATTACAGAGCAATAGTGACAAAAACTGTATGGCAGGTAGATCAGTGGGATAGAATTGAAGACCCAGAAATGAACCCACACAACACCTATGGACACTTGATCCTTGACAAAGTAGCTAAAACCATGCAATGGAAAAAAAAAAAAAAAAGATAGCACTTTCAACAAATGGTGCTGGTTCAACTGGAGGTCAGCATGTGGAAGAATGCAAATCGATCCATTTTTATTGCCCTATACAAAGCTTAAATCCAAGTGGATCAAGGACCTCCACCTCAAATCAGATACACTCAAACTAATAGAAGAAAAAGTGAGGAAGAATCTCGAACACATGGGCACTGGGGAAAATTTCCTGAGCAAAACACCAATGGCTTATGCTCTAAGATCAGGAATCAACAAATGGTACCTCATAAAATACAAAGCTTCTGTAAGGCAAAGGACCCTGTCATTAGAACAAAACGGCAACTAACAGATTGGGAAAAGATCTTTACCAATCCTATATCCAATAGAGGGCTAATATCCAAAATATACAAAGAACTCAAGAAGTTAGACTCCAGAGAGCCAAATAACCCTATTAAGAAATGGGGTACAGAGCTAAACAAAGAATTCTCAGCTGAGGAGTATCGAATGGCTGAGAAGTACCTAAAGAAATGCTTAACATCTTTAGTCATCAGGGAAATACCAATCATAACAACCCTGAGATGCTGGGGAGGATGTGGAGAAAGAGGAACACTCCTCCATTGTTGGTGGGATTGCAGACTGGTACAACCACTCTGGAAATCAGTCTGGAGGTTTCTCAGACATTCTACTACCTAAGAACCCAGCTATACCTCTCCTGGGCATAAACCCAAAAGATGCTCCAACATATAACAAAGACATGTGCTCCACTATGTTCATAGCAGCCTTATTTATTATAGCCAGAAGCTGGAAAGAACCCAGATGCCCTTCAATAGAGGAATGGATACAGAAAATGTGGTACATCTATACAATGGAGTACTACTCAGCTATCAAAAACAATGACTTCATGAAATTCATAGGCAAATGGACTGTACTAAAATTTATCATCCTGAGTGATGTAACCTAATCACAGAAAAACACACATGATATGCACTAATTAGTGGATATTAGCTCCAAAGCTCAAATTACCCAAGATATAATCCACAGATCACATGAAGCTCAAGAAGGATGACGAAAATGCGGATACTTCATTCCTTTTTTTTGGAGCCAAATCTGAAACAAGTTTTATTAAATATTAAATACTGACCAACAGTTGGGCTTTGATCAGGACCACTCCCTGGAATTTCCTAGCTGAGTGACCACTTCACTCCTTCTTAAAAGGGGGAACAAAAATATTCATAGGAGGGGATTTGGAGGCAAAGTCTGGAGGAGAGACTGAAGGAACAGCCATTCAGAGCCTGCCCCACATGTGCCTCATTTATATTCAGCCACCAAGACTAGATACGATCGATGAAGCTAAGAAGGGCTGTTGACATGAACCGGATACAGATGTCTCCTGAGAGACACAGCCAGAGCATGTCAAATACAGAGGAGAATGCTAGCAGCAAACCACTGAACTGAGAATCAGACCCCTGTTGGAGGAATTAGAGAAAGGATTGAAAGATCTGAAGGGGCTTGCAACCTCATAAATGCCAACAACAATGCCAACCAACCAGAGCTCCAAGGGACTAAACCCCTACCCAAAGACTATACATGGACTGACCCATGGCTCCAGCTGCATATGTAGCAGAGGATGGCCTTGTTGGGGCACCAATGGAAGGAGAAGCCCTTGGTCCTGCCAAGGTTGGACCCTCAGTGTAGGGTAATGTGTGGGGGGTGGAGTGGATGGGGAAGGGAACACCCTTACAAAAGAAGGGGAGGGGGAAGGGATAGGGAGCTTATGTCCGAGAAACCAGGAAAGGAAATAAAATCTAAAATGTAAATAAAAAAAATCTAATAAAAAAAATAAGTTACAAGCTAGTCAGGGAAGGAGCCAAAACTTATGGCCTAAGCATTTAGTAATAAATAATTAAATCTCAAAGTAGTTATACTCAGAACAAAGAGGCCAAGGGGAAAAGCTCATTGCTATGGGGTGTCTTTATTGTAGCTTGGCCTACTATCTGTTTCCACAGCATGTACCCAATGAATGTTGGTATAAAGTACATAGATAAGAAATAACTTTGGGTTTAGATCTACAGTCCAGTTCTGGTTTGGCCATTTATTATGATCTTTATTTAATTTTTTCTAAACCCAACTTCTTCCCCACTCCCAACCCTGACTGAGTATGAACCTGCAAGAATAGTACCTATCTTGAAGTTGTAAGAACTATTATTATATGCAAAAAACCAAAACACCCCTCTAACAAAACAAACAACACCCCCCCACACATAACCAAAATCCATGGGCTCTCAAGTCTCTAATAAAAAGGGTGAATTGTGTACATGTAACCTATATACTTTTTCACATATAACTTTATTTTTTAAATTATCTTTACCTCACTAAGCTAGTAATATGCAAGTGCTATATAATTAATTTTAAACTATATTGTTTAGATAATAATGACAAGAAAAGTGTTCATGCTCAGTACAGATGGAGCTTATTTCAACACTCTCCCACCCTGTGGTACTAGAGGTTGGACCCAGAGTCTTAGGTAATGTTAGCAATATATCGAGCTATATCCCTAAGCCCTATATGATATATTGTTGGCTATATATGAGGTTGTAGAGCACAAAGAAAGCAACACAAAGCTATTGTTGAAGTCCAGGCACTATGTTTTGAATAAAATAAGGTGAACTCTGTATTAAGCAATGCAACCCCCCCCTTCTCTCTTTTTTTTTTTTTTCTTTTTGGTTTTTTAGCGACAAGGGCTTCTCTGTATAACAGTCCTGGATGTTCTGGTACTCACTTTGTAGACCAGGTTGGCCTCAAACTCACAGACATCCACTTCTTCCTCTAGAGTGCTGAGATTAAAGGTGTATACAATGACACTAGGCAATTTGGATATTTTCATTTATTAATTTAACTCTAAAAGTAAAGCAATGAGTATTTGTCAACAGGATTATAACTTTTCTTACTAGGTCATAGAAGAAAATAAGCCAATAAAAGACATGGTGTCTCTTCATCTTCCTCCTTTGAAATTTGGAATACTACTAGTACTGACAGGAAGCCGCCCTCTACAGAGCAATAACCAAAACCACTAGGGTTTAATGATGGGAGATTTGAGGGGTGGGAGTGATTTCCTTCTCTGCCATACTATCAAATACTGAAGCATTTTTTTCTTCTTCTCTTTTTGTCCCACACTGGAGAGGAGCTACAAGACGAGTGCTAAGTTTGAGCAATGCATGCAAAGAACTAAGCAAAGTTGGAACAGGATTTTTGTCTCTTGTTATGGTTAGCCCAGAAAGTGTTCTGTAACATTCACTACTAGAAATGTCATTATTAAAATACATATGGTCATTCATTCTCTTAATAAAATTACTTGACTCAGTGAATACTCAAGGCATTTCAGAAGTTCTACAAAAATTGAGTTGATAGATGCATATATGACTAGCATAGGCAAAACAAGGCGACCCACTGCTTTCTTATATGCCCTTGAGTGCCCTTTATATGGTCTTTGCTGTCTTTTTTTTCATTTTTGTACATTTTATTGATTTTGCTGTTTAAATGTCCCTACTGGGATCGAGGAAGGATCATGCCTAAGTGGAAGAAGAGGCTAGGGAAATAACTTGGTAAACTATTTGCTGCCTAAACATGAAAATCTGAGTTCTGATCTCCATCATCCATATAAAAACTAGAGTGGCAGAACATGTTTACAATCTCAGAGCTGGGAAATACTGTATGACACTATTCCTGGAAAGATGAGAACAAATATCTACTCACCCCAGACAGGGAACCAATGATAGACCAAGTTCAGATACTACCAAAGTTCAACTTGATGAACTAACGAGTTCTACTGAGTTTACTTATAGGAATATGGGTGAGGGCTTACTTGTATTAAGACCATAAATGACTTAAAGACAACTATATCACCAAAAGCCCATACAAGCATGAAAGCTGGAAACCAGGAGCACATTGCACAGCCTATAGGAGAGTGTCCTCTCCTGGTAGCCCATTGGCCTGAGCCTTTTATAAACAGCTGTGTTGATCTATGCTTCTTTCAGGCAGCTGTTCTGGTCTGAGTCTCCAGACAGTCCAGCTGCTCTGAGATCTTTCAGGTATTGGATTATCTTGAGAATAATTCTCAGTCTTTACTGCTTATACAGGGGAATCTGATCAGTTTCAGGACTTCCAAAAGCTATTTTGATTTATTTCATATCTAAGGAACTTGCATGTAGACTGCAGTGTTTCCCCTCCTCTTAGAATATCCTGTTGTTCCATTTTCCTTTTTACATCACATCCTGTATCTTAAGGTTCCCTCCAAAATGGGAGGTTTTAATCTCAGGAAACTGCTGTACAATATGGAACAAGAGACAGGAGGATCCTTAGAACTTGCTGACCAGTCTAGTCAATCACTGAATTGTGAAAGAGACCCTGTCTAAAAAGTGAACTGAAGGAGCTGAAGGGGTTTGTAACCACATAGGAAGAACAACAATATCAACCAACCAGATACCCCAGAGCTCCCAGGGACTAAACCACCAACCAAAGAGTACACAATGGAGCGACCCACGGCTCTAGCCACATATGTAGCAGAGGATGGCCTTGTAGGGCATCAATGGTAGGAGAGGCCCTTGGTCCTGTAAAGACTTGATGCCTCAGTGTAGGGGAATGCTAGGGCAGGAAAGGGAAGGGGGTGGATGGGTGAGCACCCTCATAGAAGCAGGACAGGGGGAGATGGTATGGAGATTTCTGGAGGGGAAACTGGGAAAGGGGATAACATTTGAAATAAAGAAATAAATAAAGAAAGAAAATATCCAATAAAATACACACACACACACACACACACACACACACACACACACACACACACACAAACGTAAAAGTTTAAGCTGTGTCTTATAGAGAAAACAGAAGCATTAAAAAGCTGCACTTAGGCATGAATTAAAATGTTACTTGAGTTCGATGATGTTACCAAATCAATAATATAATTTAAGGTATCTTTAAACTGAAACAGAAATAATAGTTACAGTTTATTTACTAAAGCTCCTATGATCCTAACTCTGGGCTTCTCCTAAGGAAGAAGCTGATAACATATTAATAGTGATTTTATAGAACATAACCAGAAATAATTATTTTGTGCTCTAGTTAAAGTTCCGCTGCTGTGATAAACACTCTGACCAAAAGCAACTTAAGGGATGAAAGGGCACATTTCAGCTCATAGGTCATTCATTGTTCATTACTAGAAAGTGAGGGCAGGAACTCAAACAAGAACCTGAAGCAGAAACCACTGAGGAGCACTGCTTCTTGGCTGGCTCATTCACTTACTGGCTCCTGGTTAGTTAGCTTTCATATATAGTCCAGGACACTTGCCAAAGGAATGGTGACACCCACAGTGGACTAGGCCCTCACACATCAACCAAAATCAAGACAATATCTAACATACATGGTTACAAGTTAATCTGATCTGTGCAATAGTTCAATGGACAGAGGCTCTCTTTTGGAGACACCATATGCTGTTAACAAGTTAACAGTGAAAACTAACTGGGACATTTTGTATATATAATTTATTTTGATAGAAAATATTGTTATAAGTAGGTTAAATGTCTTCTTTTGCTTGATGCTGAGGAATGAATCTGTAGCCTCACACGATAAGCATACAATGTTACCACCAAGTTATACCCCTAGCTCCAAATGTTTGGTTTTTTTTTTTCTTTTTCTTTTTCTTTTTTTGGTGCTGGAGACCAAACCCAGGGCCTTGCGCTTGCTAGGCAAGCGCTCTACCACCGAGCTAAATCCCCAACCCCCCAAATGTTTTTTTAAAGTGTGATATATATCAATTTTCCTTCTAATAAACATTTATGTAAAGGAAAAATCTAAATGTTATTGTTTTAATTTATTTTTGCAGAACTAGGAATCAAATCTGAAAATCAGCATAACAAATGAAATCACTTCACAGGTAAAGACACTTGACAACAAATCTAATGGCTAAGTTTGTTTGATTCCCTGGGATCCATGTGTCCATGTAGTAGAAAGAAAGAACCAACTTCTGAAAGCTGTCCTCTCATTACCACACATATTTATTTGGGTATATGTGAACACACACACACACACACACACACACACACACACACACACACACACACAGGAGAGAGGGAAGAGATTATTTTTTAAAAGCCAAAAAAAGAAATTAAGCACCTACATTTATAGAATACGAAATTTCATGGAATAGGAATGGAAGAATCCTTCCATAATATTATCTCTTCATCTAAAGCTCAAAGCAATTTTGGAATCACTACTTAAGTGATAAATATTAGAAATGCTTTCATTAAAACTTATAATAATTCTTTAACACAATATGAAAATAATAACAAAGCTACTTAGCAACTGTGCTAGTTAATATTTTGTTAATTTAACAAAAATTAAAGTCATATGGGAAAAAGGAACCTTGAGGGGTTGCCTCTATCAGATTGGCCTGAAGGCAAGCCTGGGATGTATTTCCTTAATTAATGATTGATGTGGGAGGGCCCAGTCCACAATGGACAGTGACACCTCTAGATAGGTGGTCCTGGACTACACATGAAAGCAAGCTGTGGGAGCCATGGAAAGCAAACCAGTAAGCAGACATGGCTTCTGCTTCAGTTCCTGCCTCCGGCTTCCTACTATGACTTCCCTCAGTGATAGATTGTGATATACATTTAAGTTGAAATAAACCCTTTCCTCCCCAAGTTGTTATTGGTTATGGTGCTTTCTCACAGCAATAGAAAGCAAACTAGGTCATAGAAGACCTCATACCAATATTATCCAAACTATTCCACAAAATTGAAACAGATGGAGCCCTACCGAATTCCTTCGACGAAGCCACAATTACTCTTATACCTAAACCACACAAAGACCCAACAAAGAAAGAACTTCAGACCAATTTCCCTTATGAATATCGACGCAAAAATACTCAATAAAATTTTGGCAAACCGAATTCAAGAGCACATCAAAACAATCATCCACCATGATCAAGTAGGCTTCATCCCAGGCATGCAAGGATGGTTTAATATACGGAAAACCATCAACGTGATCCATCATATAAACAAACTGAAAGAACAGAACCACATGATCATTTCATTAGATGCTGAGAAAGCATTTGACAAAATTCAACACCCCTTCATGATAAAAGTCCTAGAAAGAATAGGAATTCAAGGCCCATACCTAAACATAGTAAAAGCCATATACAGCAAACCAGTTGCTAACATTAAACTAAATGGAGAGAAACTTGAAGCAATCCCACTAAAATCAGGGACTAGACAAGGCTGCCCACTCTCTCCCTACTTATTCAATATAGTTCTTGAAGTGCTAGCCAGAGCAATCAGACAACAAAAGGAGGTCAAGGGGATACAGATCGGAAAAGAAGAGGTCAAAATATCACTATTTACAGATGACATGATAGTATATTTAAGTGATCCCAAAAGTTCCACCAGAGAACTACTAAAGCTGATAAACAACTTCAGCAAAGTGGCTGGGTATAAAATTAACTCAAATAAATCAGTTGCCTTCCTCTATACAAAAGAGAAACAAGCCGAGAAAGAAATTAGGGAAACGACACCCTTCATAATAGACCCAAATAATATAAAGTACCTCGGTGTGACTTTAACCAAGCAAGTAAAAGATCTGTACAATAAGAACTTCAAGACACTGAGGAAAGAAATTGAAGAAGACCTCAGAAGATGGAAAGATCTCCCATGCTCATGGATTGGCAGGATTAATATAGTAAAAATGGCCATTTTACCAAAAGCAATCTACAGATTCAATGCAATCCCCATCAAAATACCAATCCAATTCTTCAAAGAGTTAGACAGAACAATTTGCAAATTCATCTGGAATAACAAAAAACCCAGGATAGCTAAAGCTATCCTCAACAATAAAAGGACTTCAGGGGGAATCACTATCCCTGAACTCAAGCAGTATTACAGAGCAATAGTGATAAAAACTGCATGGTATTGGTACAGAGACAGACAGATAGACCAATGGAATAGAATTGAAGACCCAGAAATGAACCCACACACCTATGGTCACTTGATTTTTGACAAAGGAGCCAAAACCATCCAATGGAAAAAAGATAGCATTTTCAGCAAATGGTGCTGGTTCAACTGGAGGGCAACATGTAGAAGAATGCAGATCGATCCATCCTTATCACCCTGTACAAAGCTTAAGTCCAAGTGGATCAAGGACCTCCACATCAAACCAGACACACTCAAACTAATAGAAGAAAAACTAGGGAAGCATCTGGAACACATGGGCACTGGAAAAAATTTCCTGAACAAAACACCAATGGCTTATGCTCTAAGATCAAGAATCGACAAATGGGATCTCATAAAACTGCAAAGCTTCTGTAAGGCAAAGGACACTGTGGTTAGGACAAAACGGCAACCAACAGATTGGGAAAAGATCTTTACCAATCCTTCAACAGATAGAGGCCTTATATCCAAAATATACAGAGAACTCAAGAAGTTAGACCGCAGGGAAACAAATAACCCTATTAAAAAATGGGGTTCAGAGCTAAACAAAGAATTCACAGCTGAGGAATGCCGAATGGCTGAGAAACACCTAAAGAAATGTTCAACATCTTTAGTCATAAGGGAAATGCAAATCAAAACAACCCTGAGATTTTACCTCACACCAGTGAGAATGGCTAAGATCAAAAACTCAGGTGACAGCAGATGCTGGCGAGGATGTGGAGAAAGAGGAACACTCCTCCATTGTTGGTGGGATTACAGACTGGTAAAACCATTCTGGAAATCAGTCTGGAGGTTCCTCAGAAAATTGGACATTGAACTGCCTGAGGATCCAGCTATACCTCTCTTGGGCATATACCCAAAAGATGCCTCAACATATAAAAGAGACACGTGCTCCACTATGTTCATCGCAGCCTTATCTATAATAGCCAGAAACTGGAAAGAACCCAGATCCCCTTCAACAGAGGAATGGATACAGAAAATGTGGTACATCTACACAATGGAATATTACTCAGCTATCAAAAACAACGAGTTTATGAAATTCGTAGGCAAATGGTTGGAACTGGAAAATATCATCCTGAGTGAGCTAACCCAATCACAGAAAGACATACATGGTATGCACTCATTGATAAGTGGCTATTAGCCCAAATGCTTGAATTACCCTAGATCCCTAGAACAAACGAAACTCAAGACGGATGATCAAAATGTGAATGCTTCACTCCTTCTTTAAATGAGGAAATAGAATACCCTTGGCAGGGAAGGGAGAGGCAAAGATTAAAACAGAGACTGAAGGAACACCCATTCAGAGCCTGCCCCACATGTGGCCCATACATATACAGCCACCCAATTAGACAAGATGGATGAAGCAAAGAAGTGCAGACCGACAGGAGCCGGATGTAGATCGCTCCTGAGAGACACAGCCAGAATACAGCAAATACAGCGGCGTATGCCAGCAGCAAACCACTGAACTGAGAATAGGCCCCCCGTTGAAGGAATCAGAGAAAGAACTGGAAGAGCTTGAAGGTGCTCGAGACCCCAAAAGTACAACAATGTCAAGCAACCAGAGCTTCCAGGGACTAAGCCACTACCTAAAGAGTATACATGGACTGACCCTGGACTCTGACCCCATAGGTAGCAATGAATATCCTAGTAAGAGCACCAGTGGAAGGGGAAGCCCTGGGTCCTGCTAAGACTGAACCCCCAGTGAACTAGACTATGGGGGGAGGGTGGCAATGGGGGGAGGGTTGGGAGGGGAACACCCATAAGGAAGGGGAGGGGGGAGGGGGATGTTTGTCCGGAAACCGGGAAAGGGAATAACACTCGAAATGTATATAAGAAATACTCAAGTTAATTAAAAAAAAAAAAAAAAGAAAGCAAACTAGGACAACAAAGAACAAAATAAAACAAGATGGAAATGAATCTAGACTGTAGTTATTCTTTCTGCATAATCTAAGTAAACAGCAAAAGCTAAGGGAATTAACTGAAAAACAAGAGTAGAGGCAGTTGGATCTCTGTGAGTTCAAGGCCAGCATCGTTGAAAGTTTCATGCTAGCCAAAACTACATAAAAAGATCTCATCTCAAAAACAAGCAAAAAGACAAAAATCAACCAACCAACTGAACAAACAAACAAACAAAATGTACAAGAGCTTTCAACTGAGGACACATTTAAAGTAACTTTAGAAGGCCAGATGAAGTGGTACACACCTGTAATCCCAACAACTGGGAAGACTGAGGCAAGGGGATCACTTAGGTCTATGACTGGGCAACACAGCTAGATCATAAAAAACAAGCAAACAAATAAAGAACAAAAACAAAACAAAACCCAAAAGACCTCCAAAATAAAACAAATAAAAAACTCAAAAAATAACTTAAAAGTATCTTTGCTCATATATATTAGCAAAAATAACAAGTGTTTACGTTCACAGCTATTATAAATAAATATGCTTATGTATTTCAGTTCAGTTTAAACACATACGTGGAAAGACATAAAAATAATTTTAAGTCTATCAACACCTCTGGCTTTAGCATTTTTAAAAGATAAAGGAATATCTGTCATTTCATTAAGAGATAATTACAGAAAAGAGAAAATAAGCCTGGTGGTGTTGCATACCTTTAATCCCAGCACTCGGGAGGCAGAGGGCAAAGGGCAGAGGCAGAGACAGAGGGCAGCAAGCAGCAAGCACTGGATCTCTGAGTTCAAGGCTAGACCAGTCTGCAGAATGAGTTCCAGCACAACCAAGGCTACACAGAGAAACTGGTCTCGAAAAACAAAGCAAAACAAAAATAAAACAATGGTTTAGTGAGTAAAAGTGCTTGCCGCCATGTCTACCACCAGAATTCAATGTTAGGATTCACACAGTGGGAAGAGAATCAGCCTCCAAAAGTCTTCCGACCTCCACAAGCACACTATGCACATGTGCTCCCCTCCTAAGTAAGTGTAAAAACAATTTTTTTAAAGGTAGAAAAGAAATTACTGAATCTTAAAGACACAGGTCGTTTATGACATAAGAATGTGCCATTAACATATGATTTTTATGCATCATATACTCAACCACAGACATAGAGGTTCACACCACAGCTGACAGCCAGTTGTAAAAAGCTACTTTATAATCAACCACCCAACTGCCTATATCTGTTTAAAAAATAGCCTAAAGTACTATCAGGAACCAAAGACAATGATCAGCGTCTATATTCATTAAAATTCACTTTTTAAGGTCATTTAACTTTTTTGTGTCTGTTTTCATGACTTCTCTACTACCAGTGGTGTCCTGGGAATATTAAAATAGTGTCTTTCAAAACTTAAGAGATGGAATTCTTCTGGAACTAAAGACCTGATACCCTCTTTTCCTTTTTTAAGCTTTTTTCATTTTTTATTAAGTATTACATCACATATTAAACACTATAAAATACACTACATCATACCTATTCCATTTCATCAAAGCTCACTAACATGATGTCTGACAATTCTTTTTCCTCTGCCTTAATGAACGGACAGATGTACACAGTGGTCACTTTTGATGAGCAAGCAGGTCAGGAAATATCTCAAACCACATGCTTTGGCCTTGTTTGGCTTTGAAACAGTCCTTGCTGGCCTGGAACACTCTACATATACCAGAATGGCACCAAATGCAAGAGATCTGCCTGACTCTATCTCCCAGTGCTGGGATGGTTAATCCCAGCATCTACATAGATAAATAAACCAAAACTCCATCCTCAGGCTCTACAAAGGTCACTTTGGCTTAGGTTCTTCTGTTACCTTTTTAGTTTGTTCCAGCTTTTCTAACTTAAAGAGTAACTTCTTGTTACAGAAGGTAAAACACAAAAAGTTAAAACAGTGTCTTGCTATTTATTAGTATTATTTCATGTTCCTACAACATTCGAAAAGTCTTATTTGTTCTCTGGTAATATCCTAAGAGGTTCAAAGCCCCCTCCTCTACTATTATTAGAACAGCAACAAAACTACCACCTAACTCCAATAGAAGTGACTAAGACATTTCTGAGACAATGAAGAGGGTGAGGAATTCCACTATAATTTCCACCAGCTGCTAACCCCATCAAATTTGTTGACATCGTTATTTAAGCTCTTTTTTCAATACTAGAAGGACTGTGTGGATAGAATATAATACTAGGTTTAGTCTGAACTCTCCTTTACCACCATAACCAGAATGTTTCATAAATTTTTCCTATGAAAAGTTGGGTGACGCAGGAGAAGATGGTTCAGTGGTTGAAAGAACTTGCTGCTCTTGTGAGAGGACCAAGCATGTATAGTGGTTCAAAACTGTAACTCCAATTCCAGAGAATCTGATGTCCTCTTCTGATGTCCAAGGGTGCATGCACTCACAAAGGGGCACATACATACACTGAAGTATATGCATAAGATAAAACTTAAATATAAACAAATTAAATGCTGCCCATTAGAATCTTAAGCTATACATTTACTAGATTTTAATGTTTCCTAAACTCAGGGTACTTCTTAAAATCCAAAACTGCTTTCCTTAGTGCTTTTAATATAAAACCCAGGATGATACAGCCCTTACCACCAAAGATTTTGTCAAGAATCTGCAGATGCCTAGCATTTTTCCTTCTTAGTGGTCCTAAATTAAGTTCAAAGATCAAATGCCAAATTAAATTTAACAGATCCTCTAGCTTAGATAACAAACTTTCAGAAAGTGCTGAGATATGTGAAGTCTCATAACTAGCTTGCCTCTATAGCAATATTTAAGAAAATATCACTTAGACACCTTTTGATAAATATGCTAAACAAGCTTTTTTTTTTTTTCGGAGCTGGGGAGTGAACCCAGGGCCTTGCGCTTGCTAGGCAAGCGCTCTACCACTGAGCTAAATTCCCAACCCCTAAATAAGCTTTTATAACCAAATAATATGTTTGTATACATATATCTGAATAAACGAGGATATATTCCAAGGTATGATTGAGGAGAAAGTTTATTGTAGATTTGATGGGGAGGGACAGCCAGCCAGAGGCATCTAGAACGGTCTAGACTGAATATAGCCAGCAGACCTGAAAGGGGCCATTAGAGAATCAAAGGGATAGGGGAAGGAAGCAAGAGAGGAAGAGAAGGGGAATGGCAAGCAGACCAAGAGGGAAGTCATGGACCAACCACCCAAGAGCTAGCCAGGGGACCAGGCAGGTATATAATTAAAATGGCTGAGGAATCTGAAGATGGGGGAAGGGAAGTGGAATCCTCTGGGAAAGAGAGGTTTAGGGTAGGGGCAGTGTGAGAAGTGCTGGGAGGAGCCACAGGTACTGAGAGAGACATGTCCTAGGTTTCTGTGATCTGACACTATCACTATTGTTTAGTTACTGGGTCATTTCTGTGGCAGAGATATCTATCTATCTACCAAAATTAATTCTTTCCTCCTATGTGTGAAGTTGTTATGAGAAGCCGGGGTGCCTGACAGAGACCATTTTTCCCAGCTCTGTTGTGGTTTGCCCTGTAGTTATCTGTATTTTGATGCTTATTTCTGCTTCCCCAAGGACGGCTGACTAGTCATGTACTCAGGACTCAGGTGACTTCATCAGAACCTTCTCCCCATTTAATTTGTAAAATACAGGTGAGGGGCAGGTACAGGATAGAAGGAGGCCTGTCATTGGATGAGAAGGAAAGATGGGCAGGAGAAAAGTTTGAGGGAAGAGGAGGAGACGGCAGAGTAGCCACATGACAACATGGAGGCTGACGTTAAGATCCCACGCTGCACCTTTACAGGTCGTTATTAATGTTCTTGAGGGATGGATGTGTACAAGGCTTTGTATGTTTAGGTGGGCAATTATATCTTATCAATTGGATCAGAGGTTATTGTGTTGTGTGTTCTTTCATGTAGCAATTTAAGTGTAAGAAAGTGGGTGGCGGCTAGAGACACCAGGCAGCCGCAGAGTTGGGATGTGCTTCTGGCAAGATATCTACCAGACATCTTGGGGCACGGTGGTGACGGACCTAGTGGGAGATACAAGACAGCATTTTATTTTTTATATTTTTACAACAACACAGCTCTCCTTATAGCCATCTGGTAAATCCACATGACTGGTTTACATTAATGTAATATAACAGGAACTGATAGATACTATAGTTTTTAAGAAGCACAGTCCCTAGACATAAACCGAATGCTCTCATTGAAAATGGTAATTGTGCCCAGGGATAATTTAGTACTACTCTTTAACATTTACCTCTCCTTGACAGTTCAAAGATTAGTCAAGTTAAATGCTTATTTGAATGTACTTGAAAAAACTACTATCACTGAGTTACATTAGATCTGCCACACCAAAAATTCGAGTATAAACAAAAATCTGTGATTGCTGCATGAGTTTAGTGAGATATTTGTTGATGGGTCTGTGATAAGTAGACACTGCCAGCTGCACACCTTAGATTCAAAAACACTTCACAAGGGTCACTGTCTTAGATTCATGGAAATCTTTAGGATTAAAACAAAACTCCCCACCCCAGGCAGCTGACATTCTAGTCTAGAGCTGACACAATAACAGAGTAAAACCTGTCAATTTTCATGTGAAAACTTACTAAACATGTTGACTTACTGAATATATCTATAAAGGACTTGTACTGTATACAATCTCTATGGCATAATGTTACAAAGTCAAGCTGGTGTTCCCATTAGAAAACAATGTTCTAGCTTCTGAGGGAGGACAAACTGTATAGTCAATTTGAGGCATAAAAGGGAGCCAAAGAAGACATCTAAGGTAGTGAAGGAAACGTCAACATAAAAATACATGGCCAAACTAGTAAACAAAAATTCCACTTAAGAGTTTAGATGGAAACTTTATTTTCAGACAGTGAAGAATTTGTATAGCAATATGGTTTACAGGAACAAACCATATGGAAGACAGTAAGAATTAAAAATGATGAACCAGCATGAAAGAACCCCACGGTTTCTTCCAAATGTAGCTTGATTACTTGGTAAATTTCTAACAGGAAATCACCATTCGAAAATTGGGTAAACTAGAAAGCACCTTTGTGCAGCATCATCTAAAATGTGGCAGAGATGAGGCCTGTATAGTTTGTTGCTACTAATTCATTTAAGAATACATAATACAACTTAGATACCAAAGCAATATTTCATATTAGCAATATGAATCAGACTCAATTTGTGTTCATACAAATATGTATACACAATTACACAGGATGGGGAGCTTGATCATAAACAGACAGATTATATACAGAGTATATGGGTCTAAAACTATGGAAGGCAGGATGAGTAAATAAATCATTTTTTGTGTGATTGTTAAATTTAGACAGGAAAAAATACTGAGAAAACATTCTAATAACTGTCTCTGTTAATCTGAGCTAGGCATTTGTAAAGAATCCTTGTATCATTCCATATGATAAACACACAAACAATAGCATCTACAGCAAAAAGCTTCTTCCATTAAAAAGGAAAGTATAAGTAAGAGTTGGATAGTGGCTGATGTCTCTAACTCTACCTCAAGGAAACAGAAAGCAAAGGCCAGAAAACTAAAAATCTGAGGCCGGCCTGGGTTACAGAGACAGTTCAAGGCCAGTTTGGTTACATTGTAAAATGGTGCATACAAACAAACGACAACAAAAATTGTAAGTGAATACTTTCCTTTGCTCCCAATTCAAATATATGATTAAAAATAGACAGAAAAGGAAAAGGCCCTCCTTTTCTACTTTATCTGTTTCTTATTGCCAGGGAATAAAGGTTTTGATTCAAATCAGTTTATGCTAAATCACAAGTATGCTTCTTTTGTGAGTCTATCCTCAGTTGCTCCAGCTATGTCCTCCATGATTTTTCTGCATATGTGGAAACACATTAAAAACATTCATATTTAATATGGTAATCCCTGTTAAGTATTAGTATCCTAATAAACCTGTCACAGAAAATGCTTTTTTATTACTCACTGTCCAAGACTAGGAATGGGTAGGAAACAGAAAAGGACAAAATAAAGAGGAAAATTATAAACTCTATATCACATCAGTCATCCTTTTCCAAAGTCCCCGTCATCTTATTTTTTGAAGTTTCACTCTTTCCTGTAGGGTTAGAGTAGGAGGAAAGTATCAAAAACTTTACTGAGCATGTGGGAGAGACTTGGGAAACTTCTTTACTCAAGGTTCACTAGGAGTTTAAGTGATTCCTATGATTCCTAACAAGTGAAGGGGCTGCAAAGGTAGGAAGGGGGTGGCAGATAGAGAATAGGTTCATCTGCCTCATGCTTAATCTACTTACAGTTTTAGTTTTTCTTAGGGAATCTATTTTGAAGACATTAAAAGGTAAAAACTTCTGATACCCATGGTTGTTGTATTTAAAATATTTACTTTATGTTTAAAAAAATACCCTTAACATTTGTTTACCTGTTGTCAATTAAAAATCAAAAAAACAAGAAACAAACAAAAATACTATATTTGGGCCAGTAAGATTGTTCAGTGGGTAAAGATGCTTATGTAAACCTGGTGACCTGAGTTCATCCTAGGTGAACTAGGAGAGAGGTGGAAGGAGAGAACCTTCCGCAAGTTGTCCTCTGACCTCCTGATACATGCTGTGGCAGGTATATCATTGAATTCACATACACACAGTAACCAAAATCTTTTTAAAAAGTAAATCTGGATTTTATTGACAGCTATTTTCCTGTTAACAGGGTGGCAAAGTCCTCATCCAAATGGACATGACTATGTGATAACTGATTATCTCAGCTAACTACTTCAAAGAAAAGGTAAGAAATCAATTTCCTAATACTGTCACACAAATATGAAGCTTTGAAAAGCTTTGTACTTAACTGTGTCTATATAAGTGCTATATATGCACCCTGACTATACCAGTTATGTTTCTGAAATGAATAGACAACATTAAATCCAGGTTTTTGACTAAACAGTTCAATCGATTTGCTTGAGGCTAAATCTATCTGGTATAAAGGGACTTATTGAAAGGTTGAGAAGTATTACACACTTAACAGCATCAAAAATCTGAAAATACTGTAGTGGATTACCACACTAACACTGTCTACCAATTTATATAATTTACAACAGCCACACAATCATAGCCAATTTTACCAACTGTGAATCCCTAGAAAGCTTCAATAAGGTTGCAGCATTTTTCTAATCCAAATTAGCATAGTTTTGTCACACCATAGGCTAAGTGTCCATTTAATGAATGGAATAACATTGTATTTGGTTAAGAAAATTCACTGCAAAGTCCATAGCTCATATTTTATTTACCACAGACTACCACATTTTAATAAAATTTTGTCAAAAATCACAAAACCTCAACAGTAGCAAAAAATAATATTTTACACATTTATACAATGCTAAATGTTATTGGAAACAATCTGGTTCAACAGTCTCTTACCTAAGAAGTTTACTAAACTGACAAAACTATGGACCTGGTTATTGCCAAGTGGAATCAGATACACCAAATAAAAAAATATTATGTTTACAAAAGGTCACCATTTTTTACTTCTTTCCTCATTATACCACATTTCCTTCTCTGTTCCTTTCCAAATCTCTGAATGCCATTACTTTAAGGGTCCTTATCTGTAAAAGACTAATCATGAGAGAACAAAGGTTAGATTTCAATAAATATGCCTCAGAACTCATATTAACTTATATATGTAAGCCATCAACTCCACCTCACTCTAACTGCTCCTGAATGCTAAGAAACTGAAATTTATTTAAAAGAGAGAGAGAGAGAGAGAGAGAGAGAGCGAGCGCGCTGAAGTAGCCTAAGACTCTCTACACTGTTAGGAACACAGGCTGAAAAACAGACAATTGAAGTTTCAGTGATCAGTACTTTCCTTCCTGCACCTCCCCCACCCCCCAAAAAAAGCACCAGACGTGTCCCAAGAACTACGCATCCCTTTACATATATCACAGCAAACAAACACATCTCTTTCCTTTCATCTTAGGGAGAAGCAAACCTAAATTATAATATTGTCAGTTTTAGCATGATAAATTACCAAATGCATTTCAGATAAAAACCAAGATTCTTTTCATAACCCCAAGACTTTCTATATTCATTAACTTGAAAGAAAAAAAAAGTTCTGTCATTAAAAGCTAGGCTTAAAAACCAAAATGTCAAAAGTGTAAGAAGTATTCCTTTAAAATAAACTTTCCTAAGACTAGTTTAACTTCAACTAAAGAGCCCTTTTTTTTAGTTTACAAACTTTAAACAATCTTTAAAATTCACATTTGTAAGACTGTTTTAAATTATTTTAGAAAACTTTGAGAGTAAAAAAAACTGCCATTATTTAACTTTAATCTATAAAAAAGTACTAAGCTAATTTTATTAATTTTGGTAAAAATACATGTAAAATGCCTGTTTTATGAAACACATAAAATGGGCTGGAGAGATGGCTCTGCGGTTAAGAGCACCCGACTGCTCTTTCAGAGGTCCTGAGTTCAATTCCCAGCAACCACATGGTGGCTCACAACCATCTGTAAAGAGATCCGACACCCTCATCTGGTGTGTCTGAAGACAGCTACAGTGTACTTATATATAATAAATGAACAAATCTTTAAAAAAAAAGAGTTGAAACATAATGAAACACATAAAATGTTGTGAATTAAAAAAAAGCCCATAGTTATAGTCATATAGTTATAACCAAACCTCACCTTTGATACAATTCAAAGATTACTTCTTGGGCTGATGGGTAGCCCAAACCCAGATGAGTCCAAGCCCAGAACCCACATACCCACATACATGGTGAAAGGAGAAAATGGCCTCCTGAAGACTGTACTCTTATACACACACACACACACACACACACACACACACACACACACACACACTCACTCTCTCTCTCTCTCTCTCCCTCTCTCTCCCCCCTCCCTCCCTCCCTCCTTCCCTCCCTCCCAGATAGATAGATAGATAGATAGATAGATAGATAGATAGATAGATAGAAAGTGTGAAAGTCTTTTCAAAAAATCTTTACTATGGATTACTATAAAATAGTCCTCGACTCAGGAATACTATATCAACTATAAGAGTCACAGAAATAGTTACAATTTTATGAGAAATGTGCTGTCATGTGAACTTTGTAAGACACAAAGGAAGAAAATATTTTATCAGTCTCTTATTAGTTAAGAGGCCTAATGACAATGTATTCTTGACCACGTCCAGTCTTCTGTATTTCTTCCTTAGGGCTGTACTAATTTGAACTATTTCTAATCCCTACCTCAAATTAGCCACAACCCTGAGCCACCCAGTATTTCCAGGATTAGTGAAAGAAATGTTCCTACATTTTTAGTAGATAGCTGTAAAAAGGCAGTATAAGATGCTGCATTATCATTTCACAGGCAGCAAAATTTGCTCATAGTATCTTCCAGTCTGGTTTGCCATACATAGCTGATACTGTATTTGCATTTTTCCCTTTACTTTTGAAACAAGGTAAATATGGTCTAGGCTGGCTTGTATTCCCAATCCTCCCATCCTACCTCCTCATAAAGACTTCCATGCATTGCTAGTACTTGTACTTGTTGAGGCTTATTTTCTCAAATACCAACAGTAAGAAAAAAGAATTTGGGGTTTCTATTTTCAAAATTCAGACAACAGAGGATAAATTATGGGTAGCTAGTTCTATAACTAACCCCTCTCAAGGATCTTCCACTTTTTGTAGGAGAGTCCAAAATTAGTGTACATCAGCAATCCGGCCATCCCCCAACTAGTAACAGTAGTTAAAGCAGAATGAAATATGTTACATGCTTCTCAAAACCTGTAGGCAAGGAGATGAGGCACTGAAGCTTATAATTCATGCCATCAGTACATCACACTATACTCTGTAATCATAGGATTCTCCATCTTTCTTGGAGTATGTTTCTGAATCTTAAGGTTACAAAGCTCAATCCAGATCGAGACATGCTGCCATCAAGTCGGCTTCTTCCAAGACAACAGCAGTGCTGCAGCAGCCAAGGATTCAATCCTTGGCACAGATTTGCCCAAACGATACTGGCAGCGGCACTGGCTCTTCTCTTTCTATCTCGACTGTTACTATAGCTCCTTTTGCTAAATCTGCCTCTGAGTTTAGACCGGAGCTGGATGGCTCATAATCATCCAGCAGCTGCAGCTGAGCAATACTCAGCTAATTGTGGCACTGGAGCAGCTGAGAGAAGAAAAAAGAAAATATATACCCTATTGTAGTCATATACAAATGGCTGTACACAGTGTTGGTAAGACACCAACACACTTTAATAGGAACAGATTATTTCCTTTGAAGAGAAGCAGTTAGGTCTTGCTAGAGGACTTGTATTTATAGTATAAATAAGTTTAAATGTGAACCAAAGGTGACCTAGCCATGTAGCCCTCTGAACAATGGAAGATCTTACTAAAACTTCCTGTAAATATTCACACAAGGACAGAATCACAAACATCGCCTTTACAACATGGCAAAGTTCCTGTGACATATGAACTTGGCGCAGATGCAATCTCTTCTTCAGTGTTCCTTTATGACAACATAAAGTAACAAAATCAACAGCTAAAACAGCAAGCAACTACACAGAATAAATAAAGCAGCATCAGGCAGCCACTCTGCCTCTCTGAACACACCATTGTCATTGTTTCCTTCTATGACAAAAGGGTATTATTTCTTCAGACTCTACATACCTCATAAAGTGTAATTAAAGGAAAATCACTACACAATGAAGATATCATGTTAAAACTGAAATTTTTATTTGAAGCATTACTGCTTTGGGGGGAAAACTGAATGACCCTTGCTATATCAATTTTGTCATGGTACCTGATTTTCTGAAAGGTAGGTACCTGATAAAAGAACAACACCTATTTATTCAATAAACATGTTACTTACTATTTAGTACTTATATTTAAAATTAATAACACACAACATTTTCTCTCAAAACATTAAAATAACAATAAAAATCAAGAACTCAATAAGAAACATTTCTTAAAAAATTCTCTCATTACTGTACATTTGGAAGTGTATGGTATTTTCGAGTAAATTACACACACGAACTAGTATATGACACTTATGATGCAGGAAATCTAAACCTGTTAGCAAAGAAGAGCCCTTAAGCCAGACATCAATGACTAAAGGTTGTGACAGGAAACCAGATTATCCTAAAAATTAAATTACTAATTTAACCTAAGCACATTTTACATTACATTATATTTAGGCTTCTTAAAAGTATTTTTATGTAAAATATAAAACCCAGGTTAAGAGACAAACATACAAATGTATGACTTGATAAATTAAGACCAGCTCCTCCAAGACCCAAGGACAGAGAACTTTCCTACTGCTGTAGAAGTCTGGCCTTATCACAGCTGCTTCCTTCCCTCCCTATCTTTGTTTTTATGCAAATCACTTCCTTGTAGGTTTTTTTTTACAATAATAATTTGATCATTTAAATTTGCATTCCTAGACATCAGAGCCTAGCACTGTGCTTCAAAAAAAAAAAATTAGTACAGTTTCTTTCCTAAACAATAGTACTAAGACTAATAAATGATGCCCACATTGAAGTGCCTCACTGAATTGGAAGCTAAATACATTTTTTAAAAAATTACCCACAGTAAATGCTATTTACTGTTAGAATTATGCAAATTTGAACTTCAAATAAACAGGGATTAGTAGTATTTCCCTTGTACTGGGTCCCTGCTCTTTTAGCATATTCTTTTATTTACATATGCAATGAAATAAAATTTTATTTGCAGAGACAGTGCTTTTTTGAGAATTTCCTGAACTAAAAACAATGTCTGACTATATATTAATATTATTCTTTGGTCATAAGACAAATTTCACACCTATCCCAAGAAGACAGGTCAAGGCTGTAATTTCACTTTCAGTTGAACAGAAAGGAGTCAATTTTGTGGTTTGTGAAGTCAGCAAAACCTAGCTACAAAATTAAAGGTATGATAACATTACCATAGTTTTATGGTAAAGTACACATTTTAAGAGTTCTATCTTTTATCCTAGAAACATGGAATATAAATAGTCTTGTATTTAAGTTTCAATCAAAAGCAAACTCTCTCTCCCTCACCAAATTTAGGACCCACTGAAATGTCAACCAGCATTTACATTTTCACTGAGGTTTTGCTGGTATTCAAAAATAAGATATAGCTAAATGCTGACATAGCAAGAAGAAGAGAAAAAAATTCCTGAGGAACAACTTTCCTACAGTTGTGTTCTCTCTCATACGTGATGCATTTAAGAACTTTGGCTTTTAATTTAACATCCCCTATCCTCCCACTCAAAATGTTTCCAGTCCACAACCATTGTGCTGGTTAATAGAGGTAGCATGCATTCAGCCTTAAATGGAGTCACATATGCACACTTAGTGACATTTTCATTAGTATGTAATTTAAATTTAGATTAAATTTAAACACAGGATGTTTAAACACTTTCAATTGTCAAGATACTTTTAGTATAGTAATTTTACATAATGCACGAATATACTAAACCACAATATCCTGTGAAATCACTAATGTAAAAAACACAGCTGTGGAACACACGAGAGAGGTACTACGTTATGTTTCAACTGCAGACTTTTCCTTTATTTATTTCGATAACTGTCATTAGTCATTCCACTGCTGTTTCAATCACTTATGCAAAGAATAACCACATCAAAACTACGCTGTACCCCCATTCACTACAGCAATCCCTATGCTAGAAACGATATTCCCACTTTCTTAAAACAACTCTTTCCCAAGCCCAATAGAGCAAAAGCTGGAAGCAATTATCAGGAAGCAAAAAACGCTCAAACAAAATTTTCGTTAACAGAGGAGGACAGAGAGCCGAACCCAAGGGAAGGCGGAGTGGCTTGACACCTTAAAAGTGGCCACTGATTGTAACATGTCCCAACACCCTCAAAACCAAACAAAGGAAAACTTTATAAACACGTCGTGGTTTTCAATCAAACCAAGCACAACTCGCCGCTCACTCTCTCGCCTCCCGCGTTCCACTCCTCGCTCCGGACAGTTGCTGCGGGCGTCCGGCGACACAGACCTCCAGCCGCTAGGACGATAAGGGGCCGCTCCCCTACCTCAGGGTCGCGAGTGACTCCACGCCCTTCAGGACTCAGGGTGCAGCGGCGGCACCACAGAGGCTGGATCACTGCACGGACTCCCGCAGGATCGGGAAGTACTGGACAAGGGCGGGGACCGAGGCACTGGGCAAGCAGGTAGTGAGCCCAGGAGACACGCCCGCCCGCCGGCCGGACCGGGGGAGGGGAGAAGTTTCTCCTCAACTTCCAGACTCCCCGCCCGGCAGGCGGACAGAGCCGGGAGCGGCGGCGCCTCGAAAAGCCGGGGAGCAGGAGGGCGGATGCCGAGGCCTAGAGCAGCCCGGCCAGGGTCAGTCGCCTACGTTGCGAGGCCACGCCGCGAGCTTACCTGGGTCCGGCCGCACTCGCACGGGTCGCCTCGGGGAGAAGGCGGCCGGCCGAGGCGGACGCCCGCGGGGCCCTCTCCCTTCTCCACCTCCTGCTTGCGGGGCGCCGGGAGGCAGCGACGGCCGCACAGCCGGCCCGGGACGCGTTACTTGAGGAGGAGGGAATTCCCGGGCGCCCGCACCCCACGGCCTCCCTCTCTCCTCCTCTCGCCGCCGGCCCCGCCCCTCCGCTCCCGACTGGGGCGGCCGCGCGCCGGGCAGGGGTTGCGGCTACCTGCGCGCGCCCGCTCACCGGAACTCGCGCCCTGCTGCTTGCTTGGAGCGCCTTCCGGCGCGGGAGCTCTGCGCGGGGTCCGCGGGCGGCTGGGAGGCCTGTCAGTGTCACGCCTGCCGGCCCAACATGGCGGCGGGGGCTGGGCGGGCTCCTGAGGGGGCGTGAGGAGAAAGCAGTCTGTGGTTCCCTGCCTGCCCGCGCGCGGACTACCTCTACGAGCGAAGCAGGGCTCCGCCTGGCTCACGGAAACACCGAAGAGTGTGGGGCTTTGTTTTGGGAGGGTGGTCGGGGTTGGGGCTCTTTGGAGAGAGGTTGACTGTTCGTTTCTCAACGTTGTGTCTCCGCACCCTTTGTCACTAATAGTAAAATCTCAGTCCAACCGCGAGAGCCACCGGGGCGGTGCTGACACCTTGGTCGCGGTCCAAAAACGTTCTCGTTTGGCCTTTCCTTAGCTGGGATCCTGTCCCTGCCCCAGAAGCTTCCTGTTGACTGTAGGTCGAACCAGCCTTGCCGGGAGTGGAACCGAAGCTGAGTTGTGTTGGCAACTCTCCCAGGAATGGTGGCTTTCACTTAGCGTGGGACAGCATTTTATTTGATCCTAGTAATAGGGAACCCGAACAGGCACTGTGACTCTGCTTGAGGGCAATGGAAACTGAGGTTAGGGCCCCCCAAAGTGAAGAAGTCACAATGAAAGGGTTTTCTCTTCCTCAGGAGGCCTTGCATCTTTTTCTACTTGCCTTGTAGAAAAAGTAAGGGTTCAGGAGGAACTGGGGTAAAGATGAAAGTCAAGGTCAAGAGACTAAATCTAGATGTATTTCTGCTAAAGGCACATCTGCCTTATCACACTCTTAATTTCCCTTTTGTATTTCCTCTTTGATGGGGTTATTCGAAGTATTAATGTGGGACTCTTGGTTTCCTTTGTGGTTTTCAGCGAAGTTCAGCATCATCTTTGGCATATTCTAAATAGCACCATCGACTCTGTCAGTATTCTGGTATTCTAGGAACTTAAATGCACACAGTTTTAAAAAGTTTCTTCAAAGAAAGGGATGGGAATCCACATGAGCACCTACGTGTGATGTAGAATGGTGATTTATTTTGCCATTGACTGAGACATTACGTTTTATATATAAACATACTCCATTTTTCTTTAAACTAGAACATTAATTACTTGAGCTGTTGCCTTTCTAAACCTTCAGATAAAATAGAAATATATTTGTGTCCCTAAACTCTCCCAATTTCAAAAACAACATACACAAATCCTCTCAATGTTTGAATTTGTTTGTATCTTATTTTGTTTTACTTTGCTCTCTTTTTTGAGACAGGGTCTTGTATAGCCCAGGCTAGCTTTGAATTTGCTGTGTAGCTGAGGATGACCTTGAGCCCCTCCTTCTGCCTCTACCTCCCAGTTTCTCGGGTTATGTTTAGGTTCTAGCACACACAATTTCTGTATTTTAAGGTAGGGAGAGGGTATCAAAAATACACCTACAACTTACAGGTTACAGTTAATGGCTATTAATTTTAGAAATGTTCTTAAAGATGGTGACAGAATCTGGGAAACTTTGCTGGGAAGTTTTGGTGTTATACAAATTAGTTGTAGCTAAAAAACCTGTTTGTGAAATGGACAAGTGAGTGTCCGCTCATATTTCCCTCTTCACAGTGTTATAGTGAGATAAGGAGCTATCTTGAAACCTCTGAGAAAATCAGCACTGGGCAGGAAGGAGAAGGTCAGCGGAAAGTTTGAACAATATTAGGTATTTTCTAAAACTAAGGTGTTCTTACTCATTAAAGTTTGCTGGAAGCTTGAATTATTAGAAGTTGAACTGATGAGCAATGGAACCTGTGATTCTGGCTGGAAATGCTTTTTTTTTTTTAAGGACAAAGTGCTATCAGGGAGAGATCTGCCCCCTTCTGGTAATGAGTTTCTCTTCCTGTAACAGTGGAAAGCCAGCTGCTCTATACAGGGTACATGCACTGTATGATCTCAACCATCTCTACCACCAGACAAACTTTTCAAGATACCTTTTACCCCTTAGGAGCAGGATATCCTTGTAACTACATGGCACCTGTCTGTACTGTCTTGGCTTTGCTTTTTTCCAGGGGGCCATGCCTACTCCAGGTCTCCAACTAGAAGCACAAGAGCCTCCCTAAGCTAAGATTCATATGTTCAGGCATTTCTTCTTGAGTGTGAGGCTCATTATACCAAGCACTCTGAAGCAGTACAGTTCATTAGTTACTCAAACTTTGTGTTTTCATGACCTTGTAGTAAATATGGTGGATTTGTTTTCCCTTCCTCTCAACTGGGCAAGGGTTGTCTAAGAAAGCCAGAATAGCAGATACACATACCCTACAAATGAATATTTTTATACAAAATTAAGCAAATTAACCCAGTCTTCTTGCTGCTTTTTATTGCTTTCTCTAGCTTTTAATTATGTAGCTACCTGGTCTACATTCTTACAGTTTTACTCCTGCTTTCTGTCCGTCTTCAGATCCAGGGATGTTTTGTGACAGTCTAGTTTTTGCTTTGGTATCTACTCTGGGGTCCATTGACATTCTGACTTCAACCCTTCCAAGTTCTTTTTCAGCTTGGACCCAGTCTTACAACAAAATACCTACTTTCAACTCTAGCTCTTGCTATTCACTCTGCGTGCTCCACTAGGAAGGCTTGCCTACTTTTTGAGCTCATACTTCAAGTTGACACTTCATTCTGCTCTCGTGTAACAGTAACTTGGAAACTTGTACTTGATACCTTTTGTGAGTTCCTGTGTAGATTGTGAGAATTAGTCTTCTACCGGTAGTTGGAAGTTAAGCCTGCTCTTTGAATATCTGTACTACTAATATTAGGCTTCAACATGGAATTTGGGGTATTTATATTTAATTTGGGGAAAGGAATGTGCTATGGTGCTTGGGAAGGTAAGCAACAGCTTATGAAAGTTGGTTCCTCCTATTACCATGTGGGTCCCAGAGACTGAATGTGGGTCCTCAGGTTTTGAAGCAAGTACCTTTACTAGCTGACACATCTCTCTAGCCCTCTAGAATTTGGAGTTTTGAAAGTAACTCAGGTTATTCTTAGCAGCTATGGTATATTTTAGAGTCTAATGGCAGAAGTATGAATAACTACCAGCAATAGCCAATGAGTGTCTTGAATCTCAGACCATCCCTGTATCAGACCTGGACTCCCCATATCTTCCTGGTTTCCTACTGAGCCTGCTTCTCCAGCCTTCCTGTTGATTCTCTGAACTTCCTTCAATAAATTCCTTTTCAGGTTAAAATAAGTAGAAAGTCCGTTCTTTGCAAGTAAGAAACTCAAATTAGACCCCAGCTCTTAGCAGGTGGAGGTAAAGAATCAAGCTATCTACCGTTACACACTGAGTTTCAAGCCATTCTAGACTCAACCTGTCTCAACAAGAAGTCCCAGAAAACAAAACTAAAGCAAAACAAAATACAATTTAGTGTCTTCTACTTTGTATTGCTGACTGTCACCTCAGCTCTGAGGGCAGGATTTCCTGCTTTCTGTACAGACTAGGGGTGGGACACTTAAAGGGGAACCAATTTTCACAGAGACGGATAAAGTAGCAGCACAGCCAGAGTGGAGATAGGAGCTTAAGGAATTGTAACACAGATTAATGTAATTCTTGCCAGGCATAAAGCTGACAGATCAGTCCTCTTACCTACATGAGGCAGTCAAGGCTCTCAGATCATGGCATCACTTTCGCCCTGAGCACTAACTCAAACCTCAGACTCCTGCTCAGCACAATTTTGACAGCAGCTACTTTCCTCCCACAAACTGTGTTTGTGGTTTGTATAGTTTTTCTTGAATGTTTGGCCTGTGTTTTCTGGTATCTGCAGCTGATGTGTAATAATATTGTCAGTGTTTCTGGCCATGAGTTTAAATTCCACTAAATTGCTACCAGTTTGTTACTTCTGAAGATATTTACACATAGATTAGGACAAGTAGAATCTTCTTGAAGGCAAGAAATTGAAGTTAGAATGTTTATCAGAACTGAGAGTTTGGAAAAGAAACTAAAAAAAAAAAAAAAAAAAAAAGAAAGGAAACTAAATCAGGCTCCTCTATCTTTAAAGTTCATTGAATGGGACCATAAAGCATAAAAGGGAACTTTTTATAATTAGATGTTTTTCAAGGTGGTGCTAGCTTGGGCTTTAAACAATGTGTCTAGAATGTATACTTTTCAAACTTTCTTTAAAATCTCATTTCTAAAGCTGGATAGATTTTGTTGCAACTTTAGCTACAAAGACCAAATATGTCTCATATATATATATATATATATACATATGTATATATATGTCCAATATATATGACCAAATTTTAAACTTTGACTCATCATACCTTAGCTACAATGTCTTTAATGCTTTAACAAAATGTATTCACTTTTCTTTGACTTGTATGTGAGTAGAGCTTCTGATGAGTTGAAAATGTTCACTTTTTCCTTACTAAAAAGAAACACATAGTGATGCTTGCCTTTAATCCCAGCACTCGGGAGGCAGAAGTCAACACAGACAAACCCTATCTTGAAAAGCAAAAGAGACACATATACATTAATTTTTTAAAGCAAACCCATACTTTGGGGAAATGTGCTTTAAGTATGTGAATGAATGTATTAATCAAATCAGCAATGCAGATAGTAAAATTGATAAAAATATTACCAACAATCACCAAAGTAGTAGCTGCCTTTTATTGAGCTCCAGGCAATGCACAGGGCTTGTCTACAGCATTCCTTGAATCCCCAGACTATCCTTGGAGGTTAGCAGCCTTGTTTTCAGATTGGAGTTCTCAGGCTTTGAGAGAGAAGTTAAACACAATGAGAGAAGCCACTCCAAAATCTTTATGATTCAAAAAAAATTTACCCTCTCTAACAACAAGAATTATTTTTAAATTTTATTTCAATGACCATGTAAAACCACAGTTATTTCTCCCCAATTCTAGAATACCAGATAAATTGCTCATAGGAAAATACATATTTGAAGCTGAGTATGGTACACACATCTGTAATTCCAGCACCTGGGACCTTGGGATAATAGTGAAATCTTCTCTCAAAAATAAATAATTTAAAAATACACAACAAAGAAGTGTGGGGTTCTATAAACTCATAGAAAATTCTATTTCAATCCTTTATCCATAAGGAAGGTTGGGGGAAAAATGTATGATTCTAGTCTTAAAAGAACTCATTTAACTAAAAAGAAGAATCAGATAAGGCTTTCTGATGACTAATTTTGTGCAGTTATTCACTCGAACTTCCACTAAAACCTGTATACACCATGGTTTTCAAGCAAAACCAAATACCTAAAAAATAATTGTATATAAAACAATCATCTTACCAAATGAAAAGTACCTGCTAATATTTCCATTTTAATCTGCCAAGCTGAGCTGACCACAGTTAAGCTTTGCTTGATAACCATAGTGGTAAGTGTTGGGGTCAGGAAATCACCACACAAACCTCTCAAACACTGACCACAGTCAAATGGGGGATGGTTTATTGAATGCCACGCCCCAAAACTGTTCAATTAGGCCCACAGATCAAACTCAGGAGATGACTGCAACACTAGGTCAAGATGCTATGGGCTTTTTAAGCCTGAGATCTTCAGACATCTGTTTCAAGTGGTTCTACCAATCAGAATTTAGGGATAGGGGTTTCCTAAGGAATGTCTTTGTTGTGCACTTATCCTGCTCCCATTGTTTGGAGTACTTAACTGTGGCAGGGGACTTGCCTTGTCTAACATTCATGTCTTAACTTGCCAACCAGGTTGTCAGTTACTCACATACATGTCTTTCTGCCAAGTAGGATATCAGTTCCCAGGGAGGTCTTAGGAACTTAAACTTTACTCAATCCTTACAAAAGTGGAAGTCTTATTCCAAAGGTTTCTTATATTGGTACAGGTGTCTCTCTCATGTTGGAGTCCATCCCAGGGGCAGTTTATGAAAGTAAATACCACAGAAATTCATACACAGGTGCAGGAAGTGCTGCTGGGTAGTTGGTTTGGGTCCAAGCTTATTGTGGCTAACTATACAAATCAGTTCTAAATGACTTCTGTTGTGACTGGTTTCCAAGAACACCAAAGCACAGAACATCCTATTAGCACAAGAAACAGCGTATAAGAAAGTTTCCTTGTGACATTAGTAACAGCACAAAATGGCAGGCTAGACAAGTAATAGTTACCTAGGCCTTCACATTCTACCCAGGCCTTAACAATAAGACCCAGTAACAGTTAATAACATAATGTGAGGTAATATTTTAATGTCTTAAGTAGATTTATTCATAAAACATTTACAAAGCACTACCTAGCAGATTATATTTTAGTCTATATTAAACATTTTATGATTTTTATTAACTTAGAGAAACATGATAGTGAGACATATACTGAAATCCAAAATACAACATAGAGGAAACTTCCAAAGAGTATTGGGGCCTATGTTTCTAGAGAAAAATGATACTCTACAGTTTTATATATTAAAAGCATTCTTTTAGTGCTAATTGATGGCAGCACACACCTTTAATCCCAGCACTCAGGGGTAAGGTTAGGCAGAGGTGAGGTAGATCCCTTAATTTAACACCAGCCTGGTCTATAGTGCAAGTTCCTGAACACTCAAGGCTACACATTGAAATCCTGTCTTGAAAAACAAACCCTTTTAGAAATACTCATGAAAGTCATTATGGTTTAAATGTCTTAAAATAAAAACCCTAGACACTATTATTCAACTGCCTTATATAGTTTTATCACCACCCATTTTTGTATCTTCAGCATGAGCTAATCCTCAACCACTTCACATTATCTGAACTCTGTGTTGTGATGAGTTTACCTGGCCAGATATTCTTATGAAGTCTCAAAACTGCATTCTAAAGAATTAGCAACTGTACTGATGATTCAAATCATATATGATGACTCTCACAGTTTAGAGGATGCTATTTGAATAACATAAACATGATCATCTCACAGAGATTTTCCATATGAAAACCATATAATTTTGGAATAAAAAGCACATTAATATTGGTATTGGTGCTTGCTTTATGTAAAAATTATTCTAGTAAGTTAAAACTGAAGGAAAGGAAAAGACTAAGAAATGGACATTTTAGGAAAAACAAAACAAAAAAAATAGATTAGAAAGTCAGTTTATGTTATGGGGAATGATGTAAAATTTATCTGAACTTGTGTCCAGGAAATTCTTTTGGTTCTTCTTAAATCTTTTAGGATTATATTGTTGAATAGATTTTATTTTAAAACCTTGAATTAGAAAAATTCTTTTATAAAAGGCTCCAGAAAAAACAGCTTCTTTAAGGTTTTTTAAAGCCTCACACATTCTCTGTAAAAGCACCAGTCTCATTCCTTTAAGATGATGTATGTCCAAAGAACAAAGCATTTCCTGAGTCTGTTTCAAGCACATAGTACTCATCCCTGAGTGCTGGCCATGTCTTCTCCAGAGGCTGGAAGGGATGGGGTTGTGGGAAGAAAAATACAGAAATCTATATGAAACTTTAAGGTTGTTTTTAGCACACAGTTATTCAAAATCCTATGAGCTATTTGATAAATTTGATTCTTTAGACATGCTTATTTACCTTTAAGATAATCAGTGTGAATATCCATATAAGGCTATGATAGTCTAAAAACCATTGGATTCTGAATAAATTAAATATGAGCGAGTAAATTTCCCAGTTCTTAGAATGTCAGTTTTTCTGCTCTAAAATGAAAGAATTGAAACAAATACTTTTTGAACTTCACATTAACAATTCCTTATTGAATAATAAAAACCAATTCGTGAGTGGCAATCAAAATCCTTTAAAAATTGAAGCAAAGAACTATCCAAGCACTATGTACACCATGCTTTGTAAAACATTTGCTTTGTATACGTGTAAGTTATGTCAATACATTTCCACCACGCAATAAAAACGTTAAAAACTATATCACTGGTTCATAATGTGCTTCTTATATAATTTAGTCATCCTAAACTATATGATTTGTAAGTACTAGATTCTCCATGAATTTTTTTAAAACTCACAGGTAGTATTTTTAATATTTGGCAATGTGCCATACATTGTTCTCAAGTTTCTATGTATTAAGTCAATCTTCACAATCGCCTAGGAAGCAGATTTTTTTAATTTAATTTAATTTTATCTTTTGTTTTTTTAGGACAATTTCTCTGTGTAGCCTTGGCTGTCTTGCAACTCACTCAGTAAACTAGGCTGGCCTCCAACTCAAGAGATCTACTTGCCTCTGCCTCCCAAGTGCTGGGATTAAAGGTGTGTGCAACTATTCCTGGCTAGAAAATTATTTTTAAATTTCATTCAAGAGGCAGATAAATGAGAAAAAGGAAAATTAATCATTAAGACAAAAAAAATCATTCACCAAAAGGAAGAGTGCTGGAAATTGAGTAGAAATGGTTTATTTTTAAAACTACCATTTGACTATTATGAACTATCTAGAATTCTCACGATATTTTTTAAGTTTAAAACTGACATAAACTCTTTTAATCCTTCATTTTCAAAATACATATTTTTGGTGGTAAATATTATTAAAAAATAAATATTTTGCTGATAGGGAATAAATTTGTTGGAGACCCCACTATAGGGGATGGGAGAAGAATAGCCTTTCAAGTTAGTTTAGCCCATCAGTCCTTTGTTGTGTTAAAGGTTTCCACTGAGTATCAGAAACTGTAAAATACAAATAAATTAACAGGTGTCTCTATATTAAGAATCCTTCCTTAAGAAGAAAACTTGTGTAATTCTATTTCTCTTAATATGAAGACTCCTTTGAGGTTGGTGTACAACTGAAGGTTTGAATGTGTGCTCAGTATATGCAACAGGAAAAAGGCCTTGACTTCAGTCCCCAGGACAGTTAAAGGATCTGGACACTATGCTACATTCCTCTAACCTCAGAACCTCAGAGACTAAGGCGATGTTTAAAGCTAACTTTGGCTATATAGTTTCAAAAATGTTTCTTTCCCTTTAGCCTTAGTTCAGCTGAATTTGGGCACAAACACGTCCACTGCGTATACTGAGATCAGAATTATTTTAATTAGCTGTTTAAAAGGGCAAATGATGATAGCATGCCTGAGAATTGAAAATTAGATGAATGGCTGAAATGTTTCTTCTTAAAGTATAAATTTCTATTTCTCTGTCTTCCTCCTTTTCTTTTAATGATGTCTCTATTCCATGTACACACATGTTCCTCCTCTTGTAATGATTCAATAACACGCTTCTTTTTTGTGAGACCTCTTTGTCAAGGAGTTCCCAGAGTCTTGGCAAGAATATATATATGTATACATATATATATGTATATATATATATGCATCTATATATATATAAGAATATATATATATATGTGTGTGTGTGGTGTGTGTGGTGTGTGTGTGTGTGTGTGTGTAAGTGTGTGTGTGTGTATAAGCTTACTTGAGTCTTTTTTAAAAGTAAATAGACCCCACTACGTGGTTTTGTTTGCTTGTTTCATTGCAAGCATACTGAACCTCAGTTAAATTATTGATAGAAGATCTAGCTTCAGTTAGATGATTTCTCTGACAAACGCATGGCAGTTCCCTTTGTTTCAGGACTCTGAAGCCTCTCTTTGAGTCCTGTCTTAGGTTTTCCATTGCTGTGAAGAGACACCATGACCAAGGCAATTCTTATAAAGGACAATATTTATTAGGGGCTGGCTCACAGGCTCAGAGGTTCAGTCCATTATCATCATGGCAGGAAGCATGGCAGCATCCAGGCAGGCACTGTGCTGGAGAAGCCAAGAGTTGTACGTTTTGATCTGAAGGCAGTCAGGAGAAGACTGTCTTCCAGGCAGCTAAGAGAAGGGTCTTGAAGCCCACCCACAGTGACACATTTCCTCCAACAAAGCCATACCTACACAACAAGGCCATACCTCCTAATGATGCCACATTAGGGGCAAGCAAACCCCACAACCATCATACGTCGTTTGCATGTATTTAATGTACTTAGATTGTTGACATTACTTGAGGACATGTAAGATATTTACCTAGACATTCCATTCTGCACTCTAGATTTTGCTATTATACTTTTAGAAGATGAACTCTACCATACTTTATTCTTTACCTTTTTAGTTCAGCTCAACTTTGACTATTTAAATTTCACATCACAAATGTTTTACAGTATTTCATTTTTTTCTCCTTTGCTGGGGATTGAACTGAGGGTCTATGGATGAACTCTACCTCTAAACTACATTTCCATCCCCCTATCATTTTTTTCGTAGTGCTGCACTACACATTGCTAAATTTAAATCTGGCTACTAATGCCTAAGAAGCCTGGAATAATGTAGGTATTCAGAAAGAGCTTTGCAAATTTGCATCATCTTTGTGGAGTTTAAAGAGGAATGGAGACTCTTGGCTGAGATGGATCTCCCCAACACCTACACCCTTGCCATAATCCTTTCCTAGGAATCATGTTCAACATAAAGATACCACAAAGAGTGTAAGTGATGTAGAAAAACAGCACTCATACAAAGCATAAAATGAGACCTGAATTTCTGGTTTGTAAAACCTTCTTTGGGGAAAACCAGATTACAGATTTCTCCAAAGTAAAGGAGAGCACATTTAACAGGGATGTTAGCCAGTAGAAAATGTGCAGAACCTGTGTGACCCGCCAAATACAGGATTCCTGGCCATTGATGTTTCATTCATTTCACAACTGACAAGCACCATACAAGTTCCTAGTGTCTTTAATCCCTTATATCAATTCTGTACTTCCAGGTAGCAATGGAAGGTGAAAGCCTGGGGAGTCAGAAATGTCCTGTCTGACAAACACCATTTTTTGAAATGGGTCAACTACAAGGGGGATAACATTCTAATTTATAAATCTTTAAGGTGGGAAGAAAGACTAAATTGGCCAGATTGTAAAGCTGTAGTCTGGTGTCCTTCATGTTGCACCGTTGCCTCTGTGAACTGCTAAATTGTTCCCAGGCATGCAGTTTTTCTTCCAGCACCTACTTCCTTAATCATATACTAGTAAATAGTAACCTTAAGTAATAAGAGGCCTAGGAGTTTTGCTAAAGTTAAAATTTAATTCTTAACTATAAATCAGATCTTTGCTGGGGATTTAACTAAGTGGTTTTCTACTTAGAAACCGTGTCTTAAATATCTCTACTACAAAATATTGTCTAGCTTATGGAAAGAAGAACATTGAAATAAAGTGATCTTTCCAGTTTATCTTGCTAAGGCAACAACAACAAATATTTTATTAATTAAGAAATGCTTACTAAAGTGGATGAAATGTAAGAACATATCCTACTTTTAGACATTTAATAATAGAATATCATATTCAAACATAAATGTATATGTATATGTTGTATTTTATGAAAGTGAAAAGACTAGAAAATAAAAGCAACAGGAATTTAGAATTGGGTTAGATCTTAGACAGAGAAGCAGATACCTTCAAAAAGTAGTGGGATATGATCTGGAAAGGTAATTCTAGAAAGGGAAGGTATGGGCATAGGCATAGTGCAACTCCCAAATGTGCCTAAAATAGAGTGTTTAGAATGCCAGTGTTTGAATAGGGAAGAGTAGGAAGGAGTGGTGTTCAACAACTCATCATTACAGCTTTCACACTGAAAATGAAATTTTCTGTAAGATATCCTCCTGTTTTCTCTGCATTAAGCTTTGAAAGAATGAGGCTCTGCTTATCAACTTTTATGACTTGTGTACCTATCCTAATACCTTCAGTTCCTGGTAAAAAGAATTCTGCCAGTATTTGTTGAACAAGTGGATGGATGAATGAATGAATGAATGAATGAATGAATAGGACAGGTAGATTGAGTAAATTACTCAAGGGCAAACATTTAGTGGATGATGAAGTTATCATTTGTTTCTGTCCCATTCAGATAAGGAATCACAGAGTGTTGTGGTCATTATTTCTCCTTTCTTCTTGACCTTTGGAAAATTTTCATGGATGGATCTTAAGAAGCTTCCATTAAGGTTCTCCAGAGAAACAGATCCAACACAATGCCTGTGCACATAGGCACATATCATAAGGAATTGATTCATAAAGTTGCCACATCTGGGAAGTTCTGCAGCATGAGTCGCCAAACCAGAGAGCAAAGCGAAAGGACACACAGCACAGTTCCAGTTGGATTCTAAAGATAACTTGGAGGCTTTGAAGTCGGTTGGGGGAGATGGCCCAGAGGCAAAGCATTTGCTGCACAAGTGTGAAGACTAGAGTTCAGGTCCTCAGAAACCATGTAAAGGCCAGCAGAGTAGTAGTATTTGTAATCCTAGTGCTTCAGTAGAAGTTGGAAGCTGGGAAGCGGAACCTCTGGATGTTCCTGGGCAAGAGAACCTGGTTTGTGTTCTCACTGTTCTGACTGGAACAGGTTCTCTGTTGGTGTGATGCCATTCACTGTGTAATCTGAAGCACACTGAAAAGATAACAGTTTAAAATAGCACCACAGAATACAATGGAAATGAAAAAGTTTTGCAATTTCAGTCTCTAGCATCAGTTTAAGACTCAAACATTTTAAAAATTAGGATTATACCAGTCTGATCTATACAGGGAGATTTGGTTTCAACAAATAAAGAGCCCCCTCTCCTGCCTCCCTCCCCAAAACCCTCCAAACCAAGCAAACAACACAATCCTATGTAACAATTGGTGAGAAGCAGCAAGAAGTAACAGGACAACGAGGCAATCAAAGTTCACGGGAAGAAGGCAACGGAATGACGTCATCATCAGGACAATAGAGGAAGATGATTTTGGCAGTAGCCTTTGAATAAACTTTTGAAGAAAAAAATTAGAAAGAGGGGAAAAAGGAAACAGGAAAGGGAAGTCTGTCAAGAACTCAGCATGACATTGGGAGTGGGTGGGACACTTCCTGTAACAGCTTGATGTGTGGAACATCTGGTCTCTTCCCCTAGGTCCAAATCTTCAGAAATCTCAGTTTTCTCAACTGACCAAATTAGACACAGTAAGTATTCCACAACCAAAAAGCCATTGTTCCTATACTGGGTTATCTAAAGAAAGCAAAATTATAGGTGGAAAATCCTTTTATACTGAGAACATTTTTTTATAGTGAGAGCAATTTCACTTTTTGTCTATGCAACAAACCCTATCTGTAAATGTACTTTATATGTTTTAGAATATTGATTTAATATTAAAACTGAAGCATCAAATACATTTTAATTTAATTATTTCAAAGGGTAAAAAGTAAGCTGGCGAATTTACACAGAACGAAATTAGAAATTGTTTCAAAGTTAATAATTTTCTGTTGCATTATTTAATTACCTTAAGGTTTCATTTCTTCAAATTCACTGCTGACAAAAGTCTCTGAAACTCAGTTGTGCCCTCTAGTGGTTCTTGTCTAAGGTCTAGTGTCTAAGGCCACTTTGGACGTTTTTAAACAACTTATGATTTTAAATTTCATCTATTCACCTTGTACGTATGTGACGTGTGTCCACTCATGCACATATCCATGTAAGCATGGGCAGCACAACACACGTGTGGAAGTCAGAGGAAAACTTGGAGTTGGTTCTTTCTACCATGCGGGGCCAAGAAGAATTGAAACTAAATCCTCAGACTTGGCAGCAAGCACCTATACTAGCTGAGCTATTTTGTTTTAACTTCGGGAGTTTTAAGAAGTGGTCATGGGTAGAACTAATGATTCTCACATCACTGCCTTTTGACTAATAATCCCTGTGTTAGGATAAATATGGTTATGTTGATACAGCAAGCCTCTTAAATTCAGTGGCTTAAAAAATTAAATGTTCATTACTCAGAAAAATAACTAAATACAGATAGGCTGTATTAGTGTGCATGCAGCATCCAAGGACTTCCTGAATTCTGTTACACCAATTGGCTTTTCATGTTGTCACTATGACAACCTAGAAGTGACACATAACTTTCCCTTCTTTCCTCTCTCCCCTCCTCTTCCTCAGCTTCTCTCTTTTGATCCTCTGCCCTTTCTGTCCTCCATCTTCTCTCCAGAGTCTTTTGGTATTGCCCATGCTGACCTTGAACACCTGGACTAAATACTTTATCCCAGTCTTCCAACTAGCTAACACTAGAGCATGGCCCACCATGGCCAGTTTTATAGTGTTTATTTTTGTTTGTTTTGTTGACTGTTTTTTTTTTTTAAGACAGGTTTCTCTGAGTAACCCTGGCTGTCCTGGAGCTCACTCTGTAGGCCAGGCTGGCCTCGAACTTCGAGATCTGCCTGCCTTTGTCTCCCAAGTACTGGGGTCAAAGGTGTGCACCACTACTGCCCGGCTCATTTTATGTATTTTTTACTGTGGTAAATGTGATGTAAAATTATGATTTTTACTCATTTTATGCATACAGTTCAGTATCATTAGAACATCTATACTGTTGTGCAGTCATGACCATTATCCATTTACAGGGTCAATCTTTCATTTTTTTTTCAACTCCATAATCCTTTGGCTAAACATGTAGCTCAGTAGGTAGAGCACTTGAGTAGTTACAAGGCTCTGGGTCCAATCTTCCATATCCTCTACCCAACAATTCCATTCTCATTGGATATTCATTCTCTATCCTCCTCAGTCCTAGAAGCCATGTTTTCTTGGTGTCTTTATGAGTTGAATCACTTTCTGTACCTCAGGTAAGTGGAGTTATTAAATGTTTATCCCTTTGTGTCCTGCTTGTTTCATTTGTAATAGCATCTTTAAGGTCTACCTTTTGTCAGAATTGTCTTCCCCTTCAAAGTTGAATAATATTCCTTTATACACACTGTACCTTATTCCTAATAGATCTTCTTTGACAATACCACACACATTTGTTTAGTTAGTAAATACATACTTCAAACACCTTGGATAAACTATAACAAATCTTGATTACAGAGACAGAAAGTTGTTCAACAAGGACTTGCCTACCTCTTTTGAACCCATATTTCTGATTGTCTCGTTGTCTGTACCTTTTGTATCTCTTGTATGGCTCTGCTTTCAAAAGAAAGTGTATCCTATACCTTATTTAACAGTGCTCCGGAGAGAGGAAGTGATGGTATTTGGCCTCCAGTACAGGTAATTCACACCATTAACATTTGCCTTTTCCATATTCTCAGGTGCTAGTTTTTAAAATTTATTCTAAATATGGAGGTATAATATGAGTATCAGTCTTTCCATCACAGATTCACCATATTTCTGAAAGTCCTTATTACAATTCTATTATTATAATCACTTTTCTAGTTATTATTATTTGCTCTTTAAACTTTTTATTTTATTTGTGTGTGTGTGTGTGTGTGTGTGTGTGTGTGTGTGTGTGTGTGTGCCATATGTGTTTGGGTGCTATGTGTATACAGGTGCCCCTAGAGGCTAGATCCAGATTGGATCCCCCAAAGCTGGAGCTCCAAGTGGTTGTAAGCTGCCCCATATAGGCACTCAGAACTGTAGTCCTCAGGAAGAGCACAAAGTTCTCCTTACCACCGAGCCATCTCCCCAGCCACAGTTATTTGGCTTTAAAAACAGGGTCTTGTTAAGCTGTCCACGATGGTCTGAAAATTCAAGTTCTGCCTCAGCCTTCTAAGTTATAAAGTTGTAGCTGTGCACCACATTAATAATATTACTAACCTTTATAGAGTCACAATGGTTTTGAGGTGTTCTGAGCACTTGAGGAGGATGATGATAGGTTTTTTTGAAACAAAAATCAGGAGGAAAATCAGGGTAAGCAAGGGGAAAATTATTTTTGGTCATGTTGGGTCTGAAATGTCTGAGAGAAAGTAAGTGTTTAATGGATGATAGCCATGGGATGTCTGAACTTAAGGCAGTTTAGGAGTGCCACTGGAGATAGAGATGGACTTAGGAATCAAAGACAGTACAACAAACAATTTTATGATTTATTTTTTGATGAGAAAGACAAGGTCTTGATACCTAGCATGTGTTGACCGATGTTCCTCACATCTTGATTTCTACTTCAGGAGTCTTAATGAGAGGGGTGCAGGGAGAAGGAGAGAAGATGAGGAGGAGGAGGAGGGAGAGGAGGAGGGAGAGGAGGAAGAGGAGGAAGAGGAAGAGAGGACGAACAAAAAAGCAAGAATTTACTTCATTCAGCTCCAGGAGCTGAGCCTTAGACACCAATGGGAATGAGCCAGGCAAGAAGGCAGGGAAAGCCACTTCAGGTGAGAAAACAACCACAGCACCAAGGTCAGGACTGGCCCCAGTAGCCATTTGCTTTGCCTTCTGTTTCTGAGTTTCAGTGCTCTGAGTACCTCATTAAAGTAGAGTCATTCCATTTGCCTTTTGTGTCTGTTTTATGTTCTTTTTGTTTGTTTTGTTTTTTTGAGACAAGGTTTCACTGTATTGCCTTGTCTGTCCTGGAACTTGCTCTGTAGACCAGGCTGGCTTCAAACTCACAAAGATCCTTCTGCCTCTGCCTACTCAAAGGTATGCACCGCCACTACCAGGCCTGTTTTATATTTTTAATCCCGGAATACAGGTAAATCACCTGCAGATATTTGAAAAACTGCAAACCCTTCAGTTCATTTGGAGATTTTTACTTATTGTTCTGAGGATGAGTTCAAACACCTACACTGAAAAAAAAATTGAGTTGGGAGGGTGAATCCAAAGTGAATGCTTAGATATTTCTTGTGTTCTATTACAGAATGTAGTTACAGTTATCAGCATTAGGTGAGAGGGTTTTCAATGTTCTCATCCTAAGGAAGTGATAGATGTTTGAGATAATGGACAACCTGACTAGCCCAAATTGATCATTATATAACGTACACATACATCAAAATAATCAGATTATTTTTTATAAATATGTACAATTACCTGTCATTTGCAAAATAGATCAATACGTTTTTAAAAAGTAGCAAGTGAGGAACTCTGTTGTGAAAGCACAGAAAAGATAGAGAAATGTGCACTGGAAGATAAGAGAGAGAAGCTTCCATTGAGAAAGGACAAGGACCAAGGGACAGGCATTGGGGTCTGCAAGTGGGGTTTTAGCAGAAACCTTTACAGAGCATTTCCCACACAAGAATAATGGAGGAATCACTGGCAGAGTAAGTCCTCTGGGATGCCCAAGAAATTAGGATCAAAACCATTGGCGGAGGGGCCAGGGACGTTCCATGATTCTCCAGGCTTTATTTTGAATTCTACAATTCAAAACAAAGATCCCAAACAAACATATTGGGTAAGGAAAATGTCTGAAGGACAGCTAGTGGTGTGGTTTGAATGTAAAATATTTTATGCTCAGCCCCCAGCTGGTGGAATGGTTTTGACAGGTCATGGAACCTTTAGGAAGTAGTTTTACTTGAGGAAGGGGGTGTACCTTGGGAGTTTTGAAGCCAGCTCTCATTTCCTGTTTGGATTCTGTTTCCTAACTCAGCGTGAGCAGCCAGCTACCTTACTATGATCGTATCTCCTCTTAAACCCTGAGCCAAATTAAACTCTTGAGTTGTGTTTGCTATTTTGTCACAGCAACAAAAACATACATTGGGAATGTTGATAAGTCATCAAGGGGAGTGGAAGGACTTGAGAAAGTAATAAATATGGTAGGACTACAAACAAATCATTAGGTAGATGGGTGGAGATGGAAGGGCTTGAGAAAGTAACAAGTACAATGGGAATAAAAATAAATCATTAGGAATGAGAGTCTTGATGGCCTGGCTTCTGCTTTCTAAGTAAAGCTTCCAGCATAGCTATTGGAGGCCACACACACATTTTCGACAAAGAATATGGCTTTGGAGTCAGGTCACCTAGGCTAAAATAACATTTCTTCTGCTATCCCCAGCCCTTGACCTCTGTGCCTAAGATTCTTATTTTCAAAATGGGGACTTGCTTTTCCTCCCAGGCTTTGTAGTATCATTGTAAAGACGACAATGAATTAGCATATGGACTTTTCCAGAACAACCCCTGGTAGCTAAGAGGTCTGTTTTGATAGAAACAAGGACAGGGCTTGATGTCAGAGCATCCTCTGTAGGGTGTGGGCCACCAGAACTGCAAAGGAGCTGTTGACAAGGGTCAGGGTCAGTGAAAACTGGGCAGTTTTATAGCAGAAGCAAGCAGTTTCTGTTCAATTTCCTTGGCATAATTCACCAGCAGAAGCAGCAGAGGAAGGCCATTAGGCGGAAAGTGGCCAGAGAGGGCCAAGTGCACCCATGATGGAGGCTAACTAGTTTAATTTTGGCCCAGAGCAGGGTTGGCAGACTCAGGGGTCATGAAAGGTTCCAGGTATCTGAACTAAGGGTTCTTGTGAAATTCCATAGATAGGTTTAGATGGACATGCAATGGGGCCCTGGGGGAGGGGGCAGTCAGGATGACAAACATGTGTTAGGACACCTACTTCAGCTATTCCATCTATCAATTCAAACTTGTTTGAGGAGCTTCAGTGGTTCTTTAGCAATGTTCCAAGGCCAATTCTATCAGATCAGCCCCTGATGGAGGGTGATTGTAGGAAAAGTGGAGGTAGATTTTATTTGTGAGACTTAGAAAAATAGTGTATTGTTTTGCTTCGGAAAGCACTGCCTCCTGATGAATGTGGGTGTGAGAATCTGAACTTGGATCGTGCCTCCTCCGAACTACAGGTATGACTTAGATTAGGTCATTTACGTTTTTTAGGTTTCAGCGTGCTCATTTGCACATTGGTAAATTGGATTAGATGATCTTTCTCTGATATCCCTTTAAAGTCCCCAAGGGTTGGAATTTAGCCACCAAGCTGTTCAGCGCTGAGGAAATTCGTGGGTGCCACCTTGTGGCCTAAAGAAATAGTATTGTCATGAAGTTCTGACAGGTTTTTGGAAGTTGGGTCTTCAAGGACATGAAGCCCTATCCAGGATAAGAGTGTTTTCTTGTTAGAATAGATTGTGGATGAACTGGATATGGTATAGTAGCCAGAATCTCATCAGGAAAATCGGAATAACTCACATAAATAATTTATGGTCTGCCCAGCCCGTTGGAGAGAAGTCCTATAACAGTGGCCAAAACTTTCTTGGAATCAGCTTACTTCAATTAGACCTCTTCTTTATTGAAACAATGACCTTGAAAATGACTCTATATTCATATTTAGACCCAGCTCACGCGTCTCCCAATGCGGTTATAAAATGCTCTGATGCATGTACGCTACTTAATAGCCCTTGCGGAGCAGAGATGAGGTCAGGGTCACTTTACAATAAGCCATGACAGACTCTTAATTTAAAATGACCTTTAAGATGGCTGATTATCGATATTGAAGAGTCAAATGTCTGATTCTGAAGGGTTCTCAGAACAATTTTCTGGAAATGGCCTTGGATTATGAATTTTCTACCCAAGGGCAGAGGGGCATCTGCAATAAAGGTGGACACAAAACAAACTGATTAAAGCAGAAGTCAGAGGCAGGTTTTCTTTTAGTTAAACCTTGAACAGAGATGCAAGGCTTTTGGCCAGGAACAGCATTCTTTTCGAGTTTAGCATTCACTAGTTGTTGGTTTTTTTGTTCTGTTTATGTTTTAGAAAAACGAGTTTAAAATTTTACCCTCTAAAAAGTTAGCTTTAGAAGTCTTTGGAAAAGTTCTGCTTCCTTTATACTTAGAAATACAGTTTTTTAGCCAGAGCTTCAAATTTTAAGCTGGGGATGTGGGGCGAGGCATGGGGGCGTGGCATTCGCCTTTAATCCCAGCACTTGGGAGGCAGAGGCAGACAGATGGATCCAGGCCAGCCTGGTCTACAGAGCAAGTTCTTAGATAGCCCGAGCTACACAGAAAAACCCTGTGTCAAAAAAAAAAAAAGAAAAAGAAAAAGAAAACAAACACAAACAAAACAACAAAACAAAAAAAAAACAAAAGAAAAAAGAAATTATACTGTTCAGCTAAAGGGATGGCTTAGCAATTAGGAGCACTGGATGCTCTTGTAGAGAGAGGTCTTGAGTTTGGTTCTCAGTGCCTACATGGCAGTTAACCATTAATAATTCTAGTTCCAGGGTTGATGCTCTTTTTTCTGACCCCTACAAGCACTGTACACAGTTGGTTCACAGATATAAATGTAGATAAGAAATAAATACATAAAATAACAATAAATCGGGGTTGGGGATTTAGCTCAGTGGTAGAGCGCTTGCCTAGCAAGCACAAGGCCCTGGGTTCGGTCCCCAGCTCCGAAAAAAAAAAAAAGAAAAAAGAACAATAAATCTTTAAAAATAAGTTATATTGTCCACAATTTATTATAATCTGATACTAAGCTATCACCCAGTCTTGCATTTCTACAAGCTAGCCTTGTAATTCTACCAATTCTAAATATTCTTGCCTCTCAGACTTACACCTGATAACATATGGTAGATCATGAGAATTTAAACCACCTACTTGTATTTTTAAGAGTTTATCAGGTTTACCTTTGCATTAGCCACTCTACCAATGGCAGCAACACTCAACAAGAATAATTTAAGAAAGGAAAGGCCATTCTGGCTCACAGTTTGAGGGTCCAGGTCATCCTGGTGAGACGGCCTGACAGAAGGAGCTTGAGGGCGCTGATCACATGCATCTTCAATCTAGAAGCAGAGAGAAATGAATGCTGGGGCTCAGCTTTCTTTCTTCTTTTTATACACAATCTAGGATCCTGTCCATGGCATAGCGCTGCCTGCATTCAGAATAAATCTTCCCTCTGCAGTTAGACTCCTCAGAAACCTGTTAGAACTATATCCAGAATTATGTTTTCTAGTTGTTTTTAAAATCCAGTGAAGTTGCCAGTGAAGATTAATCATCACAAATCTTCATTCATATTTTCAAAGCTATCTTATTCAAGGTCTCTGTTGCTATTGAAAGGATAGCGTAAACCTCATTTGTCTCCATTTAAGGACCAGGCCTGATTTCAAAAAGAAAATCATAAAGCACCAGCTCCAGCAACAGACCACAAAATCCAGAAACAAGGTCATGAAATCCCCTCCCACAAAACCAGCCTGAGGATAACCACAGACATGGGGAAATATCTCAGAATGAGCCATTTGTGCTAGGCAGTCAGTCCTACCTCATCCTACAGTTAAACATTCATGACATAGGAATGCAGACCACTGACCGTCTGTGACACCCTAGGACCCACCAATGAAATTTTAGATTACCTTATCCTTCTAGGGAGTCACCCCAGTTTCCCTATAAGAAGACCTGTGCACCTTTTGTCTGGGGTTGCCTTTTCAGAGATTGGTTGACTCCACATGTTGATTGCTTCTGCAGAATAAACACTCGTCTTTGCATATAGTATCAGAGTTTGAGGTCTTCAGCGATTTCAGACCCTTACACCACGAAGAGACACCATGACCAGGGCATCTCTTATAAGGAAACATTTAATTGGTATTGGTTTACAGTTCCTAGATTTAGTCTATTATTGTCATTGTGGGAAGCATGGTGGCATGTGGGTAGATGTGGTACAGAGTGGTAGCTGAGAGAGTTCTACATTAGGATGAGCAGGTAGCAGAAAGAGAGTGCGACACTGGGCCCAGCTTGGGCATCTGAACCTCAGGGCACAGCTTGCTCCTCTCCCACTTCCTCCAACAAGGGCATACCTGCAATAATGCCACTCCCTATGAGCTGTGGGGCCATTCTTTACTCAAGTCACCACATTGTCTTACAACAAAAGGTTTGTTTCCTTCATCTGAGTTCTAGGTCCTATGAGCTCTACCCTCCCATTTTGTAAACCAATGAGTATGTATCTTTTCTCTTCAAACTTTTCCTAGTGGAAAAGTGACCACGCTTAAGTGATCTAACCCTGGAACAAGAAGCAGATTCTGTTTTCCAGTTCAGTGGAGGTCTCTTTTCCTCATCTAGCCGAACCTCATCCCAGAGTGGCCAGTTCTCTGTTCCCTCGAAGGCTAGTGGCAATGTTTCGGCCACATGCTGAAACTATTCTTGACAGAGTAAGCATTGACAACGTCAATGGTTTTCTAGTTCCTCCTCCTTGACCCCTCTTGGGAATTTGCTGTCATTGGCCATCTTCATCCTTCAGCTGTTTCTTCAATTCTGACATGACTCTCCGGACTCTCATCTAGTCCTCATCAGTTTACATTTCAGGAAACTGGGAGCCATATGTGATACGCTCCAAAGAAATGCCAGATATTACACGTTTGCATTGATTTTCTCATGGAACACTCTCGACAACCTGATGAGGTAGGTAATTTGCACTGCCATTTGACAAAAGAACTGCAACCTCAGAGAGGTTAAACACGTTGCTCAGTGAGCAGCAAGGGACAGATTCCGTCCTAGGGATCTGAGTATTTGGAGGGCAGCTCTCGTTCTCGGATGCTTCTTAGAGTTAAACCTTCCCAAAGACGCTGCCCACAGTTCCCTTCTCTTCACTTCCCCAGTAAGAAAACATGGCAAAGACAACTTATAGAAGAAACTGGGGCCTCAGAGTGCATGTCCGTGATGGAGGGGCACATGGAAGCAGGCAGGCAGAATGGTGCTGGAGTAATAACAGACAACATAGCTCATTGGCCATAGGCTTTTTTTTTTACTAACGAGTAAAAAAATCACAGTGCACAAGAGATTATTTGTACATGTTTGCCTGCATGTTACCATGCTTCCTACCAGGGTAACAATGGACTAAGCCTCTGAACTTGTAAGCAAACCCCAATTAAATGTCTTTCTTTATAAGAGTTGCTGTGGTCACTGTGACTCCTCACAGCGATAGAAACCCTAAGACATCAACCCTCCCCAAGATCTTCCTCTTTACCAGCCCCATTGCTTCCTCTTGACTGATTCCTTATGGTATCATCCTCATTTCTATTTATACAAATATAGCCTGTTAGTCCCAGTGAGACCAAGGACTCCAGTCCTAGTCATGAAAACAAACAATAGTACAGTTACTATAAATGTATATCCCTTTCTGTTTTCTGGGCTAATATCCTGTTTCCTCTCTTCTCCAGTACTGTAGGTTGTTGAAAATTTGCTTATTAAAGGGAAGCAAATGTAATTATCTTGACTCTGCAAACTCTTTTTTTTTTTTTTTTATTAACTTGAGTATTTCTTATATACATTTCGAGTGTTATTCCCTTTCCCGGTTTCCGGGCAAACATCCCCCTCCCCCCTCCCCTTCCTTATGGGTGTTCCCCTCCCAACCCTCCCCCCATTGCCGCCCTCCCCCCATAGACTAGTTCACTGGGGGTTCAGTCTTAGCAGGACCCAGGGCTTCCCCTTCCACTGGTGCTCTTACTAGGATATTCATTGCTACCTATGGGGTCAGAGTCCAGGGTCAGTCCATGTATATTCTTTAGGTAGTGGCTTAGTCCCTGGAAGCTCTGGTTGCTTGGCATTGTTGTACTTTTGGGGTCTCGAGCACCTTCAAGCTCTTCCAGTTCTTTCTCTGATTCCTTCAATAGGGGACCTATTCTCAGTTCAGTGGTTTGCTGCTGGCATTCGCCTCTGTATTTGCTGTATTCTGGCTGTGTCTCTCAGGAGCGATCTACATCCGGCTCCTGTCGGTCTGCACTTCTTTGCTTCATCCATCTTGTCTAATTGGGTGGCTGTATATGTATGGGCCACATGTGGGGCAGGCTCTGAATGGGTGTTCCTTCAGTCTCTGTTTTCATCTTTGCCTCTCCCTTCCCTGCCAAGGGCATTCTTTTTCCTCATTTAAAGAAGGAGTGAAGCATTCACATTTTGATCATCCGTCTTGAGTTTCGTTTGTTCTAGGGATCTAGGGTAATTCAAGCATTTGGGCTAATAGCCACTTATCAATGAGTGCATACCATGTATGTCTTTCTGTGATTGGGTTAGCTCACTCAGGATGATATTTTCCAGTTCCAAACATTTGCCTACGAATTTCATAAACTCGTTGTTTTTGATAGCTGAGTAATATTCCATTGTGTAGATGTACCACATTTTCTGTATCCATTCCTCTGTTGAAGGGCATCTGGGTTCTTTCCATTTTCTGGCTATTATAAATAAGGCTGCGATGAACATAGTGGAGCACGTGTCTCTTTTATATGTTGAGGCATCTTTTGGGTATATGCCCAAGAGAGGTATAGCTGGATCCTCAGGCAGTTCAATGTCCAATTTTCTGAGGAACCTCCAGACTGATTTCCAGAATGGTTTTACCAGTCTGCAATCCCACCAACAATGGAGGAGTGTTCCTCTTTCTCCACATCCTCGCCAGCATCTGCTGTCCCCTGAGTTTTTGATCTTAGCCATTCTCACTGGTGTGAGGTGAAATCTCAGGGTTGTTTTGATTTGCATTTCCCTTATGACTAAAGATGTTGAACATTTCTTTAGGTGTTTCTCAGCCATTCGGCATTCCTCAGCTGTGAATTCTTTGTTTAGCTCTGAACCCCATTTTTTAATAGGGTTATTTGTTTCCCTGCGGTCTAACTTCTTGAGTTCTTTGTATATTTTGGATATAAGGCCTCTATCTGTTGTAGGATTGGTAAAGATCTTTTCCCAATCTGTTGGTTGCCGTTTTGTCCTAACCACAGTGTCCTTTGCCTTACAGAAGCTTTGCAGTTTTATGAGATCCCATTTGTCGATTCTTGATCTTAGAGCGTAAGCCATTGGTGTTTTGTTCAGGAAATTTTTTCCAGTGCCCATGTGTTCCAGATGCTTCCCTAGTTTTTCTTCTATTAGTTTGAGTGTGTCTGGTTTGATGTGGAGGTCCTTGATCCACTTGGACTTAAGCTTTGTACAGGGTGATAAGGATGGATCGATCTGCATTCTTCTACATGTTGCCCTCCAGTTGAACCAGCACCATTTGCTGAAAATGCTATCTTTTTTCCATTGGATGGTTTTGGCTCCTTTGTCAAAAATCAAGTGACCATAGGTGTGTGGGTTCATTTCTGGGTCTTCAATTCTATTCCATTGGTCTATCTGTCTGTCTCTGTACCAATACCATGCAGTTTTTATCACTATTGCTCTGTAATACTGCTTGAGTTCAGGGATAGTGATTCCCCCTGAAGTCCTTTTATTGTTGAGGATAGCTTTAGCTATCCTGGGTTTTTTGTTATTCCAGATGAATTTGCAAATTGTTCTGTCTAACTCTTTGAAGAATTGGATTGGTATTTTGATGGGGATTGCATTGAATCTGTAGATTGCTTTTGGTAAAATGGCCTTTTTACTATATTAATCCTGCCAATCCATGAGCATGGGAGATCTTTCCATCTTCTGAGGTCTTCTTCAATTTCTTTCCTCAGTGTCTTGAAGTTCTTATTGTACAGATATTTTACTTGCTTGGTTAAAGTCACACCGAGGTACTTTATATTATTTGGGTCTATTATGAAGGGTGTCGTTTCCCTAATTTCTTTCTCGGCTTGTTTCTCTTTTGTATAGAGGAAGGCAACTGATTTATTTGAGTTAATTTTATACCCAGCCACTTTGCTGAAGTTGTTTATCAGCTTTAGTAGTTCTCTGGTGGAACTTTTGGGATCACTTAAATATACTATCATGTCATCTGCAAATAGTGATATTTTGACCTCTTCTTTTCCGATCTGTATCCCTTTGATCTCCTTTTGTTGTCTGATTGCTCTGGCTAGAACTTCAAGAACTATATTGAATAAGTAGGGAGAGAGTGGGCAGCCTTGTCTAGTCCCTGATTTTAGTGGGATTGCTTCAAGTTTCTCTCCATTTAGTTTAATGTTAGCAACTGGTTTGCTGTATATGGCTTTTACTATGTTTAGGTATGGGCCTTGAATTCCTATTCTTTCCAGGACTTTTATCATGAAGGGGTGTTGAATTTTGTCAAATGCTTTCTCAGCATCTAATGAAATGATCATGTGGTTCTGTTCTTTCAGTTTGTTTATATAATGGATCACGTTGATGGTTTTCTGTATATTAAACCATCCCTGCATGCCTGGGATGAAGCCTACTTGATCATGGTGGATGATTGTTTTGATGTGCTCTTGAATTCGGTTTGCCAGAATTTTATTGAGTATTTTTGCGTCGATATTCATAAGGGAAATTGGTCTGAAGTTCTCTTTCTTTGTTGTGTCTTTGTGTGGTTTAGGTATAAGAGTAATTGTGGCTTCGTGGAAGGAATTCGGTAGGGCTCCATCTGTTTCAATTTTGTGGAATAGTTTGGATAATATTGGTATGAGGTCTTCTATGAAGGTTTGATAGAATTCTGCACTAAACCCGTCTGGACCTGGGCTCTTTTTGGTTGGGAGACCTTTAATGACTGCTTCTATTTCCTTAGGAGTTATGGGGTTGTTTAACTGGTTTATCTGTTCCTGATTTAACTTCGATACCTGGTATCTGTCTAGGAAATTGTCCATTTCCTGAAGATTTTCAAATTTTGTTGAATATAGGTTTTTATAGTAAGATCTGATGATTTTTTGAATTTCCTCTGAATCTGTAGTTATGTCTCCCTTTTCATTTCTGATTTTGTTAATTTGGACGCACTCTCTGTGTCCTCTCGTTAGTCTGGCTAAGGGTTTATCTATCTTGTTGATTTTCTCAAAGAACCAACTTTTGGTTCTGTTGATTCTTTCTATGGTCCTTTTTGTTTCTACTTGGTTGATTTCAGCTCTGAGTTTGATTATTTCCTGCCTTCTACTCCTCCTGGGTGTATTTGCTTCTTTTTGTTCTAGAGCTTTTAGGTGTGCTGTCAAGCTGCTGACATATGCTCTTTCCTGTTTCTTTCTGCAGGCACTCAGCGCTATGAGTTTTCCTCTTAGCACAGCTTTCATTGTGTCCCATAAGTTTGAGTATGTTGTATCTTCATTTTCATTAAATTCTAAAAAGTTTTTAATTTCTTTCTTTATTTCTTCCTTGAGCAGGTTATCATTGAGTAGAGCATTGTTCAATTTCCACGTATATGTGGGCATTCTTCCCTTATTGTTATTGAAGACCAGTTTTAGGCCGTGGTGGTCCGATAGCACGCATGGGATTATTTCTATCTTTCTGTACCTGTTGAGGCCCGTTTTTTGACCAATTATATGGTCAATTTTGGAGAAAGTACCATGAGGAGCTGAGAAGAAGGTATATCCTTTTGCTTTAGGATAGAATGTTCTATAAATATCCATTAAGTCCATTTGGCTCATGACTTCTCTTAGTCTGTCGACATCACTGTTTAATTTCTGTTTCCATGATCTGTCCATTGATGAGAGTGGGGTGTTGAAATCTCCCACTATTATTGTGTGAGGTGCAATGTGTGTTTTGAGCTTTAGGAAGGTTTCTTTTACGTATGTAGGTGCCCTTGTATTTGGGGCATAGATATTTAGGATTGAGAGTTCATCTTGGTGGATTTTTCCTTTGATGAATATGAAGTGTCCTTCCTTATCTTTTTTGATGACTTTTAGTTGGAAATTGATTTTATTTGATATTAGAATGGCTACTCCAGCTTGCTTCTTCTGACCATTTGCTTGGAAAGTTGTTTTCCAGCCTTTCACTCTGAGGTAGTGTCTGTCTTTGTCTCTGAGGTGTGTTTCCTGTAGGCAGCAGAATGCAGGGTCCTCATTGCGTATCCAGTTTGTTAATCTATGTCTTTTTATTGGGGAGTTGAGGCCATTGATATTGAGAGATATTAAGGAATAGTGATTATTGCTTCCCGTTATATTCATATTTGGATGTGAGGTTATGTTTGTGTGCTTTCATTCTCTTTGTTTTGTTGCCAAGACGATTAGTTTCTTGCTTCTTCTAGGGTATAGCTTGCCTCCTTATGTTGGGCTTTACCATTTATTATCCTTTGTAGTGCTGGATTTGTAGAAAGATATTGTGTAAATTTGGTTTTGTCATGGAATATCTTGGTTTCTCCATCAATGTTAATTGAGAGTTTTGCTGGATACAGTAACCTGGGCTGGCATTTGTGTTCTCTTAGGGTCTGTATGACATCAGTCCAGGATCTTCTGGCCTTCATAGTTTCTGGCGAGAAGTCTGGTGTGATTCTGATAGGTCTCCCTTTATATGTTACTTGACCTTTTTCCCTTACTGCTTTTAATATTCTTTCTTTATTTTGTGCGTTTGGTGTTTTGACAATTATGTGACGGGAGGTGTTTCTTTTCTGGTCCAATCTATTTGGAGTTCTGTAGGCTTCTTGTATGTCTATGGGTATCTCTTTTTTTAGGTTAGGGAAGTTTTCTTCTATGATTTTGTTGAAGATATTTACTGGTCCTTTGAGCTGGGAGTCTTCACTCTCTTCTATACCTATTATCCTTAGGTTTGATCTTCTCATTGAGTCCTGGATTTCCTGTATGTTTTGGACCAGTAGCTTTTTCCGCTTTACATTATCTTTGACAGTTGAGTCAATGATTTCTATGGAATCTTCTGCTCCTGAGATTCTCTCTTCCATCTCTTGTATTCTGTTGGTGAAGCTTGTATCTACAGCTCCTTGTCTCTTCTTTTGGTTTTCTATATCCAGGGTTGTTTCCATGTGTTCTTTCTTGATTGCTTCTATTTCCATTTTTAATTCCTTCAACTGTTTGATTGTGTTTTCCTGGAATTCTTTCAGGGATTTTTGCGATTCCTCTCTGTAGGCTTTTACTTGTTTATTAATGTTTTCCTGTGCTTCCCTAAGTGTGTTCATGTCTTTCTTGAAGTCCTCCAGCATCATGATCAAATATGATTTTGTAACTAGATCTTGCTTTTCTGGTGTGTTTGGATATTCCATGTTTGTTTTGGTGGGAGAATTGGGCTCCGATGATGGCATGTAGTCTTGGTTTCTGTTGCTTGGGTTCCTGCGCTTGCCTCTCGCCATCAGATTATCTCTAGTGTTACTTTGTTCTGCTATTTCTGACAGTGGCTAGACTGTCCTATAAGCCTGTGTGTCAGGAGTGCTGTAGACCTGTTTTCCTCTCTTTCAGTCAGTTATGGGGACAGAGTGTTCTGCTTTCGGGCGTGTAGTTTTTCCTCTCTACAGGTCTTCAGCTGTTCCTGTGGGCCTGTGTCTTGAGTTCACCAGGCAGCTTTCTTGCAGCAGAAAATTTGGTCTTACCTGTGGTCCCGAGGCTCAGGTTCGCCCGTGGGGTGCTGCCCAGGGGCTCTCTGCAGCGGCAGCAACCAGGAAGACCTGTGCCGCCCCTTCCGGGAGCTTCAGTGCACCAGGGTTCCAGATGGTCTTTGGCTTTTTCCTCTGGCTTCCGAGATGTGTGTGCAGGGAGCAGTCTCTTCTGGTTTCCCAGGCTTGTCTGCCTCTCTGAAGGTTTAGCTCTCCCTCCCACGGGATTTGGGTGCAGAGAACTGTTCATCCGGTCTGTTTCTTTCAGGTTCCGGCGGCGGTGTCTCAGGCAGGGGTCCTGCCGCTCCTGGGCCCTCCCCCACGGGAGCCCAGAGGCCTTATACAGTTTCCTCTTGGGCCAGGGATGTGGGCAGGGGTGAGCAGAGTTGGTGGTCTCTTCCGCTCTGCAGCCTCAGGAGTGCCCACCTGACCAGGCGGTTGGGTCTCTCTCTCACCGGGTCTGGGAGCAGAGAGCTGCTGTGGGCCGGGATCCGCGGGTGTGGGACTTCCGGTAAACACAGAACGTGCCCGGTCCTAGAGAAATTCTGCTTCCGTGTGTCCCAAGCTTACCAGGCAGCTTTCTTGCAGCAGAAAATTTGGTCTTACCTGTGGTCCCGAGGCTCAGGTTTGCTCGTGGCGTGCTGCCCACGGGCTCTCTGCAGCGGCAGCAACCAGGAAGACCTGTGCCGCCCCTTCCGGGAGCTTCAGTGCACCAGGGTTCCAGATGGTCTTTGGCTTTTTCCTCTGGCGTCCGAGATGTGTGTGCAGGGAGCAGTCTCTTCTGGTTTCCCAGGCTTGTCTGCCTCTCTGAAGGTTTAGCTCTCCCTCCCACGGGATTTGGGTGCAGAGAACTGTTTATCCGGTCTGTTTCTTTCAGGTTCCGGCGGCGGTGTCTCAGGCAGGGGTCCTGCCGCTCCTGGGCCCTCCCCCACGGGAGCCCAGAGGCCTTATACAGTTTCCTCTTGGGCCAGGGATGTGGGCAGGGGTGAGCAGTGTTGGTGGTCTCTTCCGCTCTGCAGCCTCAGGAGTGCCCACCTGACCAGGCGGTTGGGTCTCTCTCTCACCGGGTCTCGACTCTGCAAACTCTTAGGTTTTAATATATAATTGTAAAGGAACACTTTTAAACCAAACCACATCAAACTAACATCTCGTGGCAATCCAACTCTAACAATCAGCTCTCTGACCCACTTCCCTATTGATGCCTGGGGACCTACACAACCATAGTTTTGTTTCACTGAACCTTATTCAAGATTCCAGATACTTCTGTGTTCAGTCTCCTGAGTAAGTGTCAGTAATAATGGTAGAACACTGCTTGCCAAATCTAGAACTCTTGGAGCTTCAATCACAGGAAAACTGGTACAGAAAGACTGACTGCCTATCAGCCATTTTTTTTCCTGAAATATTTAACTTGGTTCAGGTGGAAACTGTTTGGCTGTGCAACTCTTCTGTTGTGAGCTAATGACACTGCCCTATTAACACATGGAAATAACTAATGGCCTAGCTTTTTGAAATAAACTGATAATATTATTTTCTTATTTAGGTTTTAAGTAAATAGAGCAAGTTAAAAACATTCATTAAAATGTATTATGTTCCTCATTTTCTTTTTCAAGTGTATATGACCATTCTTAGCTCAAACAGCAAGATAATATTAAAAATGTTAGTTAAAAAACAGGGCACCTCTACAAGTTCTTCACCCAAGGAATTTAGTTTCCTTTTCTTTTCCCCACTTCTCTTAACATATTTTCCACCACAAAGCATCAGGATAAACTAGAGGCTATAGAGGAATTTTAATCCAGCAACATTGCTGCTCTGGCAAGAGATCACATCCATAGACCTTCTAGGTCTCTGTGAATCTGCTGGAATGCAGATGTGCCCTTAGTACACACCTTTAATCCCTAACAAGGAAGGTAAGGTTAGTCTGTAGAAAGAAGCAGCCATGTTTGAAAGTGATGCCTAATTGAGGGCAGACAAAAACGATGAATCAGAGAAAGGTTTGACAGAATGAGTCAGAGATAGGATACACCCAGCTCTCACAAGAACAGGCAGGAAGGAGAGGCTACTTTTGTATAGTGCAGGGAGAGAAAGGTATGTGTATGTGTGTGGCATTTTTAGCAGAGAAAAAAAGCTGGAAACAGGTAAAGACAGAATGAACCAGTTTATTAGAAGGATCCAGAAGATTAGAACATATAGCCATAGGTAGTAAGTGCAAGCATAGCGATTCAATGGGAAGCCAAGAGAAGCCAGATTGAATTGGTTAGCTTGGAAGATTAGATTGTTCAGAGGCTAGAAGCTTCCAGCCCTAGGGATAGTTAGAACAAAGGGAAACCCTCTAGGCTCAGCTAATGCATGCATTTGCATATCTTGGGTATCACTCTCACCTCATCACTTCATCTGAGGGAATAAAAATAACATTTACAAGTGTCCCCAAGCCTTAGCTTCAGTTTGGGGCTGATAACTGAAGCTGGTGATACAGATTATACTTAACAATTAGCTTTCCAAAAGAATGCCTCACAAGGTTTCCTTGCACAGAGTTGAACTCATGTTCATTCTCTTCATGTACTTCAGCAATTAGGCTTCTGATTTATACCTTAAGGTAGTTGTTTTAAATAATGTTTACATGATGATTGGTGAAAAGAAGATAAGTCATGACTTAGAGATCTGTAGTGGGAAGAATTTCATTATTCTTTTGGCTGAAACTTTTAGACAATTCTTATCCTTTGAGCAACATGCTATTACTTCAAATATGGACCAGAGTTAAAGGAAGACATATTTGCTGCTAATGACACATAAGATTGGCTTGTTGAGGGTCAGAGAGCAGTCAGTTTATTTTTAATATTTTGAATAATGCTTGTATTAACTTTTTCTGATGAATCTTTTTTCTTATGTATGTACTAGCATGTATTCTGATAATTTCAAACAGAAAGTATCAAGTTGTGTGGTTTCTCATCTCCTTGTCTCATGCCCATTGTCTTTTGGTTTGGCAGTCTAAGGGCAGCCGCATGAGCTGCACACACTTAGCTCCTCGTTCTTTCCTTTTGACACTTTAGGATGTTCATAGGTGCAGTTCTCGGTCGATAGTCTAGGAAATAATAAAGTTTGTGTGCTATAATAAAGAGGAATAGCATTATAATTATTTTTCTCCTTCTTTGCATGTGCGTGCGCACGTGTGTGTGCGTGTGTGAGCATGTGTGTGCGTGTGTTGCTGTTAGCTTTTTGAAATAGGGTCTACATAGCCCAGGTGGCCTTAGACTCATGATTATCTCTTCTCAGTCTTCCTAGTGCTGGGATGGTAGCATCCACCACTATGCCTGGCTTTTCCTTTTAGTTTATATAAGATTATCTCTTAGGTCTTGAATAAGTAGTAGGAAATGAAACTGCAGGCATCAACAATATATGAATCATCTTTTCAGGCTGTTATCAGGATCTCTGTCTCACTTTGTACTCTATGTGGAGCTCTACAGACATCTAGAAAATCTTGTTTGAGCCATGATAATTTTGATCTTGCAGCCAGGCTACAGAATCTGCCCATTAAAGTTGATTTCTTAGTACCTTGAAATTATTTTCAAACAATCTGGGTTCGGGCTGCCGTTTAAGGATGCAATATAATTTTCAAACAACACTCAGATGTAAGAAAAGCCAATATGAATCAAGCAGCCTCAAGGGCAAATGGGATTGGTGTCCTTCAATTTCACCATGTCTCTCAATTTCACATTCTTGTAGTGAAAAGTATCCTTAGCAACTAGGACTGTGGTCCTGCTGCATAAAAACAGACCCTAGATCAACCCAACAGTTAAAGTTCAACAGCCAAATCTAGAGCTATTGCCCTGCCTAGATAAGCACACGGATTGCCAGACAGCAAAGACACAAGATAGAAAAAAAGATTGCTTTAGGCCACATGCTCGGTGGCCTCTCCTTCCTAGCCCTACTAGGCTGCTCAACATAAGACAGTCTGACACTTCACTATGGCAGAAGAGAAAAAGACAGGGAAACAGCAATGCTTACAGGGTATGCAGAATATTCTGAATGAAAAGGGTCATAATTGTCTCTTCCTGCAACCAAAATTTATGTCACACAAATTGGTTCTAAGGAAAAGAGAAAGACAATGAGAAAAGAGAATTAATTCCCAGTGACAGTGTTTGAACATTGAGGCTGTTTGGTAGATTTTGAAATTAGTTTATTTCTCAAAAATTGATATACATATATTACTCGTACAATAAAATATATTTTAAAATCTTATTGTTTATATTCATTGTACATGGTAGTATGTTACTGAGGACATTTTGTTTCTTGTTTCTGTGTGTGTATGATTGTGTATGTGTGTCAGTATGCATGTCAAGTGTCTTCCTTAATCATTCTTTAAAATTTTAAAAGATTTTATTTATTTTATGTATGTGAATACGCTGTATCTGTTTTCAGACACACTAGAAGGAGGCATTAGATCACATTACAGTTGGTTAAGAGCCATCATGTAGTTGCTGGGAATTGAACTCAGGACCTCTGGAAGAGCAAGCAGTCAGTGCTCTTAACCTCTGAGCCATCTCTCCAGTCCCAGTCCCTTTACTACTTCTTCTTCTTCTTCTTCTTCTTCTTCTTCTTCTTCTTCTTCTTCTTCTTCTTCTTCTTCTTCTTCTTCTTCTTCTTCTTCTTCTTCTTCTTCTTTTTCTTCTTCATTTTTTTCTTTATTAACTTGAGTATTTCTTATTTACATTTCGATTGTTATTCCCTTTCCTGGTTTCCAGGCCAACATCGCCCTAACTCCTCCTCCTCCCCTTCTATATGGGTGTTCCCCTCCCCATCTTCCCCCCATTACCGCCCTTCCCCCAACAATCATGTTCGCTGGGGGTTCAGTCTTGGCAGGACCAAGGGCATTCTGCATTCGTCTACATGTTGACGTCCAGTTGAACCAGCACCATTTGCTGAAAATGCTATCTTTTTTCCATTGGATGGTTTTGGCTCCTTTGCCAAAAATCAAGTGACCATAAGTGTGTGGATTCATTTCTGGGTCTTCAATTCTATTCCATTGGTCTATCTGTCTGTCTCTGTACCAATACCATGCAGTTTTTATCACTATTGCTCTGTAATACTGCTTGGGTTCAGGGAGAATGATTCCCCCAGAAGTCCTTTTATTGTTGAGGATAGTTTTAGCTATCCTGGGTTTTTTGTTATTCCAGATGAATTTGCAAATTGTTCTGTCTAACTCTTTGAAGAATTGGATTGGTATTTTGATGGGGATTGCTTTGAATCTGTAGATCGCTTTTGGTAAAATGGCCATTTTTACTATATTAATCCTGCCAATCCATGAACATGGGAGATTTTTTCCATCTTCTGAGGTCTTCTTCAATTTCTTTCTTCAGAGTCTTAAAGTTCTTATTGTACAGATCTTTCACTTGCTTGTTTAAAGTCACACCGAGGTATTTTATATTATTTGGGACTGTTATGAAGGGTGTCATTTCCCTAATTTCTTTCTCGGCTTCTTTCTCTTTTGTGTAGAGGAAGGCTACTGATTTATTTGAGTGAATTTTATACCCAGCCACTTTGCAGAAGTTGTTTATCAGGTTTAGTAGTTCTCTGGTGGAACTTTTGGGATCACTTAAATATACTATCATATCATCTGCAAATAGTGGTATTTTGACTTCTTCTTTTCCAATCTGTATCCCCTTGGTCTCCCTTTGTCTGATTGCTCTGGCTAGAACTTCAAGAACTATATTGAATAAGTAGGGAGAGAGTGGGCAGCCTTGTCTAGTCCCTGATTTTAGTGGGATTGCTTCAAGTTTCTCTCCATTTAGTTTAATGTTAGCTACTGGTTATGATATATATGGCTTTTACTATATTTAGGTATGGGCCTTGAATTCCTATTCTTTCCAGGACTTTTATCATGAAGGGGTGTTGAATTTTGTCAAATGCTTTCTCAGCATCTAATGAAATGATCATGTGGTATTGTTCTTTCAGTTTGTTTATATAATGGATCACGTTGATGGTTTTCCGTATATTAAACTATCCCTGCATGCCTGAGATGAAGCCTACTTGGTCATGGTGGATGATTGTTTGGATGTGCTCTTGGATTCGGTTTGCAAGTATTTTATTATGTATTTTTGTGTCATTATTCATAAGGGAAATTGGTCTGAAGTTCTCTTTCTTTGTTGGGTCTTTGTGTGGTTTAGGTATAAGAGTAATTGTGGCTTTATAGAAGGAATTTGGTAGTGCTCCATCTGTTTCAATTTTGTGGAATAGTTTGGATAATATTGGTATGAGGTCTTCTATGAAGGTTTGATAGAATTCTGCACTAAACCCGTCTGGACCTGGGCTCTTTTTGGTTGGGAGACCTTTAATGACTGCTTCTATTTCCTTAGGAGTTATGGGGTTGTTTAAATGGTTTATCTGTTCCTGATTTAACTTCGGTACCTGGTATCTGTCTAGGAAATTGTCCATTTCCTGCAGGTTTTCAAGTTTTGTTGAATATAGGCTTTTGTAATAGGATCTGATGATTTTTTTAATTTCCTCTGATTCTGTAGTTATGTCTCCCTTTTCATTTCTGATTTTGTTAATTTGGACACACTCTCTGTGTCCTCTCGTTAGTCTGGCTAACGGTTTATCTATCTTGTTGATTTTCTCAAAGAACCAACTTTTGGTTCTGTTGATTCTTTCTATGGTCCTTTTTGTTTCTACTTGGTTGATTTCAGCTGTGAGTTTGTTTCTTTCCTGCCTTCTACTACTCCTGGGTGTATTTGCTTCTTTTTGTTCTAGAGCTTTTAGGTGTGCTGTCAAGCTGGTGACATATGCTCTCTCCTGTTTCTTTCTGCAGGCACTCAGAGCTATGAGTTTTCCTCTTAGCACAGCTTTCATTGTGTCCCATAAGTTTGGGTATGTTGTACCTTCATTTTCATTAAATTCTAAGAAGTCTTTAATTTCTTTCTTTATTTCTTCCTTGAGCAGGTTATCGTTGAGTAGAGCATTGTTCAATTTCCATGTATATGTGGGCGTTCTTCCCTTATTGTTATTGAAGACCAGCTTTAGCCCGTGGTGGTCTGATAGGACGCATGGGATTATTTCTATCTTTCTGTATCTGTTGAGGCCTGCTTTTTGACCAATTATATGGTCAGTTTTGGAGAAAGTACCATGAGGTGCTGAGAAGAATGTATATCCTTTTGCTTTAGGATAGAATGTTCTATAAATATCTGTTAAGTCCATTTGGTTCATGACTTTTCTTAGTCTGTCTATGTCTCTGTTTAATTTCTGTTTCCATGATCTGTCCATCGATGAGAGTGGGGTATTGAAATCTCCTACTATTATTGTGTGAGGTGCAATGTGTGTTTTGAGCTTTAGTAAGGTTTCTTTTATATATGTAGGTGTCCCTGTATTTGGAGCATAGATATTTAGGATTGAGAGTTCAGTCCTTGGTGGATTTTTCCTTTGATGAATATAAAGTGTCCTTCCTTTTTTTTGATGACTTTTAGTTGAAAATCGATTTTATTTGATATTAGAATGGCTACTCCAGCTTGCTTCTTCTGACCATTTGCTTGGAAAGTTGTTTTCCAGCCTTTCACTCTGAGGTAGTGTCTGTCTTTGTCTCTGAGGTGTGTTTCCTGTAGGCAGCAGAATGCAGGGTCCTCATTGCGTATCCAGTTTGTTAATCTATGTCTTTTTATTGGGGAGTTGAGGCCATTGATGTTGAGAGATATTAAGGAATAGTGATTATTGCTTCCTGTTATATTCATATTTGGATGTGAGGTTATGTTTGTGTGCCTTTCTTCTCTTTGTTTTGTTGCCAAGACGATTAGTTTCTTGCTTCTTCTAGGGTATAGCTTGCCTCCTTATGTTGGGCTTTACCATTTATTATCCTTTGTAGTGCTGGATTTGTAGAAAGATATTGTGTAAATTTGGTTTTGTCATGGAATATCTTGGTTTCTCCATCTGTGTTAATTGAGAGTTTTGCAGGATACAGTAACCTGGGCTGGCATTTGTGTTCTCTTAGGGTCTGTATAACATCTGTCCAGGATCTTCTGGCTTTCATAGTCTCACTCTGATAGGTCTGCCTTTATATGTTACTTTAACTTTTTCCCTTACTGCTTTTAATATTCTTTCTTTATTTTGTGCATTTGGTGTTTTGATTATTACGTGACGGGCGGAGTTTCTTTTCTGGTCCAATCTATCTGGAGTTCTGTAGGCTTCTTGTATGTTTATGGGCAAATCTTTCTTTAGGGTAGGGAAGTTTTATTCTATGATTTTGTTGAAGATATTTACTGCTCCTTCAGCTGGGAGTCTTTACTCTCGTCTATACCTGTTATCCTTAGGTTTGATCTTCTCATTGAGTCCTGGATTTCCTGTATGTTTTGGACCAGTAGCTTTTTCCGTTTTACATTTTCTTTGACCAGATTTCTATGGAATCTTCTGCTCCTAGATTCTCTCTTCTATCTCTTGTATTCTGTTGGTGATGCTTGTATCTACAGCTCCTTGTCTCTTCCTTTGGTTTTCTATATCCAGGGTTGTTTCCCTGTGTCCTTTCTTTATTGCTTCTATTTCCATTTTTAATTCCTTCAACTGTTTGATTGTGTTTTCCTGGAATTCTTTCCGGGATTTTTGTGATTCCTCTCTATAGGCTTCTACTTGTTTATTTATGTTTTCCTGCGTTTCTCTAGGGGAGTTCTTCATGTTTTTCTTGAAGTCCTCCATCATCATGACCAAATATGATTTTAAATCTAGATCTTGCTTTTCTGGTGCGTTTGGATATTCAGTGTTTGCTTCGGTGTTAGAATTGGGCTCCAATGATGCCATGTAGTCTTGGTTTCTGTTGCTTGGGTTCCTGCGTTTGCCTCTTGCCATCAGGTTGTCTCTGGTGTTACCTTGTTCTGCTATCTGTCAGTGGCTAGAACATCCTATAGGTCTGTGTATCAGGAGTGCTGTAGACCTGTTTTCCTGTTTTCTTTCAGCCAGTTATGGGAACACAGTGTTCTGCTTTCAGGCATGTAGTCTTTCCTGTCTACTGGTCTTCAGCTGTTTCTGTGGGCCTGTGTCCTGAGTCCACCAGGCAGGTCACTTGGAGCAGAAAAGTTGTTTCTACCTGTGGTCACACAGCTCAAGTTTGCTCGTGGGGGGCTGCTTTTGAGCTCTCGGTGAGGGCGGAAACCAGGAGGATCTGCGCTGCCTTTTCCTGGAGCCCTGGTGCATTGGGATCCCAGATGGTGTTAGGTGTTTTCCTCTGGAGTCAGAAATGTGGGCAGAGTGTAGTCTCTTCTGGCTTCCCAGGCGTGTCTGCGTCTCTGAAGGTTTAGCTCTCCCTCCCACAGGATTTGGGTGCAGAGAACTGTTGATCTGGTCCCTTCAGGTCCCAGTGATGTCTGGAGCGCAGGGGACCTGCAGCTCCATTCCCCTTTACTTCTTTTTTTTTTTTTTTTGGTTCTTTTTTTTTTTTTTCCGGAGCTGGAGACCGAACCCAGGGCCTTGCGCTTCCTAGGCAAGGGCTCTACCACTGAGCTAAATCCCCAACCCCCCTTTACTTCTTAAAACAGGAACTCCCACCAAGCCTGTAGCTCTCCAATTTGGCTAGGCTGCTGGCCAGTGAGCTTTAGGGCCCTGCCCGTCTCTGGCTTCTTACTTGGGGTTACCATTAAGCTCTTGGTTTTCTCCATGAAGCTCGCATGGCAAGAACTCTATTCTCTTCTTACCAGTTCCCACAAACTGGTAAGTATATGTTGGGTACATCTCCCACACTTCTTATTCCCTCTTCTGTTCTCCCACCCCTACCTGTCCTTTTTCTTAGATGGTTTTACTCATACTTTCATGTTATACATGCATGCAGTCCTAGGACCGAATCCAGGGTCTTCAATATGCTCAACAAACCTTCTATCACTGAGCAACATCTCCAGCCCTTAAGGGTGAGATTTTATTTCTTACATTGTCCTTAGCCACACGTCGAAAGCTCAGGTGTCCACACAAATACACAGTAAGAAAAGGTGCTGTCACGTTCAAGATTAGCATTCTACAAGCAGTAAAATAAACCCGCAAATTAAGTGCAATTTCCCTTCTTGTATGTTTTTGGGAGTAATCAAATGACTCCTTGGTATCAATTGGTATGTGCCAGACAAATGCTCTATTTCCCGGTTTTATTTTTGTGTTCTCATTTCTGCCTCATAAGGTTTTTTTTGTAAAATGTGGTGTTGAATTATCAAAATTACAGTTTATTTCTTCTCCTCCTTCTTCTCCTTCTTCTCCTTCTACTTCTCCCTCTCTCCCTCTCCCTCTCTCTTACCTCTCCTCTTCCCCCTCTCCCCTTCCTCCTCTCTCCTCCACCTTCTTTTTGGCGTGGGGTGGGGTGGGATGAGGTGGGCAGAGTCCCGGTGTAGCTTGAATAACAGAAATATTCAAAACGAAAGATATGACGGAGTTTCTGATTAACATGAAGCGTTACTGGTCTCAGATAGGTTTAATATAGATGGCTCCTGATCTGTAAGAGAATTTCCTGTAATAAATCAGAAATTGTTTCAGTTCCAACTCAAAAACAACAACAACAACAACAACAACAACAACAAACAACAACAACAAACAAAAAAAACAAAAAAACAAACCAACAAAAAACAAAAACCCCCCACAGGTCACAGGTTGTGGTTTTGGCTGTGACCACAAGATGGCAGTGCCGCACTGTAAGAGACCGTCGCTCCCGTGTTTCCTGGGAAATAATCTCAAAGTGAACATTGTCACTTACAGCTAGATTGAAAGTAGCAATGATCTTTAGAGACTAGATGCCTGGCAACAAAATTTCCTGTTAAGCTTTTGTTGGGGCTGAAATCAGTCAAGCCCACAAACTGCTTTTGTCTAAGACTTTTTCCCCTTTGTAAAAGTTGAGAAGACCCTCTTGGAAAAGAATTCATACTATGTCAAAATTACTACTACATTTTAGTTTTTAAACACCAATTTATGTTTTCCTCTGTATGAAAAATTTCCTAAAATTGGAGACACCAAACAGCTGAATGGAGAGAGGAGGAACTGGTGGCCTAAGGGGCCTCAGGTCCCGGAAGGACTTCCTGGTGGCTGGAGGGATCTCAGATGCTGGAGAGTGGTTGAGTAAGATCTACTTCCTGGTCTACAAAGTTCCAGAACAGTCAGAACTAGGTAGTGAGACCCTGTCTCAAACAACAACAAAATAGAAAAGATGTAGACGATTGTGAAACCCACTTTAAAAAAACACAGTGTAGTGTATATAGAATTATGCAGTGTTTATAGAATGTATGTAAAATAATGCTCTGGTTTGAGGACAGAAGTGACTTTTATTCCTACAGTTTTAAGGGTAAAACTTTAAAGTTTTAGTCGAGTAGATAAAATTCAGTAGTTTTTAGAAAGGGCTGGGGATGCAGCTCAGTGGTAAATAAAGTGGTTTGCAAGTCCTGGATTCCATCCTCAGCACCAAGGAAAGACATTGTGTATACACATAAACGTACACATACACACATGGGTACACACACACACACACACACACACACACACACACACGCACACACACACACACACTGTAGTGTGTTAATTGGCCATAGACAACAACGGAGACAAATATAATTTTGGAGAACACTACATTAAGTGAAATAAGGCAGAGACAGGAAGACATATATTGCATGCTTTCTCTCATATGGGGAATCTGAAAACGACTATATGAGAGTAATGGACTGCCAGAGAAGACTAGGGGGGACTTTAGAGAAAGAGGAGACTAGGTGAAGGTAGTTGGGAAAGTGGATACAACCAAAACAATAATTTGTATATTCGTGGAACTGTCATAGTGACATCTATTAATATGTACAATTAGTATACATTAATGAAGATAAAAAGAAATCAGTGGCCTTCTAGTTGCAACTTTTAAGTTTATATTACTAGCCAAAGGTGATGGTGCCTTGTAAATGTAACTTTTATTCACCTGTTGTAGTTGTTGTCTTGGAGGCTTATGGTCTCTGTCTGCTAACCTAGGTCAAGTCCTAGAAGCTTCTAGCCTCTGTATCATCTAACCTAGGCCCTGAATGTTTTCAGTCTCTGAGGCTTGCTGCTGAATAAGCTCATCCCTTCCTAGTTCTTTCCGAGCTCTGGATGGTTGATTCAACTCAGCTGTTATGGCTTAAGCTCCTCTACAAACTGACTGATTCAATTTGGCTTCTCTCTCAGACTCTGACTGAATTGCTCTGTATGGCTTCTAACTGACAATCTGTTCTAATCTTCTGGCTCCTTCCATTCTCTGGCTTGTCCTATCTTCACCTGTGTCTAGCTTGTTCTCTCTTCAATCTGTCTCTTCCAGTAAAACTCTGCTGGTAAAACTCTTCCTCTTCTCTGGGCTGTTTTTTTTTTTTAATTTTTTCTCCATCTTTATTAAATTGGGTATTTCTTATTTACATTTCAATTGTTATTACCCTTCCCTGTTTCCAGGCAAACATCCCCCTAACCCCTCCCCATGGGCTGCTGTTTCTTAAGTAGCTTCCCTTTCCTCTTTTCTTGTGACAGCTGGGCATATCCTATTCTATCAAATCTTTCTCTGATTCATCACTTTTTCTGCCACTCAATTAGACATCACTTTCTTATTTTTTCATCTTTATTAACTTGAGTATTTCTTATTTACATTTCAGAGGTTATTCCTCTTCCTGGTTCCTGGCCAACATCCCCCTAGCCCCTCCCCCTCCCCTTCTCTATGGATGTTCCCCTCCCCATCCTCCCCCCATTACCGTCCTCCCCCCAACAATCACGTTCACTGGGGGTTCAGTCTTGGCAGGACCAAGGGCTTCCCCTTCCACTGGTGCTCTTACTAGGATATTCATTGCTACCTATGCAGTTGGGAGTCCAGAGTCAGTCCATGTATAGTCTTTGGGTAGTGGCTTAGTCCCTGGAAGCTCTGGTTGGTTGGTATTGTTGTTCATATGGGGTCTCAAGCCCCTTCAAGCTCTTTCAGTCCTGTCTAAGATTCCTTCAACGAGGGTCCCACTCTCAGTTCAGTGGTTTAATGATGGCATTCGCCTATGTATTTGCTGTATTCTGGCTGTGTCTCTCAGGAGAGATCTACATTTAGTTCCTGTCAGCCTGCACTTCTTGGCTTTATCTATCTTATCTAGTTTGGTGGCTGTATATGTATGGGCCACATGTGGGGCAGGCTCTGAATGGGTGTTTCTTCTGCCTCTGTTCTAAACTTTGCCTCACTATTCCCTCCCAATTGTATTCTTGTTCCCCTTTTAAAGAAGGAGTGAAGCATTCACATTTTGGTCATTCTTCTTGAGTTTCATGTGTTCTGTGCATCTAGGGTAAGTCAAGCATTTGGGCTAATAGCCACTTATCAAAGAGTACATACCATGTGTGTTTTTCTGTGATTGGGTTACCTCACTCAGGATGATATTTTCCAGTTCCATCCATTTGCCTATGAATTTCATAAAGTCATTGTTTTTGATAGCTGAGTAATATTCCATTGTGTAGATGTACCACATTTTCTGTATCCATTCCTCTGTTGAAGGGCATCTGGGTTCTTTCCAGCTTCTGGCTATTATAAATAATGCTGCTAGAAACATAGTGGAGCATGTGTTTTTGTTATATGTTGGGGCATCTTTTGGGTATATGCCTAAGAGAGGTATAGCTGGGTCCTCAGGTAGTTCAATGTCCAATTTTCTGAGGAACCTCCAAACTGATTTCCAGAAAGTTTGTACCAGTCTGCAATCCCACCAACAATGGAGGAGTGTTCCTCTTTCTCCGCATCCTCGCCAGCATTTGCTGTCACCTGAGTTTTTGATCTTAGCCATTCTCACTGGTGTGAGGTGAAATCTCAGGGTTGTTTTGATTTGCATTTCCCTTATGACTAAAGATGTTGAACATTTCTTTAGGTGTGTCTCAGCCATTTGGCATTCCTCAGCTGTGAATTCTTTGTTTAGCTCTGAACCCCAATTCTTAATAGGGTTATTTGTCTCCCTGCAGTCTAACTTCTTGAGTTCTTTGTATATTTTGGATATAAGCCCTCTATCAGTTGTATGATTGGTAAAGATCTTTTCCCAATTTGTTGGTTGTCGTTTTAGACACCACTTTCAAACATGGGTGCTTCTACAAACAAACTTTATGGAACTAAGGGTGTGTACTAAGGGTGTGTCTGTATTCCAGCCAGAGGGATTAGAGGTGTAATCTAAATCTGAGATATACCATAACTAGAAATGGATTTTTTCGGCAAACCACATAATCTTGGGCTTCGTGGTGTGATTAAATATCCTGCAACAGTGCATACCTCCAAAGAGAGTTCAAGGCCATTCTGGGCTACAAGTTACTTTATTTCATCTCTGCCTCTGCTGATTATGTTAGTAGCTGCAGCCAGGTATAGTGGCTCTGGAAATGCCAAAGCAAGAAGACCTAGAACTTGCACCCAGCCTGATTTACTAGGTAGGAGAACCCTGTCTAAAAACAAAAAGAAAGCACACTCATATTTTTGGATAACATATCTAATATTGAAGAGTTACATAAAAATCTCTCCTGGATACATGATAAATATTGTCTGTATACATTTGCTTTCTTTCTGATTAAATTGTCTCTAAATAATTTACTCACATGTGGAGAGAACTAGCAATGGGCCCTACCTTCAAGGACACTGTGCTTTTCTGATGTTAATTAGTGAGTGATCAAAAAGACAGATGATAAGTGATGGGCCTGCGAAAGTCCAAGTTTGTGAGCCAATAGCAACAGACTGAAAAAAAAAAATCACTGTACTCAAGACCTGTTTCTGAAGAAACCCAGAATGATGGTTAAACTGTATTTTCAAGTTTACAGGACAACAGCTTGGTTTTCCTTTTTGAGACAGGCTTTCATTATGTAACCTTGGCTGATCTGGAACTCACTCTGTAAACCAGGCTGACCTCCAAATCACAGAGATCAACCTGTTCAAGTACTGGGATTAATTACCTGGCTATAGACATCACTATTTTCAAAATGTATGTATTCTCAACCTTTTATATGTATGGGTATATTGTCAGTAGAGCTCAGAAGAGAGTGTTGGACCCTCTGGAACTGGGCTACAGATAGATGACTGTGAGCTACCATGTAGGTGCTGGGAATCAAACCCAGGTTTGTGAAGTGCTGTTGTACTCTGAGCCATATCTCTAGCCCAAAAATAGTTGTCTGATAAGACACAGAGAAAAGCATTGCATTTCCATGTTAAACACTGCCCCCACTTTGAACAACTTAAAATGTTTGGAGATTTTTTGTTTTGTTTTGTTTGTCTGTTTTGTTTGTTTGCCTTTTGTTTTCTTTTTTACATTGATCATAGTTGCTATAGAGAAGTTGAAGAATAAACACTGGGGTAATATTTTCTTTTAGTTGTTAAGGTATCTAAGCAATTGCTTCTAAAAACACTTTAAATATCAACAGACTTTTCATTCTTTGTGAAGATTGTCTTTCATTTCTGTTATTCATAGAAAATATAATTTCCTTAGGAGAATTATGGTCCTTAATGAGAACTACATAGCTAGCTCCCAGTTGAAATTTGAAAAAGCAATACTTTGTATTTGTAATATTGACCATTTTAAGTTCATGATAACTTTTACTTACGTAAGAAATAAGTACAGTGAAATCTGACATACTGAGAACAAACAATAGAAAAATATTCATAGGACCAGTGATTCATCGTTACTTTTTGTTGGGGTAGAAAAATCATCTCTGGAGGACAAGAGTTCACTGAGCAAGTGGCATGGCCACAGAATGACACAGACTTTTCTGTGAGTGGAAAGCAGAAGCAAGGACACTTTTGATGTAATCAAAACATTACAAAGCCCTCCTCATTGTTATGAGTAATTTGATTTTAATGTCATTCCTTTGTTGAGATGTGTAGATTCTGACAATCAACTTCCCTTTCCCCTTGTCATGTAGGATGTTGGAAGTTGAGTGATATGATTGATTACTATTTTCTATAATACTTCTACAGTATGGGCTGCTTTTAAGCTCCAGAATAATCAGAGGTGTCCAACAGTTTTGACATTGGTCCATGATGCTGTCATCATAGGTCAATGTCAAAATGAGTAATAATTCCAGAGTCAGGGGGCACATTATAACTATTTTGGTATACATGCAGTTTGATGGTTGCCAGTCAAATATGCCTGTTCCAGATCCAATTTCAGTAAATAGAATGTATTTAGTAAATATGACCACAGTTTCTCCTCCCTCCCCTCACCCAGTCTTTTTCTCCAACCTGTCCTCTTCCCCAGATTAACTCTCCCAACCACCTATACCCAGAAAACATCAACCAAAAACCACATAACAAGCTACAATAAGACCAGGCACATGTCATTGCATCAAGTTTGGACAAAGCAACAAAGTAAGAAGAAAAGAGTTCCACAAGTAGGCAAAAGTGTCAGAGACATTCCTTGTTCCCGCTGCTAAAATTTCCACAAGAGCATCAATCTACTTAGCCATAACATATAGGCAGAGGACCTAGGACAGACCCCTAAAGGCTCCCTGATCTCTGTGAGTCTCCTTGAGTTCTAGTCAGTTGAATCTGTGGTCTATGTTCTTGTGGTGTCTCTGACCCCTCTGGTTTGTCCTCTCTTTCTTCCCTGTCCTCTGAAGGACTCCCTGAGATCTGCCTAATGCTGTGGGACTCTGCATCTGCTCCCATGAGTAGCCAGATAAAGTCTCTCTGGTCTCTTTGATGACTATCTGCTAGGCTCTGGTCCCAGAACACTGCAGGCTGTAGGCCAAAGGTTTTGTGGCTGGGTTAGTGTCCCAATCCCTTCACTTGAGGTCTTGACTGGTTACAGAGGATGGCTGGTTCAAGCTCCTAGGACTGTTTACTTACTAATTAAGGGCTTATGCCTTGTCTCTATAACCTGTGATGCTAAAGACAAATTTCATGTCCTTCTTACAACCAAAGATCAGAAAATCTTGCTCTTTTTACTTCTGAAAAGAATGGAAAAAATACCAAGAGAGATTTTATCTTTAAGTGGTTGAAAAGTTTTTGGATACTTCAAAGGAGAAATAATAAAAAAACTACATAATGGAATAATAAAATACTGCTTGACCGCCGGAACCTGAAAGAAACAGACCGGATAAACAGTTCTCTGCACCCAAATCCCGTGGGAGGGAGAGCTAAACCTTCAGAGAGGCAGACAAGCCTGGGAAACCAGAAGAGACTGCTCCCTGCACACACATCTCGGACGCCAGAGGAAAAAGCCAAAGACCATCTGGAACCCTGGTGCACTGAAGCTCCCGGAAGGGGCGCCACAGGTCTCCCTGGTTGCTGCCGCTGCAGAGAGCCCCTGGGCAGCACCCCACGAGCGAACCTGAGCCTCGGGACCACAGGTAAGACCTAATTTTCTGCTGCAAGAAAGCTGCCTGGTGAGCTTGGGACACGGAAGCAGAATTTCTCTAGGAGGCACGGTCTGTGTTTACCGGAAGTCCCACACCCGCGGATCCCGGCCCGCAGCAGCTCTCTGCTCCCAGACCCGGTGAGAGAGAGACCCAACCGCCTGGTCAGGTGGGCACTCCTGAGGCTGCAGAGCGGAAGAGACCACCAACACTGCTCACCCCTGCCCACATCCCTGGCCCAAGAGGAAACTGTATAAGGCCTCTGGGCTCCCGTGGGGGAGGGCCCAGGAGCGGCAGGACTTCTGCGCCTGAGACACCGCCGGAACCTGAAAGAAACAGACCGGATAAACAGTTCTCTGCACCCAAATCCCGTGGGAGGGAGAGCTAAACCTTCAGAGAGGCAGACAAGCCTGGGAAACCAGAAGAGACTGCTCCCTGCACACACATCTCGGACGCCAGAGGAAAAAGCCAAAGACCATCTGGAACCCTGGTGCACTGAAGCTCCCGGAAGGGGCGGCACAGGTCTTCCTGGTTGCTGCCGCTGCAGAGAGCCCCTGGGCAGCACCCCACGAGCGAACCTGAGCCTCGGGACCACAGGTAAGACCAAATTTTCTGCTGCAAGAAAGCTGCCTGGTGAACTCAAGACACAGGCCCACAGGAACAGCTGAAGACCTGTAGAGAGGAAAAACTACACGCCGGAAAGCAGAACACACTGTCCCCATAACTGACTGAAAGAGAGGAAAACAGGTCTACAGCACTCCTGACACACAGGCTTATAGGTCAATCTAGCCACTGTCAGAAATAGCAGAACAAAGTAACACTAGAGATAATCTGATGGCAAGAGGCAAGCGCAGGAACCCAAGCAACAGAAACCAAGACTGCATGCCATCATCGGAGCCCAATTCTCCCGCCAAAACAAACATGGAATATCCAAACACACCAGAAAAGCAAGATCTAGTTTCAAAATCATATTTGATCATGATGCTGGAGGACTTCAAGAAAGACATGAACACACTTAGGGAAACACAGGAAATCATTAATAAACAAGTAGAGGCCTACAGAGAGGAATGGCAAAAATCCCTGAAAGAATTCCAGGAAAACACAATCAGACAGATGAAGGAATTAAAAATGGAAATAGAAGCAATCAAGAAAGAACACATGGAAACAACCCTGGATATAGAAAACCAAAAGAAGAGGCAAGGAGCTGTAGATACAAGCTTCACCAACAGAATACAAGAGATGGAAGAGAGAATCTCAGGAGCAGAAGATTCCATAGAAATCATTGACTCAACTGTCAAAGATAATGTAAAGCGGAAAAAGCTACTGGTCCAAAACATACAGGAAATCCAGGACTCAATGAGAAGATCAAACCTAAGGATAATAGGTATAGAAGAGAGTGAAGACTCCCAGCTCAAAGGACCAGTAAATATCTTCAACAAAATCATAGAAGAAAACTTCCCTAACCTAAAAAAAGAGATACCCATAGGCATACAAGAAGCCTACAGAACTCCAAATAGATTGGACCAGAAAAGAAACACCTCCCGTCACATAATTGTCAAAACACCAAACGCACAAAATAAAGAAAGAATATTAAAAGCAGTAAGGGAAAAAGGTCAAGTAACATATAAAGGGAGACCTATCAGAATCACACCAGACTTCTCGCCAGAAACTATGAAGGCCAGAAGATCCTGGACTGATGTCATACAGACCCTAAGAGAACACAAATGCCAGCCCAGGTTACTGTATCCAGCAAAACTCTCAATTAACATTGATGGAGAAACCAAGATATTCCATGACAAAACCAAATTTACACAATATCTTTCTACAAATCCAGCACTACAAAGGATAATAAATGGTAAAGCCCAACATAAGGAGGCAAGCTATACCCTAGAAGAAGCAAGAAACTAATCGTCTTGGCAACAAAACAAAGAGAATGAAAGCACACAAACATAACCTCACATCCAAATATGAATATAAAGGGAAACAATAATCACTATTCCTTAATATCTCTCAATATCAATGGCCTCAACTCCCCAATAAAAAGACATAGATTAACAAACTGGATACGCAACGAGGACCCTGCATTCTGCTGCCTACAGGAAACACACCTCAGAGACAAAGACAGACACTACCTCAGAGTGAAAGGCTGGAAAACAACTTTCCAAGCAAATGGTCAGAAGAAGCAAGCTGGAGTAGCCATTCTAATATCAAATAAAATCAATTTCCAACTAAAAGTCATCAAAAAAGATAAGGAAGGACACTTCATATTCATCAAAGGAAAAATCCACCAAGATGAACTCTCAATCCTAAATATCTATGCCCCAAATACAAGGGCACCCACATACGTAAAAGAAACCTTACTAAAGCTCAAAACACACATTGCACCTCACACAATAATAGTGGGAGATTTCAACACCCCACTCTCATCAATGGACAGATCATGGAAACAGAAATTAAACAGTGATGTCGACAGACTAAGAGAAGTCATGAGCCAAATGGACTTAACGGATATTTATAGAACATTCTATCCTAAAGCAAAAGGATATACCTTCTTCTCAGCTCCTCATGGTACTTTCTCCAAAATTGACCATATAATTGGTCAAAAAACGGGCCTCAACAGGTACAGAAAGATAGAAATAATCCCATGCGTGCTATCGGACCACCACGGCCTAAAACTGGTCTTCAATAACAATAAGGGAAGAACGCCCACATATACGTGGAAATTGAACAATGCTCTACTCAATGATAACCTGGTCAAGGAAGAAATAAAGAAAGAAATTAAAAACTTTTTAGAATTTAATGAAAATGAAGATACAACATACTCAAACTTATGGGACACAATGAAAGCTGTGCTAAGAGGAAAACTCATAGCGCTGAGTGCCTGCAGAAAGAAACAGGAAAGAGCATATGTCAGCAGCTTGACAGCACACCTAAAAGCTCTAGAACAAAAAGAAGCAAATACACCCAGGAGGAATAGAAGGCAGGAAATAATCAAACTCAGAGCTGAAATCAACCAAGTAGAAACAAAAAGGACCATAGAAAGAATCAACAGGACCAAAAGTTGGTTCTTTGAGAAAATCAACAAGATAGATAAACCCTTAGCCAGACTAACGAGAGGACACAGAGAGTGCGTCCAAATTAACAAAATCAGAAATGAAAAGGGAGACATAACTACAGATTCAGAGGAAATTCAAAAAATCATCAGATCTTACTATAAAAACCTATATTCAACAAAATTTGAAAATCTTCAGGAAATGGACAATTTCCTAGACAGATACCAGGTATCAAAGTTAAATCAGGAACAGATAAACCAGTTAAACAACCCCATAACTCCTAAGGAAATAGAAGCAGTCATTAAAGGTCTCCCAACCAAAAAGAGCCCAGGTCCAGATGGGTTTAGTGCAGAATTCTATCAAACCTTCATAGAAGACCTCATACCAATATTATCCAAACTATTCCACAAAATTGAAACAGATGGAGCCCTACCGAATTCCTTCTACGAATCTACAATTACTCTTATACCTAAACCACACAAAGACACAACAAAGAAAGAGAACTTCAGACCAATTTCCCTTATGAATATCGACGCAAAAATACTCAATAAAATTCTGGCAAACCGAATTCAAGAGCACATCAAAACAATCATCCACCATGATCAAGTAGGCTTCATCCCAGGCATGCAGGGATGGTTTAATATACGGAAAACCATCAACGTGATCCATTATATAAACAAACTGAAAGAACAGAACCACATGATCATTTCATTAGATGCTGAGAAAGCATTTGACAAAATTCAACACCCCTTCATGATAAAAGTCCTGGAAAGAATAGGAATTCAAGGCCCATACCTAAACATAGTAAAAGCCATATACAGCAAACCAGTTGCTAACATTAAACTAAATGGAGAGAAACTTGAAGCAATCCCACTAAAATCAGGGACTAGACAAGGCTGCCCACTCTCTCCCTACTTATTCAATATAGTTCTTGAAGTTCTAGCCAGAGCAATCAGACAACAAAAGGAGATCAAAGGGATACAGATCGGAAAAGAAGAGGTCAAAATATCACTATTTGCAGATGATATGATAGTATATTTAAGTGATCCCAAAAGTTCCACCAGAGAACTACTAAAGCTGATAAACAACTCCAGCAAAGTGGCTGGGTATAAAATTAACTCAAATAAATCAGTTGCCTTCCTCTATACAAAAGAGAAACAAGCCGAGAAAGAAATTAGGGAAACGACACCCTTCATAATAGACCCAAATAATATAAAGTACCTCGGTGTGACTTTAACCAAGCAAGTAAAAGATCTGTACAATAAGAACTTCAAGACACTGAAGAAAGAAATTGAAGAAGACCTCAGAAGATGGAAAGATCTCCCATGCTCATGGATTGGCAGGATTAATATAGTAAAAATGGCCATTTTACCAAAAGCAATCTACAGATTCAATGCAATCCCCATCAAAATACCAATCCAATTCTTCAAAGAGTTAGACAGAACAATTTGCAAATTCATCTGGAATAACAAAAAACCCAGGATAGCTAAAGCTATCCTCAACAATAAAAGGACTTCAGGGGGAATCACTATCCCTGAACTCAAGCAGTATTACAGAGCAATAGTGATAAAAACTGCATGGTATTGGTACAGAGACAGACAGATAGACCAATGGAATAGAATTGAAAACCCAGAAATGAACCCACACACCTATGGTCACTTGATTTTTGACAAAGGAGCCAAAACCATCCAATGGAAAAAAGATAGCATTTTCAGCAATTGGTGCTGGTTCAACTGGAGGGCAACATGTAGAAGAATGCAGATCGATCCATGCTTATCACCCTGTACAAAGCTTAAGTCCAAGTGGATCAAGGACCTCCACATCAAACCAGACACACTCAAACTAATAGAAGAAAAACTAGGGAAGCATCTGGAACACATGGGCACTGGAAAAAATTTCCTGAACAAAACACCAATGGCTTATGCTCTAAGATCAAGAATTGACAAATGGGATCTCATAAAACTGCAAAGCTTCTGTAAGGCAAAGGACACTGTGGTTAGGACAAAACGGCAACCAACAGATTGGGAAAAGATCTTTACCAACCCTACAACAGATAGAGGCCTTATATCCAAAATATACAAAGAACTCAAGAAGTTAGACCGCAGGGAAACAAATAACCCTATTAAAAAATGGGGTTCAGAGCTAAACAAAGAATTCACAGCTGAGGAATGCCGAATGGCTGAGAAACACCTAAAGAAATGTTCAACATCTTTAGTCATAAGGGAAATGCAAATCAAAACAACCCTGAGATTTCACCTCACACCAGTGAGAATGGCTAAGATCAAAAACTCAGGTGACAGCAGATGCTGGCGAGGTTGTGGAGAAAGAGGAACACTCCTCCATTGTTGGTGGGATTGCAGACTGGTAAAACCATTCTGGAAATCAGTCTGGAGGTTCCTCAGAAAATTGGACATTGAACTGCCTGAGGATCCAGCTATACCTCTCTTGGGCATATACCCAAAAGATGCCTCAACATATAAAAGAGACACGTGCTCCACTATGTTCATCGCAGCCTTATTTATAATAGCCAGAAAATGGAAAGAACCCAGATGCCCTTCAACAGAGGAATGGATACAGAAAATGTGGTACATCTACACAATGGAATACTACTCAGCTATCAAAAACAACGAGTTTATGAAATTCGTAGGCAAATGGTTGGAACTGGAAAATATCATCCTGAGTGAACTAACCCAATCACAGAAAGACATACATGGTATGCACTCATTGATAAGTGGCTATTAGCCCAAATGCTTGAATTACCCTAGATCCCTAGAACAAACGAAACTCAAGACGGATGATCAAAATGTGAATGCTTCACTCCTTCTTTAAATGAGGAAAAAGAATACCCTTGGCAGGGAAGGGAGAGGCAAAGATTAAAACAGAGACTGAAGGAACACCCATTCAGAGCCTGTCCCACATTTGGCCCATACATATACAGCCACCCAATTGGACTAGATGGATGAAGCAAAGAAGTGCAGACCGACAGGAGCCGGATGTAGATCGCTCCTGAGAGACACAGCCAGAATACAGCAAATACAGAGGCGAATGCCAGCAGCAAACCACTGAACTGAGAATAGGTCCCCTATTGAAGGAATCAGAGAAAGAACTGGAAGAGCTTGAAGGGGCTCGAGACCCCAAAAGTACAACAATGCCAAGCAACCAGAGCTTCCAGGGACTAAGCCACTACCTAAAGACTATACATGGACTGACCCTGGACTCTGACCCCATAGGTAGCAATGAATATCCTAGTAAGAGCACCAATGGAAGGGGAAGCCCTGGGTCCTGCTAAGACTGAACCCCCAGTGAACTAGTCTATGGGGGGAGGGCGGCAATGGTGGGAGGGTTGGGAGGGGAACACCCATAAGGAAGGGGAGGGGGGAGGGGGATGTTTGCCCGGAAACCGGGAAAGGGAATAACACTTGAAATGTATATAAGAAATACTCAAGTTAATAAAAAAAAAAAAAAAATACTGCTTGATATTTTCCTTAAAATTTTAATGGGTGGTAATTCAATACCTTAATGCTGGCCAATAACAGTTCTGAGACCATGAATTAGAAATAGTTTGGCTGGTAAAATGAGACCTAGAGGGGATACAATAAAACAGTCTATAGGAGTTAGATGATGCTGATTTTAAAAGTTTCTAATTCTTATGCTAGTTATCTTTCTAATTGATTTTTAGTTATCATATAAAAATGGGTTTCACTACAATGTATGCATTAGCCTACATCACACGATAAGATGCTAAAAAATAAATTGTCTTGTCTTCAGGCTCCTGGGATAGAGATCTCAAACCTTTGTAATTTACTCAGTGATAAACACATCCATTATTCATGGTGATCCACTCAGACGAAGCCTAAATTTGTTAATAAAGTGACCATGGCGGGTCCCTAAGTAGTTTTGGGATGGGGATGGCTGTCTCAGAAAGATTAAACGTGAGTAGCAGGTTGAAACTTTGAGTCAGATTATCTGGTTTTGTTTCCAACCTGTAGGGACAAGAGAGGACTGGGCATCAGATTCATTCATGTGGTCAATGATTGAATTAATCACACCTAATATATAGCGAGACTCTAACAAAAATGTTAGACACTGTAAGTCTTGTGAGCTTCTCAGTTGGTAAATACATTTATGAGCTATGCACTCAGTTATAGCACCCTGATGTTCCCTCATTCTTACTCCTATCATGCACTCTTGAAAGGCTATGGCTGTATTACTTCCTTCTTTTCCAGTAAGGTCTAAATTTCGCACAGAATTTCCTCTTGCCATAGGCAAATGCCTTTGAGGCACAGGATGTTTAGACAGAAAGCCTGCGGCTCCCCCACTCTCATGGTCCCAGAGGACTGTGTTAGAGGTTTCTCTGCTCTCAAGAGAGATGCAAGATTGACTGAGAGTAACTGATGAAATAGAAGCACCCCCTCCCGTCATGATGAAAGGAAAGTAGCCTATAGACCATTTGAAAGAGACACACTAGCTGGGATAAAGAGGGATAGGCAGATATTCACTACTAATGACCCAACAAGACGATTAACATCTCCATGGATGCTTCTGGAAAAATGGAAAACCATCAAAAGCTAGACACCACAGCTGCTGAAATGTCAGCACTTTCAAAGCCCTCTGGCATCCCAATTAACTGGCTAAAACAGGATACTGAGTTGTTAACTTCACTGAGGTTACTAGAAATTATTTAATTAAACTTTCTATAATCAGATGGCATTAGAAGCTCAGGGCAGACATTTAAAGTCAGTTATAAAAGAATAAAAACACACTTTGCATATTTAAGTCTATGGCTATAAAAAAATCCATTCTCCTCTAAAGTAATAATGCAAAACAAATCAGAGTATCTCCTACCTGCCCATATTCTCCCACACTATTTCATTGATTGCCTTATTCCCTCCCATGTGGGCTGAATTGCTAGGCTATTTCTGTCAGCATTCTCCGATTTAGAGGCCATGTGCTCCATGGGGCTTGGAAGATGTCAGGTTGTTAGTTATTATTATAATAACTGTTCAGTTAAATAAAAGCTCCATGAATTTGTATATTAAAAAGTTTCAGATAGTTCCACTCCTATTTATTTTAGCTTTGTTCCTTTTGCAATAAGATCTTTCTATTTAATTATTAATTTGACTGTTATTTCTGGCAAATCTTAACTATAAATAACTTTTCAGAATATTACCCATAAACCACTAACATTTTCCCCTAGTGGTAGAGCTGTTATATATATATGACTGCTGATTTTAGGTAGGGTTTAACCAAGCATAAACAGTTTTCATGTAAATTCAGCTTAAAGGATTGTTTCTTCATGATTTGGAGAGGGCTGAGAACTAAAGTCATAGTTTAGACAAAACTGTCTCATTTCAAATTGGATGATCAAAGGAATTATGCTATCTGCTAATTATATTTGTTAGTAAGCATTCTGTCATCCTGACAGGTGCTGGAGATGGATGCTTATTTTGGCTCACAATTTTGGAGATTTCAGTCCATGTCTGACTCCTTTATTTTTGTTGTAGAAGCACGTGGTAGATAAAGCCACTTGCTTCATGGCTGAGACATAGCAGAAAGAGGAAAGGATGGAGATCCACTATCCCTGTGAATCCCTCAACATGAGGACTGCCCACTAAGTTCTGTTTATGGGGCATTTACAAAAAGGCACCTACCATGGTTGCTCTCCAAAAGACCCAACAGGCAGCTGAAAGAGTCAGATGCAGATATGTGCACCCAACCAACGAACAGAAGCCGCTGACCCCTCTGGTTGAATTAGGGAAAAGCTGGAGGAAGCTGAGGAGGAGGGCAACCCTGTAGGAGCACCAGCAGTCTCAATTAGCCTGGACCCCTGAGATCTCTTAGACACTGGATCATCAACCAGGTAGCATACACCAGCTGAGATGAGGCCTCCAACACATACACAGCAGAGGACTCTGGGTTCAGTCAGAGAAGATGCACCTAACCCTCAAGTGACTGGAGGCCCAGGAAGTTTAGAGGTCTGGTGGAGTGAGGGCGGGGTGGTAAGGGGGAGGTGACAGGGGAGGAGGTATGGGATGTGGAACCCTTGGGTGTGGACTGGGAGTGGAATAAAAACTGGAGTTTAAAAAAAAAAGTTAAAAAAAAATCATCCCACTCCCGGTACTGCCACTGGCATAATATCAAGCAAACCTTGATCTTGGGAGTCTTTTGTGGTGGGTGTGGGGCATTCCAGAACCAGGTCATAGTGATAATGAAAGCAGAAATCACAACGGGAGGGCTGGGGATGAAGCTCATGGTAAAGCGCTTGCCTGGCATGCTTGGGGATTTTTGGGTTCAATCTCTAGCTCAAAAACAAGACAAAACGAAGCAAAGAGCCACAATTGGAAATTGTGATTAGTTTTATGTATCAACTTGGCTAGGCTTGTAACATCCAGTTTTTCAGTCAAAAACCAATTTAAATGTTGTTTTGAGGATAGTTTGTAAATGTGGTTAACAAATGTAATTAAATTACTTTTTCGATTAACTAATTTATTCACTTTGCAACCTGATCCCATCCCCCCTTCTTTCAGTCCCCCTATACCCCTTCTCCCTAGGCTCCCTTCCCTTCTCCTCTGAGAAGGGGGAGCCCCACTCCAGGTATTAACCCACCCTGGCATGTCTAGTCACTGCAGAACTTGGTACATCCTCTTCCACTGAGGCCTGAAAGGGGCCCAGTGAGGGTAATGGAATCCACAGCCAGGCAACAGAGTCAGGGACAGCTCCTGCTACAGTTTGTTGGTGGACTCATATGAAGACCAAGCTACACATCTGTTACATATGTGCAGGGGGGCACTTAGGTCCAGCCCGTTCTTTGGCAGGTGGTTTAGTCTCTGGGAGCCCTCAAGTGTCCAGGTTAGTTGACTCAATTGATCTTCTTGTGGAGTCTATATTTCCTTTGGGCACCTCAATCCTTCCCCCAACTCTTCTTCCTCCTCAACCCTTCCCCCGACTTTTCCACAAGACTCCTAGAGCTCTGTCTAGTGTTTGGTTGTGTGTCTCTGTATCTGTTTCCATCGGCTGCTCGTGGAACCTCTCAGAGGACAGTTATGGTAGACTCCTGCCTACAAGCAAAACAGTATTATTAATAGTGTCAGTGATCAGAGTAGGTCTCAAGTTGGGGCAGTCATTGGTTGGCCATTCCATCAGTCTCTGCTATTTGTCCCTGAACATCTTGTGTACAGTACACATTTTGGGTGGAAGATTTTCTGGGTCAGTTGGTGTCCTGATCCCTCCACTGGGAGTCCTGCTTGGCCACAGGAGGTGGCCACTTCAGGCTCTATATCTCTCACTGCTAGGAATCTCGGCTAGAATTACCCCCATAGATTCTCTGGACCCTCCCCTGTCTCAGGGCTCTGGCACATCCTAGATACGCCCCTGCCCACCCACGGTTTCCATTCTTTCTCCCCCTCTCTCTACATGTGTTCCCTACTCCTACCTCATTCCCCTCTTCTACCCTTTACTTTACGTACAGGAGATTATTTTTAGTGTTGTGGGGAGGCTTCAGTCACTTGAAAGATCTAATAGGAAAAAACAAACAAACAAACAAACAAAATACAAGACCCCCCTCCAAAAGTCCTTAAAAGTATACATTATCTTCTGGCTCAGTATTTCTAGCTTTTGTATCTCTTTTGGGATTTCAGACTTGTTTACTCCCACCACTGATAAGCCTGAGAGATAAGTTAATTCCTTGAGAGATCCACCACTCTGTTTCTCCTTCTCTTTCTCTGACTCTTTTTTCCACTATAAAGAGCTTTGACTGATAGAAATGTGGGTAGCAAGAATGGTTTTAGAAGAATGCATTTTAAGGAAGAGTTTCCTGGATTGGTTATGTAAATGATTACTTTTAACATCCATTCCAGTGGTAAAGCAGACACAGTCTGTGGTCTGATATAGCAGCAGAGATAAGAAAAATATTGGTAATGTATATTCCTATAACCAAGTAGTTATGAGAGGAAAGCTCCTGAATTTCAAATACTATGCATTTGAAACCTTAGAATATTCTTATCAAACAAATGATAAGATTGACTGTGCAATTGTTTTTTTTTCAGTTACTACTGTACTTTATTGTGTTCAACCAAATCACCATGTTACAAAAATAGCAAGCTGCCATAATAAAAAATAAGGCTCCTCTATCCAGCACCAGATAGCATCATTTTACTTTCAAGCCTAGAAATTGCACACTTGTATATAAACCAACCGAAGATGAGGATTGAGAGTTCATCTTGGTGGATTTTTCCTTTGATGAATATGAAGTGTCCTTCCTTATCTTTTTTGATGACTTTTAATTGAAAATCGATTTTATTTGATATTAGAATGGCTACTCCAGCTTGCTTCTTCTGACCATTTGCTTGGAAAGTTGTTTTCCAGCCTTTCACTCTGAGGTAGTGTCTGTCTTTGTCTCTGAGGTGTGTTTCCTGTAGGCAGCAGAATGCAGGGTCCTCATTGCGTATCCAGTTTGTTAATCTATGTCTTTTTATTGGGGAGTTGAGGCCATTGATGTTGAGAGATATTAAGGAATAGTGATTATTGCTTCCTGTTATATTCATATTTGGATGTGAGGTTATGTTTGTGTGCTTTCATTCTCTTTGTTTTGTTGCCAAGATGATTAGTTTCTTGCTTCTTCTAGGGTATAGCTTGCCTCCTTATGTTGGGCTTTACCCTTTATTATCCTTTGTAGTGCTGGATTTGTAGAAAGATATTGTGTAAATTTGGTTTTGTCATGGAATATCTTGGTTTCTCCATCTATGTTAATTGAGAGTTTTGCAGGATACAGTAACCTGGGCTGGCATTTGTGTTCTCTTAGGGTCTGAATGACATCTGTCCAGGATCTTCTGGCCTTCATAGTTTCTGGCGAAAAGTCTGGTGTGATTCTGATAGGTCTGCCTTTATATGTTACTTGACCTTTTTCCCTTACTGCTTTTAATATTCTTTCTTTATTTTGTGCGTTTGGTGTTTTGACAATTATGTGACGGGAGGTGTTTCTTTTCTGGTCCAATCTATTTGGAGTTCTGTAGGCTTCTTGTATGTCTATGGGCATCTCTTTTTTTAGGTTAGGGAAGTTTTCTTCTATGATTTTGTTGAAGATATTTACTGGTCCTTTGAGCTGGGAGTCTTCACTCTCTTCTATACCTATTATCCTTAGGTTTGATCTTCTCACTGAGTCCTGGATTTCCTGTATGTTTTGGACCAGTAGCTTTTTCTGCTTTACATTATCTTTGACAGTTGAGTCAATGATTTCTATGGAATCTTCTACTCCCGAGATTCTCTCTTCCATCTCTTGTATTCTGTTGGTGAAGCTTGTATCTACAGCTCCTTGTCTTTTCTTTTGATTTTCTATGTCCAGGGTTGTTTCCATGTGTTCTTTCTTGATTGCTTCTATTTCCATTTTTAATTCCTTCAACTGTTTGATTGTGTTTTCCTGGAATTCTTTCAGGGATTTTTGAGATTCCTCTCTGTAGGCTTCTACTTGTTCTCTAAGGGAGTTCTTTATGTCTTTCTTGAAGTCCTCCAGTATCATGATCAAATATGATTTTGAAACTAGATCTTGCTTTTCTGGTGTGTTTGGATATTCCGTGTTTGCTTTGGTGGGAGAATTGGGCTCCGATGATGCCATGTAGTCTTGGTTTCTGTTGCTTGTGTTCCTGCGCTTGCCTCTCGCCATCAGATTATCTCTAGTGTTACTTTGTTCTGCTATTTCTGACCGTGGCTAGACTGTCCTATAATCCTGTGTGTCAGGAGTGCTGTAGACCTGTTTTCCTGTTTTCTTTCAGCCAGTTATGGGGACAGAGTGTTCTGCTTTCGGGCGTGTAGTTTTTCCTCTCTACAGGTCTTCAGCTGTTCCTGTGGGCCTGTGTCTTGAGTTCACCAGGCAGGTTTCTTGCAGGGGAAAAGTTGGTCCTACCTGTGGTTCCAAGGCTCAAGTTTGCTCGTGGGGTGCTGCCTAAGTCCTCTCCGCAGCGGCAGCAACCGGGAAGATCTGCGCCGCTCTTTCCGGGAGCCTCCGTGCACCAGGATTCCAGATGATGTTTGGTGTTTTCCTCTGGCGTCTGGATGTGCACAGAGTGCAGTCTCTTCTGGTTTCCCAGGCATGTCTGCCTCTCTGAAGGTTTAGCTCTCCCTCCCACGGGATTTGGGTGCAGAGAACTGTTTATCCGGTCTGTTTCCTTCAGGTTCCGGCGGTGTCTCAGGCACAGGGGTCCTGCCGCTCCTGGGCCCTCCCCTACGGGATCCCAGAGGCCTTTACAGTTGCCTCTTGGGCCAGGGATGTGGGCAGGGGTGGGCAGTGTTGGTGGTCTCTTCCGCTCTGCAGCCTCAGGAGTGCCCACCTGATCAGGCGGTGAGGTCTCTCTCCCACGGGTTTTGGGAGCAGAGAGCTGCTGCGGGCCGGGATCCGTGGGTGCGTGCAATTGTTTTTAAGTGACCATTTGAGTGGTTTTCCAGATGCCCAGATATTTAGTCAAATGTCATTTTGGGTGTGTCTATAAAGGTATTTCTAGATGAGGTTAGCATTTGAACCAGTTATTTGTAAAGCAAAGTATCTTTCTCAATGTGAAGGGTTATCATTGATGTTCTGATTACACAAAACATGGAAGAAGGGAAAATGTACTCCTTCTTTACTTGGTTATTGAGCTGGAACATCTGAATCCCACATCTAAACTGTGTTTTCACCAGCTGCTCATTTTTGATCTCGGTGAGACAGTTACAGACACCTCTAACATTCTTTTGTCCCCAAAAACTCTGAGCACCAAATCTCAGAGATACAGCATTTTAAAAGATAAACCCCAAACCCCACAATACCATTATTTTTGGGTATAGGTTAGGGGAACCTTGTAGCATTTGTTTTGACAGAACACATTAGTTGTTCTTGCTATACATTTGGGCCATGGTCAGGATCATGGAAAGTCCCAAATATACTGCCAAGGCAGTTGTGACTGTTTAAGTGATTGGAGACTGTAAAGCACCTGCACAGACACAAATTGAAGTCAGGGTAAGATTAGGACAAAACGGAGCCACCTCAGTCACTTTACTCTCTTCTGGAAGGAATAGAAACACAAATTGTTAATAAAAGCCCACTGAACAAAGTTTCTTAATTTCATACTGCAGCGTATGAGAAAGTTTATTTATAGTGCTAGGAATTGAACCTAGGACCTCATACATTCTAGACAAGTGCCATTAATGCTGATTTGATTATGACCCGTCAGTCAGAGTTGCCTTCCAAACTAGGGCGATGAATCAGGTGGCAGGTCCCATGAAGATGGAGCTGGTTCACTGTTATGATATTACTGCTTCTCCCAATTTGGTTCTTTTCCTTGTGAGTAATTGTGTTCATCTGATCAAGCTGATGGAGTCAGGACAGTGTTGTCCCACAACTACTGAAGAGCAAGTAGCTATTTTCTATGTGGGTGTGAGTAGATATTTGATTACAAAGTTCGAGAATGGTTTCTCGTCTCATATGGCCATACAACATCCATACAGCTGATGAGAAGATCTCAGAACAGCCAAAAAGAAAGCTGAGAGGGTAATGAAGTTCTTAGCTGGATTTGAAGCATAAACTCCTACAGATTCACAGCAGTCATTGTTTCAGTTTTGCCATTTCTTTTAGTAAATGCAACCCCACTTGTAAAAAAAATTACCTTTATATTTCTGATATCTAGAAATCAACTGAAATTATTTATATAATATGGTTGCTTGATTATATAAGGTCACACCAGCTGACATTCCAACATGGATGGAAACATTTCACAAGGTCTCATTCCCAGGTGAAGAGCTACGGAAGTCAGTGGCTACCAAGGAAGGGGAATATATTTTCTCAAGAGACAAGGCTCTGTCAAGTTTCCCAGTCCTAAGTGGACAGCCCTAAACAATGCTCATATCAGCAATACTACACTTGATCTTAGCCAAAAGACCAAGAAGCGATTCATATCAGCAGTGTAAAATCAGTATGTGACAATAATAATTAGAGAAGGGATTGTGAATTTGAGTGGGAGTGGAGGTATGGGTACTGTAGAAGTTGGGAGGAGAGGAAGGGATATAAATAATAAAAATATGTACTCATCTATAAAATTCTCAAAAGATGACGCCGACAAAATATTTTGGGAAATTATTTCTTTACTGTATAGTTAAAAATTGAAGTTCAAAATTTTATATTTATACTCAGACAAATGCTACTCCCTTCCTTAGAGAAGCTTCTCTTTGTAGTGAACTCTATTAAGTACAGAGAATTACGACTGAAGGGTTCTAGCAGCCCCAAGCATAGGCCCCAGTATTGCAAACATGGTGATAGCAGGGCTTACCTTTCCTACTTCCCTCTCCCTTGTGTGTGTGTGTATACATACAATTAGATTACATTCGTAAAGCTAGCCTTCAAGGTCTATTCCCTTATTTGGCCACTTCCTTATGTCTGACTAAAACTCCAAGGTCCAGCTATCAAAACACCAAGTTCATTATTTGGCTCTACTGACTAACGTGCACAATCAGGACTTACAAACTTACCATAGACTTCCACTTTTCACCTTAAAAACCACATTTGCAAAAATACCTACTGCTTTTCTTTGTCTGATCCAGAGGCATCTCACCCATCCATTTGTCCCTTTGGGGTAACAAATCTCCTTTGTACTGAGAATTTGATGTCTGGGTATGTTCTGTGCTGACTCTGGGCCCCCTAAAGGTGCCCAGAATAAATGGCTATTTAGAGATCAGCCCTAAACAGAACATTTGTATCAACTCCATCATGGTGCAGGGGATACTGCAGAAGAAAGAGCAGTAAGAATGTAAGAGTTTGAAGACAGGGAGAAAAGATGAAAAATGCTGTCTACAGGACATGATGTAGTCCTTATAAACTTGATCTCAGAGCAGATTTAGTTACCTAAACTAGGTTTCAACAAGATTGGGACTGTTACTAGCCAATCATGGATCAGGAAGGGACTCATGTGGCCCTACCCTTTCCTGATGAGCTATTGGTAACTGATAGGTTCTGGGGAAGGGACAGTCATTACTTTAAATTGTGTACTAAATGGTGAAGCAGTGAGTAGTTCCAAACCTATGACACACAGGTGGCCCTGTTTAGAATCAGAAGGTCAGAAAGCAAAACAAAAAGACATAAATGTGGGAAATGCGAGGTATGACAGAGGTGGAATTGGAATAAAGTAGGATAGGAGGAGTCTGAATAAACACAGTTGAATATATATCTATCTATATATCTATCTATATATCTATATATGTGTGTGTGTATACATACAAACACGTATAAGATTGACAAACAAATTTAATCGGTAAAAATAAATTATTTTTTCCAGTTTTTTAAAGGATTTTAAGTATTTATTTTTATTTTATGCAGATGAGTGTTTTGCGTGCATGCATGTATATGTACCATGTGCACCAATATACCTTTGGCAAAAGGTGTTAGATCTCATGGAACCTGGAGTTACAGACATTTGTGAGTAGCTGTATGGGTACTGGGAATCGAACCTAGGTCTTCTGTAAGAGCTAAAAGTGCTCCTAGCCACTAGACCATTTCCAGGGGTGGGGGAGTGGGGAACCCTTTCACTTGTATTTAATTCTGAATACTAAATAAAAATCACACCCATGAACCAAAACCAAAGGGTGGTAATGGGGGGAGGATGGGGAGGGGAACACCCATATAGAAGGGGAGGGGGAGGGGCTGGGGGGATGTTGGCATGGAAACCGGGAAAGGGAATAACATTTGAAATGTAAATAAGAAATACCCAATTTAATAAAGATGGGGAAAAAAAAAGAAGAAAACAAAAAACAAAACAAGAAATAGTCAATGCTGCCAGGTACTCAAGTGCACTGTTTGGCACAGCAGAGACAGAAGCACTACAACTGTTCAAAGAAAAGGAATTTAGCTTGTGAAGCAGGGTTTTTCTTTCTGTATACTGAAATTTTCTATGAGATCTAATATAAACAATGAGATATAAAGAAAAGAGCATTCTGAGGACATTGAAGGATTATTCAAGTTGTAGTATGCTAAGAGAAATGAAAAGTACAAGAGAAAATTTGGAAGATAAATTGAAGGGAGTGTTTAAGGAGGAAAACATAACAATAAAGTGTGTGAACTGAAAAATAGTTGAAAAAGAACAATAAATGTCTACACAGGAGATTGAAATTAAAATATAAAAATATAAAAAATGTTAAAATAGGAAAAAGAGCAAGTGGAAGAAAAGTTCAAACAAATCATTTAAATAGCATCTATAGACCTGACATCAGTTTGCAAAGATATTTTGTTTTCTGACTTTTAGTGGTGGTTGGGATCAAACAAGCCTTTCATTTATTCAGCAAGAACTCTACTATGTTGGGACTGAAGGGATGGCTCTGTGATTAAGAGCCTTTTGGAGGGTCCAACTTTGGATCCTAAGATCCACGTTTGTACTTTGAATTACAATTGATTGAGACTCCTCCAGGGATATAAAAACATCTCTGGCCTCATTAGACACCAGCACTCGTATGAACATATCTATACACAAGCATACACATGTACACACAATTAAAAAGAAAAAAACCACAAAGAGAGGAAAATAAAAAAGTCTTCCACTGAACCAACCATACCAGCAACCATGAATTTCCAAATTGTGATGACTCACTGAAATACTGAAAAACAACCAATCACACCTTCAGGAAATCAAGCAAGAATATTTCCAAGTGTCCACAGATAAAGAGTTCAGTTTTTAGAAAATATCCAAAATTACAATCCATACCGTGACAGCCAGCATTTGTTAGGTCATCAGCTGGTAAGGATGCTTTACTGTATGGTGATGTAAGTTTGGTGTATTGAATCTATAGTAGAAGAGAACCAATTTCCCCAAATGCCAACTAACTTCCATCCATGTAGCATGGTGTGGCCGTGCCATACTAAAACACTCACCAAACGTGTATACAATAATAGTTTTTTAAAACAAATATTTAGGGCTGGGGAGATGGCTCAGTGGTTAAGAGCACTGACTGCTCTTCCAGAGATCCTGAGTTCAAATCCCAGCAACCACATGGTGGCTCACAACCATCTGTAATGAGGTCTGATGCCCTCTTCTGGTGTGTCTGAAGATAGCTACAGTGTACTTATATATAATAAATAAAGAAATCTTTAAAAAAAACCAAATATTTATGTGATATTTTATGTACAATATTCTTTCCCTAGGAATATACCTAACAAATTACATATTTTGTCTCATCTGTTGATATTACTATGATGTAATATTGACTATATTTCCTCTATCTTTTTCTTTTTAAATTTTTATTATTAATTTATTCTCTCCTATATTGCATCCTGACCATAGTTTCCCCCACCCCACCCTTCTCTCCTCTGAGCCCTTCCTGTTTCTAACCCCCCATTCACTCCTCCATTTCCTTCAGAAAAGGGCATGCCTCCCAGGGATATCAACCAAACATGGCATATCAAGATGCAATAAACCAAAGCACCGTCCCTCATTTTAAGGCTGGATGAGGCAACTCAGTAGGAGGAAAAGGGTCCCCAAAGCAGGCAAAAGCATCAGAAACAGTCCCTGAACTCCGTTAGGAGTTCCACAAAAACACCAACCTATGCAGAAAGTCTGGGTTAGGCCCATTCAGGCTGGGTTCTTTCCAGCTTCTGGCTATTATAAATAAGGCTGCGATGAACATAGTGGAGCACGTGTCTTTTTTATATGTTGGAGCATCTTTTGGGTATAAACTTTTCAAAAAGAAGACCTAGAAGAGGGGTGCTAGGAAACAACTTGATTAAGAAAAGGTTTTCTCCGGCAGTCCCGGAGTAAAGTATAGTTTTAATATTTGAAAGTGAATGTTCTGATTTTAATTTGCTGCATTTACACATCAGGGTGAGAGGCAGTCATCTACTCTGTGCTACCGTTTAGTGGGTCCAGTAAGTCTTCATTGTGTTAGAAAAAGTGAGAGTCTGTTTATGTATGTTCGCTGAGATGTGCACTGATTTATAGTTAATGTTTGAGTAATCATAGTAATAAAAGTTTGTACAAAAGGAGCCAAAAAAAGAGTGTGCGAGGGTTTATAAGAGTCCTTTATAGGCTTAGGTAAACACCTTGGTATCCAGCTGGTGGTATGTTTGAGAAGGTTTAAGAGCTGTGGTCTTGGTATGTCACTGGGGTTGGAGGTTGAGGACTGAAAGCCTCGCTCTATTCCTAGTATGCGCTTCCCCGTCCCCCTTGTTGTTTTTTGCTCACTATGCTTACACTTTTGCCATCATGGACTCTTATCTTTCTGACAACTTAAGCCTGAATAAATTCTTTCTTTTATACATTGCCATGGTCATGGTGTTTTATCACAGCAATAGAAAAACAACTAATATAGGGTGCAATATTATCTTTAAAATATTGACAATAAAACGTAGGCGAACAGTCAACATTTCAGCATGGAAGGGGAAAGGGCTCCCAGCGTCATAACCCAGTGGAAGAGCTATAGGAAATCTATGCTTGTGTACACACACACACACACACACACACACACACACACACACACACACACAGAGAAGGAGGGGGAGGGAGATTATGAAATTCTGGAAACAGTGAGATTGATGGTGTTTTGGGATTCTATTTGCCAGAACTGGTTCTTGGAATTTGAAAATAATTATCCTATGGAAGAGTCTAGGTTTTGGATAATAACAAAACTTCACTGAAGTGACAGCTTGGATGGATTTCATATGTTTGCAATACTACACTGAGAAGGGTTCTGACTCTGAGCTCAGCTCAGGAGGGAGGAGTGCTGATTAATCATATCTGTCTTCCACAGGGCAGTGAGAGGAAGTATGATACATGAGTCATGACTTATTAGTGTTGGAAAATCTCTTGGTAATTTATTTATTGATGTATTTACCTTCTGTCCCCTACTACCAGGATATAAGCTCCAGGATCACGTGGACCCTGTCTTTTCAGTTTTTCCTAAGATGATTTCATGTGTGTGTGTGTGTGTGTGTGTGTGTGTGTGTGTGTGTGTGTGTGTGTGCGCGCGTGTAGGTGCTGGTGGAGGGCAGAGGCATTAGATCTCCTGAAGCTGGAGTACAGGCAGCTGTGAACCATTCGACATGAGTTCTGAGCTTCAAATTTGGGTTCTCTGTAAGAATAGTGAGCACTCTTAACTGATGCATCATCTCTCCTGGTCCCCTGACTCTTCTCCTTATAGATCTGATCTGTCGTGAGAACCTGGAACAATGTCTAGGTCACAATATATTAAAAATATTTTCTAAATATATTTTTCTTTTCACAAATATTTTCACACACACATGCACAGACACACACACACAGACACACACACACACACACACACACACACACACACACACACACACACCAGTGCATCGCAGTCACAACTCTCCTGAATTGATTCTCTCCTTCCCCCACATGGATCCTGGGTACTGAACTCAGTTAGTCTGGGGTGATAGCACATGTCTTCATGTCTCCACCTGCTAAACCATTTCACTGACTCTACTGAATATTTTTCTAGTTTTGATTTGCATATGGCAATTTTAACAAGAGCCAATATTTTATAAGCTTTTCTAGTGCTGGCTATACATCTTAATAAATATAGATTAACTGACATACCAATACATGAAGTCACAGTGCCCAATATATTTTAAGGTACTCAATAAAGAATACTTGAATCTGAAATCTGTGGCATTACTAGCATGCTCATCGTTGCAGAATTAGTCAGTATGTGGCTACATTATTCCAAACTCCTTAGTTAATATGGGAGATATAAATATAAATAAAATTTCAACATTAACTTCAGTAAACTTTTTAAAGGATTAGAGAGAAAAATGAGTGTTGCAATCCTGTGATAAGTGCTTTAATAGTGGTATGCATATGTTGATCCCAGAAATGGTAAAAAGGAAATACTTGATTTTACCCAAGTTATGAAGAATCAGGGCTCAGGGAAGTTTTCATTACAAAGTAGAGTTTTGAGTAATGAAAAGAACATTTTGGTGATGGAAACAATGTGTGGAAAATAAATAAAAAATAAAGAACTAACATCTAGGCAAATCAGAGAAACTCAATGGGCAGGAAGGAATCCCAGAGTTGAGATGTTAGTATTAGTTCTTTTTGGGTCAATATGGCAGCCTGAGCCTTGCATGGCTGCTAAGCATTTGAAATATGAGTTGAGATGTGCTCTAAAATATACACTTCAATTTTGATGACTTAGTGAGTAAAGTGTAAATTCACCCACTCAAACTTTTCAGATTTTATTTTCATGGTAAATGCACGTTGCCAAGGCTAGCATGTGGGGAGGTTGACTCTGCTGTTGCACAACAGTAGATCAAATTGAAGAAAATTTGTATTTCTAGGTTTCTGGTGGTAGGAGTAGAAGGATTGGGTGGTAGGAGCCTGGAACTCATTGGTGTCGGATACCTATGATTTTCTAGTGTCCACATACAAAGGAGAAAGAGTTATAGTAGCATTCTGGTCCATGCTGATGTTTCTTTTTGGTCCCTGAGTAGGTGTTTTCAGTAGGTTCTACTGAGTTTAGTATTCAGGCCCTGAAGGAGTGTGAGAAATAGCAATTTCATTTTAGTAGCTGTAGCTAAGTGCTCATGGGACCTCAGGTCTCAAGAGCCATTTTTAGATAATACTAAAGGTGAAGTATTTCCTGAAGAAAATTCTAGAAGGATTCTGAAAAACATTCTAGAAGATGGAAGGGCCTCCCATGTTCATGGATTGGCAGAATTAAAATTTCAAAAATGGTTATATTACAGATTTTGGTTTTCAGAAGAAACATAATCTTTGCCAAAATTCCCATAGTCACAAATATAGAAAAATTCCAACATAGAAGCAAAAAGACTCTGAATAGCCAAAGCAATCCCAAGAAGAAAGAAAAATGCTAGAGGCATCATAATATCTGATCTCCAAATTATACTGCAGAGTCGGACTGACAAAGACCACTTGTACTGGCATCCCCAAAAAGAAGTTATGTAGACCAATGAACTAGAAGAGAATATCCAGAAATAAACCTATGCAGCTTCAGCCACCTAAGTTTTTGACACAGGTGTCAAAATATACTTTGGATAAAAGCCTGTTCAATAAATAATATTGGGAAAAATAGACATCTACTTGTAGAAGAATGCAATTAGACCTATATATCTCACCCTCCATAAGAATAAATTGAAGCTCATCAAAGATCTTAATATAAAACTTGAAACTGCTAGAGATAAACACAGATAAAATACTTGAGTGTGTTGACATAGACAAGAATTTTATGTAAAGGATTCCAATAGCACATAAAAGTAACTTCAAGAATTGACAAATAAAAATGTATGAAGATAAAATTCCTTTGCACAACAAAGGCAATAATCACCAGATTGAACAGACGACCTATAAAGTGGGAGAAAATCTTTGCCAACTATATATCAGACAGGTCTAGAATATATATATATATTTCAACATTCCATCTCACTCCAGAAAACTCTAATTTCAACATTCCATCTCACTCCAGAAAACTCTAATAAAACACATGGTAGTGCAGGCTAGTATGTAGAGAAAGAATAACCTTATTCAATGCTGGTTGAAACACAATTTAGTAAGCAACTATAGGAACTGTTATGGAGGTTCCTTGAAAACTAAAAAAATAGAAATAGCATGTCCCAATTATATTATTCCTGGATGTATACCTAAAAGACTGTACGACTTACTGCAGAGATCCTTAGTCATCTATTTATTGTTGCATTTTCCAAAATAGCTAAGAAATATAACCAGCGTAGATGTCTATTAGTAGATAAGAAAAACATGGCACATATACATCATGGGATTTAGCTACAAAGAAAAGTGAAATCATAATGCTTGCATGAAAAATAGATACAGCTGAATATCATTCTTTTTTTATTTTATTTTATTTTTTATTTATTAACTTGAGTATTTCTTATATACATTTCGAGTGTTATTCCCTTTCCCGGTTTCCGGGCAAACATCCCCCTCCCCCCTCCCCTTCCTTATGGGTGTTCCCCTCCCAACCCTCCCCCCATTGCCGCCCTCCCCCCATAGACTAGTTCACTGGGAGTTCAGTCTTAGCAGGACCCAGGGCTTCCCCTTCCACTGGTGCTCTTACTAGGATATTCATTGCTACATATGGGGTCAGAGTCCAGGGTCAGTCCATGTATAGTCTTTAGGTAGTGGCTTAGTCCCTGGAAGCTCTGGTTGCTTGGCATTGTTGTACTTTTGGGGTCTCGAGCCCCTTCAAGCTCTTCCAGTTCTTTCTCTGATTCCTTCAATAGGGGACCTATTCTCAGTTCAGTGGTTTGCTGCTGGCATTCGCCTCTATATTTGCTGTATTCTGGCTGTGTCTCTCAGGAGCGATCTACATCCGGCTCCTGTCGGTCTGCACTTCTTTGCTTCATCCATCTTGTCTAATTGGGTGGCTGTATATGTATGGGCCACATGTGGGGCAGGCTCTGAATGGGTGTTCCTTCAGTCTCTGTTTTAATCTTTGCCTCTCCCTTCCCTGCCAAGGGTATTCTTTTTCCTCATTTAAAGAAGGAGTGAAGCATTCACATTTTGATCATCCGTCTTGAGTTTCCTTTGTTCTAGCGATCTAGGGTAATTCAAGCATTTGGGCTAATAGCCACTTATCAATGAGTGCATACCATGTATGTCTTTCTGTGATTGGGTTAGCTCACTCAGGATGATATTTTCCAGTTCCAACCATTTGCCTACGAATTTCATAAACTCGTTGTTTTTGATAGCTGAGTAATATTCCATTGTGTAGATGTACCACATTTTCTGTATCCATTCCTCTGTTGAAGGGCATCTGGGTTCTTTCCATTTTCTGGCTATTATAAATAAGGCTGCGATGAACATAGTGGAGAACGTGTCTCTTTTATATGTTGAGGCATCTTTTGGGTATATGCCCAAGAGAGGTATAGCTGGATCCTCAGGCAGTTCAATGTCCAATTTTCTGAGGAACCTCCAGACTGATTTCCAGAATGGTTTTACCAGTCTGCAATCCCACCAACAATGGAGGAGTGTTCCTCTTTCTCCACATCCTCGCCAGCATCTGCTGTCACCTGAGTTTTTGATCTTAGCCATTCTCACTGGTGTGAGGTAAAATCTCAGGGTTGTTTTGATTTGCATTTCCCTTATGACTAAAGATGTTGAACATTTCTTTAGGTGTTTCTCAGCCATTCGGCATTCCTCAGCTGTGAATTCTTTGTTTAGCTCTGAACCCCATTTTTTAATAGGGTTATTTGTTTCCCTGCGGTCTAACTTCTTGAGTTCTTTGTATATTTTGGATATAAGGCCTCTATCTGTTGTAGGATTGGTAAAGATCTTTTCCCAATCTGTTGGTTGCCGTTTTGTCCTAACCACAGTGTCCTTTGCCTTACAGAAGATTTGCAGTTTTATGAGATCCCATTTGTCGATTCTTGATCTTAGAGCATAAGCCATTGGTGTTTTGTTCAGGAAATTTTTCCAGTGCCCATGTGTTCCAGATGCTTCCCTAGTTTTTCTTCTATTAGTTTGAGTGTGTCTGGTTTGATGTGGAGGTCCTTGATCCACTTGGACTTAAGCTTTGTACAGGGTGATAAGCATGGATCGATCTGCATTCTTCTACATGTTGCCCTCCAGTTGAACCAGCACCATTTGCTGAAAATGCTATCTTTTTTCCATTGGATGGTTTTGGCTCCTTTGTCAAAAATCAAGTGACCATAGGTGTGTGGGTTCATTTCTGGGTCTTCAATTCTATTCCATTGGTCTATCTGTCTGTCTCTGTACCAATACCATGCAGTTTTTATCACTATTGCTCTGTAATACTGCTTGAGTTCAGGGATAGTGATTCCCCCTGAAGTCCTTTTATTGTTGAGGATAGTTTTAGCTATCCTGGGTTTTTTGTTATTCCAGATGAATTTGCAAATTGTTCTGTCTAACTCTTTGAAGAATTGGATTGGTATTTTGATGGGGATTGCATTGAATCTGTAGATTGCTTTTGGTAAAATGGCCAGTTTTACTATATTAATCCTGCCAATCCATGAGCATGGGAGATCTTTCCATCTTCTGAGGTCTTCTTCAATTTCTTTCTTCAGTGTCTTGAAGTTCTTATTGTACAGATCTTTTACTTGCTTGGTTAAAGTCACACCGAGGTACTTTATATTATTTGGGTCTATTATGAAGGGTGTCGTTTCCCTAATTTCTTTCTCGGCTTGTTTCTCTTTTGTATAGAGGAAGGCAACTGATTTATTTGAGTTAATTTTATACCCAGCCACTTTGCTGAAGTTGTTTATCAGCTTTAGTAGTTCTCTGGTGGAACTTTTGGGATCACTTAAATATACTATCATGTCATCTGCAAATAGTGATATTTTGACCTCTTCTTTTCCGATCTGTATCCCTTTGATCTCCTTTTGTTGTCTGATTGCTCTGGCTAGAACTTCAAGAACTATATTGAATAAGTAGGGAGAGAGTGGGCAGCCTTGTCTAGTCCCTGATTTTAGTGGGATTGCTTCAAGTTTCTCTCCATTTAGTTTAATGTTAGCAACTGGTTTGCTGTATATGGCTTTTACTATGTTTAGGTATGGGCCTTGAATTCCTATTCTTTCCAGGACTTTTATCATGAAGGGGTGTTGAATTTTGTCAAATGCTTTCTCAGCATCTAATGAAATGATCATGTGGTTCAGTTCTTTCAGTTTGTTTATATAATGGATCACGTTGATGGTTTTCCGTATATTAAACCATCCCTGCATGCCTGGGATGAAGCCTACTTGATCATGGTGGATGATTGTTTTGATGTGCTCTTGAATTCGGTTTGCCAGAATTTTTTTTTTTTTTATTAACTTGAGTATTTCTTATATACATTTCGAGTGTTATTCCCTTTCCCGGTTTCCGGGCAAACATCCCCCTCCCCCCTCCCCTTCCTTATGGGTGTTCCCCTCCCAACCCTCCCACCATTGCCGCCCTCCCCCCATAGACTAGTTCACTGGGGGTTCAGTCTTAGCAGGACCCCGGGCTTCCCCTTCCACTGGTGCTCTTACTAGGATATTCATTGCTACCTATGGGGTCAGAGTCCAGGGTCAGTCCATGTATAGTCTTTAGGTAGTGGCTTAGTCCCTGGAAGCTCTGGTTGCTTGGCATTGTTGTACTTTTGGGGTCTCGAGCCCCTTCAAGCTCTTCCAGTTCTTTCTCTGATTCCTTCAATAGGGGACCTATTCTCAGTTCAGTGGTTTGCTGCTGGCATTCGCCTCTATATTTGCTGTATTCTGGCTGTGTCTCTCAGGAGCGATCTACATCCGGCTCCTGTCGGTCTGCACTTCTTTGCTTCATCCATCTAGTCCAATTGGGTGGCTGTATATGTATGGGCCAAATGTGGGACAGGCTCTGAATGGGTGTTCCTTCAGTCTCTGTTTTAATCTTTGCCTCTCCCTTCCCTGCCAAGGGTATTCTTTTTCCTCATTTAAAGAAGGAGTGAAGCATTCACATTTTGATCATCCGTCTTGAGTTTCGTTTGTTCTAGGGATCTAGGGTAATTCAAGCATTTGGGCTAATAGCCACTTATCAATGAGTGCATACCATGTATGTCTTTCTGTGATTGGGTTAGTTCACTCAGGATGATATTTTCCAGTTCCAACCATTTGCCTACGAATTTAATAAACTCGTTGTTTTTGATAGCTGAGTAGTATTCCATTGGGTAGATGTACCACATTTTCTGTATCCATTCCTCTGTTGAAGGGCATCTGGGTTCTTTCCATTTTCTGGCTATTATAAATAAGGCTGCGATGAACATAGTGGAGCACGTGTCTCTTTTATATGTTGAGGCATCTTTTGGGTATATGCCCAAGAGAGGTATAGCTGGATCCTCAGGCAGTTCAATGTCCAATTTTCTGAGGAACCTCCAGACTGATTTCCAGAATGGTTTTACCAGTCTGCAATCCCACCAACAATGGAGGAGTGTTCCTCTTTCTCCACAACCTCGCCAGCATCTGCTGTCACCTGAGTTTTTGATCTTAGCCATTCTCACTGGTGTGAGGTGAAATCTCAGGGTTGTTTTGATTTGCATTTCCCTTATGACTAAAGATGTTGAACATTTCTTTAGGTGTTTCTCAGCCATTCGGCATTCCTCAGCTGTGAATTCTTTGTTTAGCTCTGAACCCCATTTTTTAATAGGGTTATTTGTTTCCCTGCGGTCTAACTTCTTGAGTTCTTTGTATATTTTGGATATAAGGCCTCTATCTGTTGTAGGGTTGGTAAAGATCTTTTCCCAATCTGTTGGTTGCCCTTTTGTCCTAACCACAGTGTCCTTTGCCTTACAGAAGCTTTGCAGTTTTATGAGATCCCATTTGTCAATTCTTGATCTTAGAGCATAAGCCATTGGTGTTTTGTTCAGGAAATTTTTTCCAGTGCCCATGTGTTCCAGATGCTTCCCTAGTTTTTCTTCTATTAGTTTGAGTGTGTCTGGTTTGATGTGGAGGTCCTTGATCCACTTGGACTTAAGCTTTGTACAGGGTGATAAGCATGGATCGATCTGCATTCTTCTACATGTTGCCCTCCAGTTGAACCAGCACCATTTGCTGAAAATGCTATCTTTTTTCCATTGGATGGTTTTGGCTCCTTTGTCAAAAATCAAGTGACCATAGGTGTGTGGGTTCATTTCTGGGTCTTCAATTCTATTCCATTGGTCTATCTGTCTGTCTCTGTACCAATACCATGCAGTTTTTATCACTATTGCTCTGTAATACTGCTTGAGTTCAGGGATAGTGATTCCCCCTGAAGTCCTTTTATTGTTGAGGATAGTTTTAGCTATCCTGGGTTTTTTGTTATTCCAGATGAATTTGCAAATTGTTCTGTCTAACTCTTTGAAGAATTGGATTGGTATTTTGATGGGGATTGCATTGAATCTGTAGATTGCTTTTGGTAAAATGGGTTTGCCAGAATTTTATTGAGTATTTTTGCGTCGATATTCATAAGGGAAATTGGTCTGAAGTTCTCTTTCTTTGTTGTGTCTTTGTGTGGTTTAGGTATAAGAGTAATTGTGGCTTCGTAGAAGGAATTCGGTAGGGCTCCATCTGTTTCAATTTTGTGGAATAGTTTGGATAATATTGGTATGAGGTCTTCTATGAAGGTTTGATAGAATTCTGCACTAAACCCATCTGGACCTGGGCTCTTTTTGGTTGGGAGACCTTTAATGACTGCTTCTATTTCCTTAGGAGTTATGGGGTTGTTTAACTGGTTTATCTGTTCCTGATTTAACTTCGATACCTGGTATCTGTCTAGGAAATTGTCCATTTCCTGAAGATTTTCAAATTTTGTTGAATATAGGTTTTTATAGTAAGATCTGATGATTTTTTGAATTTCCTCCGAATCTGTAGTTATGTCTCCCTTTTCATTTCTGATTTTGTTAATTTGGACACACTCTCTGTGTCCTCTCGTTAGTCTGGCTAAGGGTTTATCTATCTTGTTGATTTTCTCAAAGAACCAACTTTTGGTTCTGTTGATTCTTTCTATGGTCCTTTTTGTTTCTACTTGGTTGATTTCAGCTCTGAGTTTGATTATTTCCTGCCTTCTACTCCTCCTGGGTGTATTTGCTTCTTTTTGTTCTAGAGCTTTTAGGTGTGCTGTCAAGCTGCTGACATATGCTCTTTCCTGTTTCTTTCTGCAGGCACTCAGCGCTATGAGTTTTCCTCTTAGCACAGCTTTCATTGTGTCCCATAAGTTTGAGTATGTTGTATCTTCATTTTCATTAAATTCTAAAAAGTTTTTAATTTCTTTCTTTATTTCTTCCTTGACCAGGTTATCATTGAGTAGAGCATTGTTCAATTTCCACATATATGTGGGCATTCTTCCCTTATTGTTATTGAAGACCAGTTTTAGGCCGTGGTGGTCCGATAGCACGCATGGGATTATTTCTATCTTCCTGTACCTGTTGAGGCCCGTTTTTTGACCAATTATATGGTCAATTTTGGAGAAAGTACCATGAGGAGCTGAGAAGAAGGTATATCCTTTTGCTTTAGGATAGAATGTTCTATAAATATCCATTAAGTCCATTTGGCTCATGACTTCTCTTAGTCTGTCGACATCACTGTTTAATTTCTGTTTCCATGATCTGTCCATTGATGAGAGTGGGGTGTTGAAATCTCCCACTATTATTGTGTGAGGTGCAATGTGTGTTTTGAGCTTTAGGAAGGTTTCTTTTACGTATGTAGGTGCCCTTGTATTTGGGGCATAGATATTTAGGATTGAGAGTTCATCTTGGTTGATTTTTCCTTTGATGAATATGAAGTGTCCTTCCTTATCTTTTTTGATGACTTTTAGTTGGAAATTGATTTTATTTGATATTAGAATGGCTACTCCAGCTTGCTTCTTCTGACCATTTGCTTGGAAAATTGTTTTCCAGCCTTTCACTCTGAGGTAGTGTCTGTCTTTGTCTCTGAGGTGTGTTTCCTGTAGGCAGCAGAATGCAGGGTCCTCGTTGCGTATCCAGTTTGTTAATCTATGTCTTTTTATTGGGGAGTTGAGGCCATTGATATTGAGAGATATTAAGGAATAGTGATTATTGCTTCCCGTTATATTCATATTTGGATGTGAGGTTATGTTTGTGTGCTTTCATTCTCTTTGTTTTGTTGCCAAGACGATTAGTTTCTTGCTTCTTCTAGGGTATAGCTTGCCTCCTTATGTTGGGCTTTACCATTTATTATCCTTTGTAGTGCTGGATTTGTAGAAAGATATTGTGTAAATTTGGTTTTGTCATGGAATATCTTGGTTTCTCCATCAATGTTAATTGAGAGTTTTGCTGGATACAGTAATCTGGGCTGGCATTTGTGTTCTCTTAGGGTCTGTATAACATCAGTCCAGGATCTTCTGGCCTTCATAGTTTCTGGCGAGAAGTCTGGTGTGATTCTGATAGGTCTCCCTTTATATGTTACTTGACCTTTTTCCCTTACTGCTTTTAATATTCTTTCTTTATTTTGTGCGTTTGGTGTTTTGACAATTATGTGACGGGAGGTGTTTCTTTTCTGGTCCAATCTATTTGGAGTTCTGTAGGCTTCTTGTATGTCTATGGGTATCTCTTTTTTTAGGTTAGGGAAGTTTTCTTCTATGATTTTGTTGAAGATATTTACTGGTCCTTTGAGCTGGGAGTCTTCACTCTCTTCTATACCTATTATCCTTAGGTTTGATCTTCTCATTGAGTCCTGGATTTCCTGTATGTTTTGGACCAGTAGCTTTTTCCGCTTTACATTATCTTTGACAGTTGAGTCAATGATTTCTATGGAATCTTCTGCTCCTGAGATTCTCTCTTCCATCTCTTGTATTCTGTTGGTGAAGCTTGTCTCTACAGCTCCTTGTCTCTTCTTTTGGTTTTCTATATCCAGGGTTGTTTCCATGTGTTCTTTCTTGATTGCTTCTATTTCCATTTTTAATTCCTTCAACTGTTTGATTGTGTTTTCCTGGAATTCTTTCAGGGATTTTTGCGATTCCTCTCTGTAGGCTTTTACTTGTTTATTAATGTTTTCCTGTGCTTCCCTAAGTGTGTTCATGTCTTTCTTGAAGTCCTCCAGCATCATGATCAAATATGATTTTGAAACTAGATCTTGCTTTTCTGGTGTGTTTGGATATTCCATGTTTGTTTTGGTGGGAGAATTGGGCTCCGATGATGGCATGTAGTCTTGGTTTCTGTTGCTTGGGTTCCTGCGCTTGCCTCTCGCCATCAGATTATCTCTAGTGTTACTTTGTTCTGCTATTTCTGACAGTGGCTAGACTGTCCTATAAGCCTGTGTGTCAGGAGTGCTGTAGACCTGTTTTCCTCTCTTTCAGTCAGTTATGGGGACAGAGTGTTCTGCTTTCGGGCGTGTAGTTTTTCCTCTCTACAGGTCTTCAGCTGTTCCAGTGGGCCTGTGTCTTGAGTTCACCAGGCAGCTTTCTTGCAGCAGAAAATTTGGTCTTACCTGTGGTCCCGAGGCTCAGGTTCGCCCGTGGGGTGCTGCCCAGGGGCTCTCTGCAGCGGCAGCAACCAGGAAGACCTGTGCCGCCCCTTCCGGGAGCTTCAGTGCACCAGGGTTCCAGATGGTCTTTGGCTTTTTCCTCTGGCGTCGAGATGTGTGTGCAGGGAGCAGTCTCTTCTGGTTTCCCAGGCTTGTCTGCCTCTCTGAAGGTTTAGCTCTCCCTCCCACGGGATTTGGGTGCAGAGAACTGTTTATCCGGTCTGTTTCCTTCAGGGTCCGGCGGTGTCTCTGGCAGGGGTCCTGCCGCTCCTGGGCCCTCCCCCACGGGAGCCCAGAGGCCTTATACAGTTTCCTCTTGGGCCAGGGATGTGGGCAGGGGTGAGCAGTGTTGGTGGTCTCTTCCGCTCTGCAGCCTCAGGAGTGCCCACCTGACCAGGCGGTTGGGTCTCTCTCTCACCGGGTCTGGGAGCAGAGAGCTGCTGTGGGCCGGGATCCGCGGGTGTGGGACTTCCGGTAAACACAGAACGTGCCCGGTCCTAGAGAAATTCTGCTTGTGTGTCCCAAGCTCACCAGGCAGCTTTCTTGCAGCAGAAAATTTGGTCTTACCTGTGGTCCCGAGGCTCAGGTTTGCCCGTGGGGTGCTGCCCAGGGGTTCTCTGCAGCGGCAGCAACCAGGCTGAATATCATTCTTAATTGAAAGGAGACAAAGTGAAGTACTGTGCATTTTCTTATGTATAGCTCCTAGATTTTATTTGTATGTGTGTGTACAGCTCTTGTGTGTGTGTGTGTGTGTGTGTGTGTGTGTGTGTGTGTGTGTGTGTATGTGAAGGTATTTACTGGAATATATATAAGGCAGAAGCAGTGGGGGTTGTTAGTGGGGTAACAACAAGAGGGGGTTAGAAGAAAGGAAGGAAGGAGTTGGGGATGTGTTGTCAGATGAAAGTTGGAATGAAAACATCATAATTAAATCCATATGGTGCATGCTCACTAAAAAACTAATGAATGGGAGGTGGAGATGTTGCTAAGGGGTAGAGTCCTTGAACAGCAAGTGTACAGCCCTGGGTTCCATCCCCAGCTCTGGAAAAGAAAGGAAGAAGGAAAAGAAAGAAAGAAAAGAAAGAGGCGAGACACTAATAAAGAATAATGGTTTTTTTTGTTTGTTTATTTTTTTAGCATTCACCAAAGTGATCAGCGCGAGATTCTTCTCATTTTACTTCAAAAAGTTTTCATTTTTATTTCTGTATTTGTATTCTGTGTGTGTCACATACATAAGGAGGATGGAAGAAGGTGCTGGATCCCCTGGTTCAAGTTATTGGAAGTTGTGAGCTACCTGGTGTGGATGCTGGGAACTGAACTAAGCCCTCTCTCTAGTAGAGCAGCTCAGCCAACCTCTTTGGTCCTCACTTTACTTTGTAAGACATTGCTGTGGACTCATGGGTTTTAAAGCAATTGGGGTATCAGTTTGTCGTCACTGGTATTCTTTTTATTGTGTAAGTCATCCCATCTTGGGAAAGTGAGAACTTCTTTAGAATTTGATAGATTCTTTGATAGAGCGCTCCTATATATTTCAAATTAGGCAGATTCTACTATTCTAGATTCACCATATTTTTGTACATTTCTCTCCCAAATCTTAGAGTAATCATGTTTTCAATGAGTTCTGGTTGCTTTTAGTAGAGAGAGATATTTGAGTACCAAAACCTAGGTGCTTGAAATGGAGAGCTATTGGCCTTTTTGTCCTTGTTCCTTGGTCCTTTCAGTAGACATGTTAGGAAGTACATGCTTTAAGACAAACAGTTCATATTCATATTTTCATGTCAAATTCAGGCTTAATTCTGTTTTTTATCTTTTTTCTTAGTAATACTATTGTGGTTACTACATACTCATATTCTTACATATCTGTGGAAGTTTCAGATGAATAAAGCTGATACTAAATTTAAAAAAAAAACCACAGTAGCCTGGTAGTGGTGGTGCATGCCTTTAATCTCAGTATCCAAGAGGCAGAGACAGGTAGATATCTTAAGTTAAAGACTATCCTGGTCTATAGAGGAAGTTCCAGGACAGCTAAGGCTACACAGAGAAACCCTGTCAAGGAAAAAAAAATAAAGACACAGCATAAAGACTGTCCTTGCTCTCCTCTGCTTGTTCTTGTGTAATTGAGAAGAATGAGGTTTACCAAGCTTTTCTACTCAGTTTTTCCTTCTGATTCAACTGAATACTCAGTCCTGTTTTAAGTAAAATCACTATTTATGGCTATATGGAGTATATTTAAAACTGTTGTACCCACATACATGAAATAAATCTTTAAAAAATGTTGTACACACTTCATGTAATAACATTAAAAATACAATCATTTTATTAGTTTTTATTAATCTGCTGATCCATATATTATTCCTCTATAATATGTAATGACTCCATTCAGCTTTGATGTGACAACACTAAGCAGACAGAAATAAAGGTGGGTTTTGTGAGTGTTTGTGTGTGTGTATGTGTGTGTGTGTGTGTGTGTGTGTCCGTGCTGTGTTGTGTTGTATTGTGTTGTATTGATTGTTTGTTTGAGACATGGTGTCTTTGTGTAGTCACGGCTTTTCTGGAACTCTTTAGACCAGACTGATCTCAAACTTAGAGATCTACCTGCCTCTGCCTCCTGAGAGCTGGGATTAAAAGCGTGAGCCACCACTGCCCGGCAGCAATAAAGTTTTTATTGACTATAACTAATAGTATAGTGGGCAAACCTTAAGCTTAACTTGTCATTATAGGTCAGTAACACCATGTTTATTTTTAAACCAATGTTTTAAGCTCTGTAGATTGTTTTTTCTGTATCTAGTTGCACACACAAGTTTTAGGGTGGTGTGGTTTTTAAATAAAGTGGGTAACAGTCAAAAAATCTTTAGAATGTATGTCCATCCTCCTTAAGTCCTTCATTTGAATCCAAGAAAAACAAAACTTCAAATCGACTGGAATTAAATTTTGACCTCTTTCATATATTTTAATTGTCCATCTGCTGTGCAGAATCTACGGTGTGATGAGGGCGATGTAGTGTGTGTATGTGTATGTGTATGTGTGTGTGTTGTTATCTGTAGCAGAATGACTTAACTGTCTCATTATTCTTAACTGCGGGTTGGAAAGAAAATAGTCTAGATAAATGTGTTAGGACCATGAAGGTGTGTAAGCAATGTATAGAAACAATTTTGTCTCCTTTTATAATTGCATTTTTAATTTACATTTTAAATGTTATCTCATTTCCTAGTTTCCCCTCCAGAAATCCGCTATCCCCCCACCCTGCTTCTATGAGGGTGCTCCTCACCCACCCAAAATCATCTTCCCATTCATGCCTCAGTATATCAGCATAGTATTTATCTAAGTGACTGGTGGCAGCTTTTCTATTACTTACTTTCTTCCTTTCTTTCTTCCTTTCTTTCTTTCTTCCTTCCTTTCTTTCTTCCTTCCTTCCTTCCTTTCTTTCTTTCTTTCTTTCTTCTTTCATTCACTTTTGTTTTTTTTGAGACAAAGTCTCACTGTGTAGCCCTGGGTGGCCTGAAACTCACTATGTAGACTAGACTGGCCTTGAATTCAGAGATTTGCCTGACTCTGCATCTAAAGTGCAGAGATATTAGCAGATATTTACCACAAGCAAGCAAACAGCAAAACAAAGGAACATGCATCCCTGGCCTGTGTGAACATCTGCAGATATTTTCTGAATGAAGGAACAAAATTTGAAAATCTTCAGGAAATGGACAATTTCCTAGACAGATACCAGGTATCGAAGTTAAATCAGGAACAGATAAACCAGTTAAACAACCCCATAACTCCTAAGGAAATAGAAGCAGTCATTAAAGGTCTCCCAACCAAAAAGAGTCCAGGTCCAGACGGGTTTAGTGCAGAATTCTATCAAACCTTCATAGAAGACCTCATACCAATATTATCCAAACTATTCCACAAAATTGAAACAGATGGAGCCCTACCGAATTCCTTCTACGAAGCCACAATTACTCTTATACCTAAACCACATAAAGACGCAACAAAGAAAGAGAACTTCAGACCAATTTCCCTTATGAATATCGACGCAAAAATACTCAGTAAAATTCTGGCAAACCGAATTCAAGAGCACATCAAAACAATCATCCACCATGATCAAGTAGGCTTCATCCCAGGCATGCAGGGATGGTTTAATATACGGAAAACCATCAACGTGATCCATTATATAAACAAACTGAAAGAACAGAACCACATGATCATTTCATTAGATGCTGAGAAAGCATTTGACAAAATTCAACACCCCTTCATGATAAAAGTCCTGGAAAGAATAGGAATTCAAGGCCCATACCTGAACATGGTAAAAGCCATATACAGCAAACCAGTTGCTAACATTAAACTAAATGGAGAGAAACTTGAAGCAATCCCACTAAAATCAGGGACTAGACAAGGCTGCCCACTCTCTCCCTACTTATTCAATATAGTTCTTGAAGTTCTAGCCAGAGCAATCAGACAACAAAAGGAGATCAAAGGGATACAGATCGGAAAAGAAGAAGTCAAAATATCACTATTTGCAGATGACATGATAGTATATTTAAGTGATCCCAAAAGTTCCACCAGAGAACTACTAAAGCTGATAAACAACTTCAGCAAAGTGGCTGGGTATAAAATTAACTCAAATAAATCAGTTGCCTTCCTCTATACAAAAGAGAAACAAGCCGAGAAAGAAATTAGGGAAACGACACCCTTCATAATAGACCCAAATAATATAAAGTACCTCGGTGTGACTTTAACCAAGCAAGTAAAAGATCTGTACAATAAGAACTTCAAGACACTGAGGAAAGAAATTGAAGAAGACCTCAGAAGATGGAAAGATCTCCCATGCTCATGGATTGGCAGGATTAATATAGTAAAAATGGCCATTTTACCAAAAGCAATCTACAGATTCAATGCAATCCCCATCAAAATACCAATCCAATTCTTCAAAGAGTTAGACAGAACAATTTGCAAATTCATCTGGAATAACAAAAAACCCAGGATAGCTAAAGCTATCCTCACCAATAAAAGGACTTCAGGGGGAATCACTATCCCTGAATTCTTATTTACATTTCGAATGTTATTCCCTTTCCAGGTTTCCGGGCAAACATCCCCCTAATCCCTCCCCCTCCCCTTCGTTATGGGTGTTCCCCTCCCCATATTCCCCCCATTGCCGCCCTCCTCCCAACAATCACGTTTACTGGGGGTTCAGTCTTAGCAGGACCAAGGGCTTCCCCTTCCACTTCACCCTTGTCTTTTAACTACATGATGCTTAAAGGAGAAATACTGGCTGATCCTTTAATTTTGCCTTAGCTTCAGATGTAGCAGAGATGTGCTGAATGTTGCAGGGACAGTGATAGAATATAGACCTCAAAGTTCTGGATGCTTTGGGTGAAGTTTTATTGTATTAATATATTTAGATTTTTAAAACATAATTATGTATTCCTTAGCTCAAGAGATGGTCAATTTGTTTCATTGTTTAGGGATGGCCTTACCCGCCCCTCCTTCTCTCTCTCTCTCTCTCTCTCTCTCTCTCTCTCTCTCTTCTCAGTATTTGGTTCCTTTAAAAGAGAGTAGCAAGAGTCAGCTTCAACTGTAAAACATACATTGGGAGAGAAGTATCTGAAAGGGGAGATGAATAGTCTTTAGGATGAGGCTGATGTTTTTAGAGGGACATCTTTCACTGAATCCAGAGTTTCTGTATCATAAGGACTCTGAGTGCTTTCATCTGAAAGGTACAGTGGTCTCTTTCTATTCTTTGCATATTACTCTGAGTCATGCAGTTTTTCTAAAGCAATTTTCCACATGTAAGAAAACATCAGCCTTCCTGGGATAGCATTATTTACTAGGTGTCAGTTATGTGAACCTCCTGGGAATGGTCGTCACACACTATTTATTCTTTTGGAGTGTATAAATCACAGACAGCCCTAAACAGATCACTCAGTCTACATCAGTATAGTTGTTTCTTGTTTAACGCATGCGAGAAGGATCATGCGATTATAGACCGTTTAAAAATATTAAGAGTTAACAATTGGCCCAATGCATCTTGTTCTGTTGTCAGTTTATTCAGCATCTTTCTTTGTCTATCATCTTCTTGCTTCTGTTATGTTTATATTCTCTTTTCTTCAAAGTGCTTTCACATATATTTGAAATTTTAAAATTTATTTAACTGTTATGGGTGTTTGCCTTCAGGTACATCTATGAACAACAAATGTACCTGGAGCTCACAGAGGCCAGAAGAGGGCATTAAATTCCCTGGGGCTGGCATTGCAGATGGTTATGAGCCACCATGTGAATGCTGGGAATTGAACTTGGCTTCTCTGGAAGACCAGAGATCTGAAATGCTGAGTCATCTCTCCAGCCCCAATATATTCTAACACGGTTAGTGCAATAACCCTGTGAGATAACACAACCTTAAAAAGTCTGCTTAAGGATGAAATGCGACACAAAATTGAAATTAAGTATGTATGTATAAACCAGATGGTTTGCTGATGACTCTGCTATGATGAGCTTTATGGAAACCATACAGACTGGAGGGTTCTGAGGTTTTTTGGTACCCCTTCAGAATTACTTGCATTTTATTTTTTTAAGGGAAGGGGTGCTATATTGTCTGTGCTAATTTCCTTGGTCAGTTGTAATAAAGTGACTCAGAAAGCCAGAAACTTCTTGTTTCATGTGTACGGAGGCAAGAATTTGGAGTGAAGGTTTTGGGGCCATGCTTGGTTTGTATAGTAGAGGGAGTGATCTTCCCTTGCTTTTTCCAGTTTCTGAGCCCTCAGGTTTTAAAATTTTGTTTATGGTAGCATAATTTCAATCTTCAGGTAGTCTTTCTTGTGCATGTGCTTGTGGAGGACAGAGCTGACATTGGATGTCTTCTTTAATTGTTCTCCACCTTATTGTTTGAGACAGTTTCTTGCTGGTTGAAGTTGGGATTCATTGATTCGGCTACACTGGCCAGCAAATGCCAGTGACTTGCCTGTCTCTACCTACCTAGTTCTGAGATTGCAGGAATGTGCTGCCACACTCAGTTTCTTAAGTGTGTTCTGAAGGACTGAATTTGGTTCCAAGTGTTTGTATGGCAAGCACTTTACTGATTGAATCATCCCCCTAACTGTAATCTTCCTTTGGTATAAGTCTGTGTTGTGGCCAATTTCCCATTTTCATAAGGCTATCAGCTATGGTAAATTAGGGCCTACCCTAGAGACTTCATCTTAATTATATCTGCAAAAACCTTGCTTCTAAGTAAGGCCACATTTTTAAGTATGGGGGTATACAAGCATAGTTTTTTTTTGGTGGGGGGTGAGGAGTACTTAATTCGATTCACAATACTATTCCTTGAAATCTTCGACCCATGGTCTCAAACCCAGCATGTGGCTAAGTTTGTTTGTTAGTCATTATTCAGTTTTGATAGCAAACAGTCCTGAACCCCTGACACAGAAGAATATACTTTATGGTGGTCACAGGGAATCAGAAGCCACTGATCAGAACCTGGATCTCTATGACCCCATAAAACAGGAGAACACAACTGGGTCATAAAACAATGAAGCTATGAGTAAACTGTGAGACTGCTCATCCACCTCTGAGTAATACAAGATAAAGTAGATTTCCAAGATACAGCTCAACTTCATGCAGCATAAATTTGATTCAACACATTCAATTAATCTCATCAATAATGACTTAAACGCAAGGTAATTCAGTCTGTGTATTAGAAATGGTTGATCGCTGTGCTGCCTGATTCTTCCCCTCTGGTTTCTTCTTTAACTGATGTGGCTCAGCTTTATCTCTTAGCAAGCTGGTTTGATTATCTCCTTTTTGCTTTTGATCTGGTTTACATTTAGCCTTCCTACCAGTCAGAGCTCAAAGGGTGGCACTATGGAAGCAAAAGTCAACTATTTTACTTCCATATAAACAAAGGAAATTTTTAAAAATTTTTTCCATCTTTATTAAATTGGGTATTTCTTATTTACATTTCAAATGTTATTCTCTTTCCTGGTTTCCAGGTCAACATCCCCCTAATCCCTCCCTCTCCCCTTCTCTCCCATCCTCCCCCAATTACCGCCCTCCCCCCAACAATCACATTCACTGGGGGTTCAGTCTTGGCAGGACCAAGGGCTTCCCCTTCCACTGCTGCCCTTACTAGGCTATTCATTGCTACCTATGAGGTTGGAGCCCAGGGTCAGTCCATGTATAGTCTTTGGGTAGTGGCTTAGTCCCTGGAAGCTCTGGTTGGTTGGCATTGTTGTTCATATGGGGTCTCAAGCCCCTTCAAGCTCTTCCAGTCCTTTCTCTGATTCCTTCAACGGGGGTCCCGTTCTCAGTTCAGTGGTTTGCTGCTGGCATTCGCCTATGTATTTGCTGTATTCCGGCTGTGTCTCTCAGGAGAGATCTACATCTGGTTCCTGTCAGCCTGTACTTCTTTGCTTCATCCATATTATCTAGTTTGGTGGCTGTATATGTATGGGCCACATGTGGGGCAGGCTCTGAATGAGTGTTTCTTCAGTCTCTGTTCTGAACTTTGCCTCCCTATCCCTTCCTAAGGGTATTCTTGTTCCTCTTTTAAAGAAGGAATGAAGCATCCGCATTTTCGTCATCCTTTTTGAGTTTCATGTGTTCTGTGCATCTTGGGTAATTCGAGCATTTGGGCTAATATCCACTTAACGAAGGAAATTTTAATAAAAGAGAAAGTATACCTTTATTGAACAGGTATCAAGGAAAAGTTGTACATTAGGCATTTATTTAAAAATGAATCTCAAAACAAGAATAAAAGCAAACGAAAAAGAAAGAAGAAAGGAATCTTACAAAAACACTCATTTAAAAACTCAGAAAGGGCTGGAGAGATGGCTCAGTGGTTAAGAGCACTGACTGCTCTTCCAGAGATCCTGAGTTCAAATCCCAGCAACCACATGGTGGCTCACAACCATCTGTAATGGAATCCTCTCTTTGTGTGTTGAAGACAGTGACAGTGTACTCATAAAATAAATAAACAATAAAAAATATGTTTGAAGTTTAAAAAGAAAACAACTCACACACACAAATAAACTCTGTAATAAAAATCAATGTGACTTCATGATCAAACTTCTAAAAATAAAACTCAGAAAAAATGAACAAAGCATAAAAAGAGTATAAATATAATATAGGTTCCCTCATAATTCCCAGCACCAGTAATGGACTTTTTTATTATACATTTCATAGATGCACAGCTATAACTTTTTACAACATAAGTATTATATTGAATACTGGGGTTAATAACCCGCTCTTTTGATTTTTGCATCATTAAGGTTTTTTTCTACAGTATCATTTAATTTCATGGAAATTAATGTTTCTTTGAAGGGCTACACTGAGAATTGAATGAATTCCTTCTTAAAAGATACTTCAGGGTTTTTCCAAATGTTTTGTGTTATAATCAATGGTGCTAGGAATAGGGTCACAGTTAATTTTTGGGCTGGTTAGAAAATTCTTATTTTTCCAGCATAAATCCCCAACAGAAAATTAGTGAGTTTAATATATGCATAATTGGCAACCTGCTCTCTGGTTAGGCTGTACCAACACCTACTCCTCAGAAGTGTTTGGGGGGCATGTTTCTTAGTATGTTTGACAACAGAATATAGTAGAAGAAAATGTAATTTTCCCAGATTAAAAACGCAGTATCTCTGTGCTTGCCTAGGATGTTCAATGGGGTCAATTCCTACAACTGCAAAAAAAGATACCGTCATTTGTATTTGTGTAACCATTGCTTCCTCTAAAGGAATAGATATAAAGCACACTATTATTAAGAAAATAAGCACTATTATGTTTCCAATGAGGAGTAGGTAACTTACACAGCTGCCCATGTGTTTGGAAAAAGGAAAAAAAAAATTCTTGAAGTACTTTTATACATCATCTGGCCAGTCATGCTTCTTGTTTTGAAATTGCTTCCTTATGTTCTTTGCTAACTTCACATTTAATGTGACAGCACTTTATAAATAAATATATTTTCATCTAGCGATCTTGAATTCCTTATATTTTCATGCATGATGCTAATATTTTCTCCAGGTTTGCCTGTGTTTCACTTAAATCTATTTATGGATGTGTTTATTTGTTTAAGAAGTGTTCTGTGTTGCTCAGGCTGGCCTTTAACTTCTGATGTTCATGTGATTCTACTGCTTCCTGCTTCTCAAGTAGTTGGGACTTCAGGGTGTGTTATCTTTCATGTCTTGTGGATTTTCATTTTAATGCAGAAAGTTGATAAATGGTTTTTCATGGGGCTGGAGAGGTGGCTTAGAGGTTAAGAACACAGACTTCTTTTGCATTGGACCTGAGTTCAATTCCCAGGACCAGGTCAATGCCTTTAGCTTCTGTGGGCATCTGAATTCTTGTGTACACACGCAGGTATTAAACAAATCTTAAAATTTAAAATTATGTGTATTTACTTGTATATACAAGTGTACATGCTGTGTTTATACCATGCTACACATATGGAGACCAGAGAGCAATTTGTAAGAGCCAGTTCTCCCTTTTCTTCCCCCTAGGTGGGTCCTGGGGATTGAACTCAGCTCATCAAGTCTGGTAGAAAGTGCCATTTCACTGGCCCAAACAGATAATTTATTCCTCTTAAAATAACTTTTATTTTATATCTACTGACTATCTTTATTCTCGACCCTGCCTTTACAGAAATTTTGGGTGGGATAATATAGTTCAGCAGTAGAAGCACTCCCCTAGTATATGTGAGACCCTGGGTCCTAATTCCAGCACTCTCCAGAATGTCACACAAGTTCTTGCTTTTGTCCTTGGTGCACTTCTGATTGGTTCTTGGAGCCAGGCTAAATTGTTGAGGAGAACTATGAATGACTCCAGCCCCGATCTATGAACTCCTAGGAGTGTCCCATTCCTCTACTCTTAACAAGAGGCAAAAAATTTTCCCTACTCGTTTCTATAATCTTTCTCCCATCAAAATATGTAAAGACATAAAGCATAGCTGCTCAGTTGATCAGTTTTGAGAGATGTGGCAAAGGGCCTTTGTTTTCTTAAAAAAAAAAAAAGTGGGCTTGTCTAGAGTCTTGCATTTCCAGAAACTAAGAGATTATTAAAATTTGTAAGATGGGCTGAAGAAACAATTTAATGTTTGAGAGCATTTGTTAGTCTTGCAAAGAAACCAGCTTCTTAGCACTCATATCAGGCAGTCACAACTGTGCTGTAGCTCCGGGGACTCTAATGTCCTTCTGTGGTCTCCATGAGAGTGCATGCACATGCTCATGCGCGCGCGCGCACACACACACAGAGAGAGAGAGAGAGAGAGAGAGAGAGAGAGAGAGAGAGAGAGAGAGAGAGAGAAAGAGAGAGAGAGAGAAAAGCAAGCAAACAAACAAACAGACAAAAACTGGGATAGGGCAGAGCAAAGTCAGAAGGATCCAAAGCCTGTTAAGTGTGGTGAAATGCGCCTGTATTCCCAGCATTTTAGAAGATAAAGGCAGGAGAATCACAACTCAAGGTTGGTCATCCTTCAGTACCTAAGAAGTTTAAGGCTTGCCTGGGCTACATGTCCTATCTTAAGGAAGGTTCCTAGGAAGCAGAGGTGGGCAGATCTCTGAGTTCAAACCTAGGTTGGTTTACATAGAGAGTTCTAAGTCAGCCAGAGCCACCCAGTGAGACCGCGTGCAATATACAAACGAACAAACACAAGGATCCAAAGTCTCATAGAAATACATTGGGGTTGGCTTGAGGGTCTTTTTCTTTCCAAAAAATCTCATTTCTAGTAAAAAAAAAATCAAGTTTCTGTAAGGAAGAATTCATCCAAATGTAGTGGTGGTACATACAAAACTGCAGCGCTTGGGGAGATAGAGGCATGAGGGTCTCTGTGAATTGGAGGCCAGTATAGTCTACATAGTGAGTTCCATGTAAGTTAGAATTACATAGTAAGACCCTGCCTCAAAACCAATAAGATCCTAAAGCAAAATTAGAACAAAACGATGAGTACAATAAACACTAGGACTCTGAGAGCTTCATCTGAATACTTAACCTTTTCTTACACACCTGATAAGTAGAGTTCAGGCTGCCCTGCAGGAACTATCACTGTGTAGTTGTAGGATTTTAAGGCTTAGCAAGCAACAGTCAAAACTTCTTTTCAATTCATGGCTGAAAATATGGCTAATGACCCTCCAGGTAGCAGGGATAACATCTGTTTATTTGCTTTGGCCAATATATGGCTATGAGTAAGAGATTCCAAACTGAAAGATGAAAGCTAAGGTGTCTGGGGTTTGTTAACAGCACCTACATGTTTAGCCTCTGTGAGGAGACAATGTCCACAGCAATAATCCTTATAAAGACGTGAATGCTAGACTTCAGACCCAGGACCTTGCTCCAGGCGGCCACTCCAATGAACAATAAGTCTGCTAGTGAGAGTCTTCCCTTTCCCTCGAAGTACTCAGGAATCCCCTCCCAAACATAATTTAAACATATTTTAGTCAAATTTGCCAATCTTTTCTTATTGGTAATTATTTTTCAATTACCAGCCTTAAATTTTATGCTTCTAAAATTATTTACATATGCTTCTAACATTTTTTTTGTGATTTTTTCTCATACATTTTTATCCTTAACCTATTTGGATGTATTATTAAAAAGATAAAATTTTAACCTAATATAGCCAGTTGGCTCAGTCTACTTAGATACTAGAACTTATTTATTTATATCTATATGTTTGATTTGCTTACCCCTAAGACCTATTATTTCACTTGCATCATACGTTTTTAAATTCTATAACCTTATCACACCTAAAAATACATTCAATTATATGACGATTTAATAAGATTTGACACAATGGATATTAAATAAATTTAAATAAATTTAATGTGAGTGAAAATGATACATATCAACTCCATTTATCTTCAAATACCAGGGAAAAAGCCAGAGCTTGTCAGCATTGGTGCCTCACACTTCTTATCCCAGCACCAGGAGGGCACATGATTGAGGCCAACTGAGTCTTCCAGGCCATCCTGGGCTACCTACCAAGATCCTGTTACAGAAAACTCAGTTCAACTAGCCAAACAAACAACAACGACAAACTTCCCAAGAAAGATTTGTTCATGTTAAAGCCTGAAAATTGGTGTTTTGTTAAATAGTCATGCTTGTTGAAAAGTCATGCTCTGGTTCTTCTATACTCATTAAACAACCGCAGGGAGGCTAGATGATAGGAGAAAAGCACACTGACTTGGGAAAGCATCTGAGTTTGAAACTGGACCTTGACATTTGTTAGTTGTGAGCTACTGGCATAATGATTAACACTTAAGAATCAAGTTCAGCCACCGGTAAAGGTATAGAATTAATATCATGCTTGTCTCCCAGGTCAATGAAAATGATTAGATGAGAAAAACATGTTTACCAGCTCAGAGACTTTCACCAGTAGCAGAGGGACTGAGAAACAAGTCAGGTTTCCTTCAGTTCTGGTTTATGGTCCACAGTAGTATCATTTCTATACATATCATCTCATTTGACTCATAGAAATCTTGAGTCACTGATGATCATATGGCTTCTGTGGCATTCAATTATATGATGATTTAATAAGATATGATACAATGGATATTAAATAAATTTAAACAACATTGATTTCTTTTTATTAAGCACATCACTAAAACATTTGCTGCATTCTTAATGAAAATAATTTTCAATCATGGCAGCAATATTTTTAAGCATCTTAATATTTAGCCTTTAGTGTATAAAAATAGGAATATATGGTACACTATTAGTGCCTGGTCTATAACACAAAATTCCCCAGTATGTGATGTTTGTAGTTTAACTTAGCCATTTTTATACATGACTTTTAATTGGAAAATTAATAAGGAGTAGACTTTTTTCTTAAGTCACAGACCAAAGCTGATGTTAAACTATTAGTTTATATTTACAATAACTCTAGAAGAAATAAATGTGTAAGTCAGTATAATATGCAATTAACATCAAAACTCTGGAGTTTCTTGGCCTTGAGTTTGAAACTGGGGAAGTTCACTAGCCTCTTTCAGTTCCAGTCTCTCATGTGTGAAGTGTAAGTAGCACTAATATCCATAAAGAAAACTATCATGAGGGGAAATAATATTAGTCAAGCATTTAGCATGGCAAGTATTCACTAAATTATTGCTGTTACTAATGGGGAATGACAACATTAGACAGCCATTTGGAAGGAAGGATTTAAAATGATTTAAAGAAATAATAAAATATCGAAGAATAAACTCATGACAAATATGCTTTAATCTAAGCAGACAAGTGGTAGGCTTTTTAAAAATGCAAATATGTTAGGTAGAAAGAAAATATAATTTGAAAAGTATTTGCTTGGTTTGGAGTAGCTCAGTGTTAGAGCACTTGCTTAGCACACATACATGATTTTGATCCTCATCATTAACAAAAGTATTTACAGACATATTACTATACAGTGTTAGCAGTAAGGAAAATGAAAAGCACATTTAAAAACTAAACTGTTGACCTGGAGTGATGGCTCAGAGGTTAAGAGCACTGATTGCTCTTCCAGAAGTTCTGAGTTCAACTCCCAGCAACCACATGGTGGTTCACAACCATCTGTAATGGTATCCAATGCCCTTTTCCGGTGTGTCTGAAGATGGCTACAGTGTACTCACATACACAAAATATATAAGTAAATCTTAAAAGAACTAAACTTTTTGTTGTTGTTTGTTTTTTTGAGACAGAGTTTCTCTATGTAGCCTTGGCTGTCCTAGAACTCACTCTGTAGACCAGACTGTCCTGGAACTCAGAGGTCCACTTATCTCTACCCTCTGCTTCTCAAGTGCTGGGATTGAAGGCATGTGCCACTACCACCTGGCTACAAACTAAATCTCATTACAAATATTCATTGACAAATAATACTGAATCTGAGCTCAGAGTGTAGAGGTTTGGGATGCTAAAAAGCCATAGAGCAATATCCTCTTTTGATTTGTACACAAAAACTTTGTACATAGACCTGTCTTTAATGTTTTCATAAACTGTTGGTGAAACTCATTTACGATATTTAGTTTTCTGGATATTAGTCAAGCTTTTACTCCTATAGTTAAGCCTTATGTGAACAGAGTATGCAGCTGAAGTTAAGAGGACTTTCTTCTTGATTTTAAAGGGCAGATTTTAAAAATCTCTGGAGAATTGACAGGAACCATAGTGAAGTCTGGGTTACAGTTTTTGGTGCCCAGTAGATTTGTGCTCAAGCTAATTCATTCTTAGGAGAAATGTATACGGAACTATTGAAATTACCTAGTTCCACAATACAAAGAATACTTCCTGGGTTTTACTCTTGTGTTATCTATTTTGTGTCTTAAAAATTGGCAATTTTTCTTTAGCCACGTGAGTATGCAATTCTTTTCTTGGATTAGAGAGAGATGCTTTCTTTGCTCATGTGGTTTGGAAAGGCTTCCTCTCATGGTTGTTTTCAGAGTGGGAGGCATTCCATTCTGAAGGTCAGAGAAGTCATGACACATAATGGGTAAGCTCATCATCTCCTTACTTCACAGTGATTTCAGAAGAGCATGATGCAGGCAGCAAAGTAAGCCTTGGTCATGATGTTCTGTGGCAGAACATTTGGGTTTCCCTACAGGTGGAATCAGTATGAAGTGAGTCATTAGTCATCACATTTTCTGGAAAAGTCAGAAGAGAAAAAGTTTAGTGAAATTGAATACAGGCTTATAATTCACTTCTGTCATGCACAAGGGAGGATGATGTTCTGCATTAAGTTTGTTCACCCAAAAGGCTCACAATAGCATTGTTCTTATGCTAAGTGCCAACTAGAAAAGAATAGAAAGAGAACACACGGGTTTTGAAGTCTTTATTGGATATTATTTATGTTAGGAATGTGTAAAGATGCATTGTGCAAACACATCCTTTTTATATGATGGAGAAGGGCATAAAGACAGTGGTGGTAACAGGCAATGTGGAGAGCTAAAAGTAGTTAAGGAATGGGAAAAGGACATGGAAATGAGTACTCTGAAAGACCGGGTCAGGAGGGAAGTATTGGAAATCACCTTAGCTGAGGAACGGAGTCCCTGCATAAAGGCAGAAGAGACTTTAATTCACCACAGGTTTTCTGGATCAAGATTCCCATTCCCCAGGTGGAGATGATCCCAAAGAGCAGGAATCTGACTGACAGACAAGCCCCTGCAAATGCTATTGTGTTTATTAATGGGAAACCCCTTGCAAATTCAAACTCTGACTAGAAGTCATGTTTCAAAAGACCAAAACCTGTCTCAATACAAAAATCTACTTCTTTGATGGCTAAAAAGTTCTTTGAATTGAGTGATTGATTCAGTGTTCAAGGCTCCCACATCAGAAATGCAGACGTGTCAGAAGAAACATTTCAGGGATGTGTTAATTTGATTTTTAGCTTGTTCGATGTTTTGGATCAAAACTTGTTTTCAGATCTGATGGACTAACAGGGCAAACAGGAGCTAACATATTGGGAATTTGAAATTAAGGACTTTTCCATATTTCCAATCAACATTTCTAAAGAGTGTTTTTCAGGGTAGGTCAGTTGAGTCTTAGCCTTGGATACCTTTTAGTTGTTGCCTGTTGGAGGACAGTGATGACAGCTTGCATTCCAAGATGTCATGGCTACTCATATTTTCTATGATAATATGATTCTAGCTAATAAAACATTTCTGGATTTCATAGTCTGGAGAAAAATTGCCAGCTTGGAAAGTCTACCAAACCATGAGGATGAGGAGGAAGGAGTATAGTTGTCGGATAGAAGGCTTTCGATTCCTCTGTGCTATCTAAATAGAAAGTCTGGCCCCTTCCCCCTTCTGCAACAATGTATAGGAAACTTGGAAATTTCTCATTTATTTACTGAGTCACTTTTAGGAGTACATAAAAATTCACTTAGGGGTAGAAATTGTGTTTTAAAAAAATCACAAAGCTTTTCCCTTCACATTCTCCTCTTCTTCCCTTCTCCCTAGTCTTCCCAGGGACAGATGTTTAGTTGATTGACCCTTGTATCTGTGCCCAGGCTCCTTCCTGTGTCTTAGTGCAAGTTGCCACATGCATTCCTAAATTAAAAAAGTATGTGACTGGCTTTGGTCTCCTATCCAGCCTTTCCTGGCATGCCAGTTGCTGTGGATAGTATTGGGTAGGAAGGCTCTCTTGCTTTTTTTTTTTTTTTTAGCTGATGGTTGCTTACTGCATTTAGATTCAAAACTCCAAACTCAAAAAATTCCTAGACACAGCAGTTTTAAGGTTGCACTGGAGCATCACTGAGCTTAGTGGCAAATACTCTTGTAAGGAATAGTTAGGAAGCCAGCTTTGGTTTTCAAAGACATAGCCCTCCATTCAAAGCAGAAAGGGCTCAGTGGATGGCTTTGACCAAGTGGGATGCATTCCAAACTCACACAGCTCCCAAAACCTTAGCTAACATTAGGTTTCTAATTTTTCTCTTCCACAACCTTCCTCAATTCTCATCGACCAAGGGTTCAGGCTTCTTTCCATTCCTTCCCAATATTTTTGATTAGAGGCTCAGGCCAAAACTCTCAATAGGAATGCTTCCCTGATCTCCAGAGGCAAAACTTGCCTAATTAAAGATGGTCATTGGCCATGAAAATATCTGTGAAATGAGTCTATGGGATTGAGAATTTTAGCCCTCTGGGTAGGGCTAAGTTGGCTTCAGAAGGTGCCCAGAAAGACAAGGTCTCTGGATTTTAGTCACCAAGAACCTCAAATTCTCTACTGAGTTTTTCAGTCTACTGAATGGGATTGACTTCAAGTTGTATGATTTTGGGATGTTGGACCTGAGTAACCTCTGAGGGTACCCAGGCCCAGGCAAATCCCCCACCCTCCACCCCCCGCTGTTGAGCTGGAAGCAGGCTAGTGCTCTTGAAGACTTGTTTATTTTTCTTGCCTGTGGGTTCTGCTTTTAATGGATCTTGAAGTCAACAAAACTCCCCACACGGTGGCTCTCTTGACTAAAGTTGGGCATTGAATGGTGAATTTTAAATGAGTAGTCCTGGAGATTTAAAAATATTTTTCCAGATTGAACTCATTTCAGAATTCAAGTGGGAGGCAAAAGTGAGAATTTTAATGGAGTTCACCTTTGACTGGAAGGGAGGCAGAAGTCAGGAAAGCCACTGTAGGCAATAGTTCTGGGCAAGTTTGTTATGAAAAGCAGTTCTGCTGGATTATCTTTCCTGTTCACTACAGGCTCTTTGGGAGGACCAGGGAAGGTGGCCACTGAGCATGTAGTTCAGGAACATAGACACCCCAGCCTAAAATATCAGACAGCTATAACACAAAGAGAAACACCTCCTGTGTAGAAGTAGTTTGTTGATAGTACTCAATCTAAAGCTAGGAGGAAATTAAGAGAAGAAAGGTAGCTTTGGATCATTCAAAGTCAGGAAATAAGGAAGAATTTCGATTCTTGGAGAAAGTATTAAACCTCAGATAAAGGTGGAAATAGCATTAAAAGTGAGAAATACTGTGCCCTGGAAAAAGTACTCCAAAATAACAGCTTATTTAAACATTTATTTAAACCCAAATCACAGTATAGGAAGCACTTCCACTTAATTGTAATTTCCTGTATTTTTTGTGTGTATAAGATTCAAATAGTGAAAATGTATACTAACAGCTATTGATGCTTCTATTTCTCCTTGAAAAGAAGGGCTCTCAAGATCTCTTAATGAACCAGAAATTTGTGAATCTTCTGGAATTACTCAGGTGCTTAGAAGTTTCTCAGTGGATGTGATCTTTCCTTATTGCTTTCTTCTTCTCATTTTATTTTTAGTTAAAAATATTAACTAGCCCCAGGGAAGTGTTCCTGGTAGCAACCTTCACCAAGAAAACTTGTGCTGGGAATCCTCCTGCATTCCCAGTCTGTATTTCCCCAAACAAAATTCAATATGTAAGAGAAATTTAAGAGACACACGTCTCACCCTTGCAATCTTAAAATTTCAATTCCTGCAGAAAACATAGTGCCATGGTTTCAATTTTTAAAATCAGTAAGAGCCACAGAGTGTGAAAATGTGCAGATAAGGAAGGTAGAGATCTAAATACCAGGACTAAGAAGAAAACGCTCTGCACTGAGGCAGGGATTAAGAAGGTTCTGAGCACTGGAACATCCGTGGACACAGAACGCAAGGGAAGATGAATATGAACAGTAAGAGCACCACTGCCAAACCTTCAGATTTAGAGGTGAAAATTAAACCAGTGGCAATTTTCAACGTTTATAGCATCTGCGCCCAAACAGTTCAGCACCAAGAGCCTGGACAGCACCACAGGTTCTGCTCCTAGTCTCATCCATCAATCTACTCAGAAGACAGACTGTCAACACAGCCCAGACTCATTAGATATTTACTGAAAATCCTCTGAGACTTTACTTTAAAACACGAAACGACTTCCACATTTAGTTGCCTATCCGGAAAAACATACGCAAGGAATTACGAGATCTAAATAAAAATTATTAATAGGAGAGCTTGATGGTGCTTAATTCTAGAGACCAGAGTTGTCATTGGTGGGGGGTTGAGTAAAATGTAAAAAGAAGCAGGAACACAGTAAAAACACGACTTCACCATCCTCTAAATTCTAGGAGTTCTTTACTTGTCTTTGTGAAATGAATGAAATCGAAAACCATCAAAATAATTGGACTTCTTAAAAATTGGATTGTGTGAGTGAAAGGTGTTTATCAGAAGCTGATGACTCCGGATCTTATCATCCTGGAGGACAGCACAGAATAGTTAATATGTTCCTTGAGGGACTAGGATGCTGACGTCTTTTACTGATACCGGATCATTACGTGACTGGGAAAAAAGGAAGTCATATCATGAATAAAAATCGGAGTGCAACAGTGCAACCAAAATATTCTGTACTTGAAGGCAATTGCAGATAGATGTTGACAAAGAGGTGTCTCCTGAAACCACATTCGGACAGCTTTTTTTGTTAACTGCATATATAAATACGAGCAGAAGGCCAGTCACCTCTGTCAGCAGCAGCAGAAGCAGCATCTTCAGACTCAGCCTGAGACCTCGGAGCAGAGAAGGTGCCTCCGACTCCCGACTCCCGACTCCCGACTTGCAAGCTACCAGATCGTCTCCCCCAGAGGCCGGCAGCTCCGGCCTTCTCCCTTCCCACCCTCCCTTTCTTCCTTGACTTTCCCTCTTTTCTTACCCATTAGCTTTTTCTCCCGGTGGACTTAAAGTCCACTCTGCTCCCCCTCCCTTTGGCTGCTCGCCCACTCTGTCTTCTACATCTCTCTCCTCGCCCACTTCCTTCGGTGTCACGCTCCCTCCTAGTTTTGTGCGTCTACAAAGTTTTGAGCGGAATTTTAGCTTCGGCAAACAAGTCCCCCCAGCTCCTCCAGCTAATTCCCGCGACTTCTCTCCAGACACCAGCTCCAGACAGTGACTGATGCCTCTCTGGTTGTGATTCCAGCGCAGAAACTCGAAGGAGCCCTTTGCCCGCCGTCCTATTTAGTCAACTCTTTCCTAGCCGCGGTAAGAGTCTAATAGTAAGGGGAGTGTGTGTGTGTGTGTGTGTGTGTGTGTGTGTGTGTGTGTGTGTTGAGATTTTTAGTATACTAACCAATTGATTTACTACAGGCTTCCTCCCTGTGCTGTCAGCAGCATCAGTGTATGAGTTAGCCTTCTTTAGTTCAAGGTCTGGTTAGTTGTTGGGTGCTGGGCAAACACATAGCTATTTTTTTCCCCCTGAACTATACCAAGAGAAAAGTGGCTGGACGCCCCGGAGTGGCTAAGTGGTGTTTAACACAGCGAGCCACAGTTTCACTGGCTCCCCAGCTCCCAGGAGTTTCTTGGGGTTAGAAGGTGGAAAGCCAGGAGCAATCTCACTCACTTCTCACTCACTGCGTGCCCTCTTTCCTTTCCTGCGCAGAATGACCATGTGTAGCGGAGCAAGGTTGGCCCTGTTGGTCTACGGGATAATAATGCATAACAGCGTCTCCTGTTCACCTGCCGCCGGACTCAGCTTCCCTGGGATCAGGTAGGTGCTACCTTAATATAAGTTAGATCTTTCCTTCCCCAGACACCCCCTTTGGTCGCCTCCTTGCAGATCTGCTAAGCATCGCTTCCTGGGCGCCCAGGCATTTCTACAGCCTTTGGTTACGTGGACCCCTTTGGGTCCCTAGCTCAGAGAAGCTCTAGTAAAGCCAGACTCCCTCGTTACTCACCAGTGGAGCCCAGCGACTCGGGTAAACGGAGCGAGTTTCCTATCCTTGTAGAAATATCCCCTCGGCTAACTTGTAGAAAACAAGGTAACAGGATGCGCCCCCCTCCCCGCTTAGCTTCTTTTACCTATTCTTTGAATAAGTTGGAAAACTTCAGTTCCCAGATCAAAGACCAGGGGGGCTGAGAGTGAAGCTCTCCCCACTTTGCTTTGTTACTGCCTAGTCTGGACTATTGGGGCGGGGTCTCTAGCTCCTCCGCCCTTCCTGTTGTCTCATTCGAATTCTCTCCCAGTCAAAGAGCTCTCTTTTAAATGTACCCTGTTTCAACTGGAATTTGAGCCCTAAAACACCTTGGGGTGGGGGTATTGGTCAGACTTGAGAGACAGAATAACACAAGGAGACAGCAGAGGAGGGGAAGAAACGGATGCGAAGGAGGGAGAGAATGCCAGCAGGCAGGAGGGGTTGGGAGGACAGCCTAGCTCACTCGAGGATGCAGAAAACCTGGCTTTTGTCTTGGTTTCTGATTCTAATCGTGAGACGCTGCCTAGGTTCTCTTTCGCAGCTCCAGAACCCCTCACCCGTATGCGGGACAGTGGAAATGCGTGGGGCCGCGTAGCGTGGGTGCGGGGTGGCACTCAGGGAAGCCAGGATTGCGCTGCTTTGAGCTGACTCTTGGAGCCCCGCCCAAGAATCTCTGCCTTAGGGGGTATCTGACCATTGGTGTTTTGGCAGACAGAAATCCTAGATTCTGTAACTGGATTCAAGCATGTGGGCGCAGGTCAGAGCAGGGGTGGCAAGAAAGTCTGCCACCTGGGCTGGGGGCATCCCCGCGGCGGCTGGTTCTGCTGGTGCAGAGGAGCTCATCTGGCCTCTCCTGGGAGGGCGGAAAGACAAGCAAGGGGCCGGCCCAAGAACAACTGAACCCTGGCTAGAGACTGTTATTTGTCCCGGTTGCATTCCGAGTACTCCTGGAGCCCAAAGTCACCCGACTTTGCATTTTCGTCCTCTTCTGCCGGTCCTTTGTCCCGCAGAGAGGCGATTTGTGAGGAAACTGTGAGGTCGTTGGACACCCACGGAATGCCAGTCCAAGTCGACCCCTTTCCTTGCACTCTGGGGTTGAGACGGTATCCAGCCTCCCCGCCATTGCTAACAGATAGCAGGAACTCTTTGTTTAATGGACTCAAAAGCTCTTCTTTCACCTCCAGCTATTCTCAAAGTTCCGTGTGCCTAGCACTTTTCCTGGGTGATAGGCTCTGGAGCGCTCTGCCACACCACAGAATGAGCCAAACTAGCTAAGTTTAGGGGCATCTATTATTCATGTTCCTAGCAGATCCTCTCTAGCCCAAAATAGATGCTGGAGGTTCTCCGTGACCTATATCTGCGCGGGGAAGGGCTCCCCTGGGCTCCGCAGCTCGGATGGGGGTGGCTGCTGCTGGAATCGTCCTCCCGCATCCTACCTATCCACCTATCCCTTCCATTCTGCCCTGGGTCTCCCAGGCTCAACTCATATCATTTCTTAGGATCTTTGTCCTGCGAGCTAAATGTTACTTAGGGAAGCTTGGGGAGTCAGGTGGGGAGAGAGCAGGTGTTTTCCTTAGCGGGTTGTTGGGGTCTACACGGTTGTCCAGAGGCCCTGGAGGAGATTGTTGTTTCTCCTGAGGAGATGGGAGCGAATTTCCTTGTGGTCCTTGCAGTAGGAACTGCTGCGGGTGTAGTTCCCTTACCTTGTCCCTGGCACCGTTCTGGAAGAAAGGACAATTCTCCGTGGGACACCATAACGAAGAAGGAAAATCAGTGGTACCTTCTTGGGACTTGGCAGAACTGGGAAGTGACTTTTAATAACCCTCCTTTTGGCTATCCCGCAGACCAGAAGAAGAGGCTTACGATCAGGACGGAAACCCGCTGCAAGACTTCTACGACTGGGACCCTCCGGGCGCAGGGAGCCCCGCCTCCGCGCTGCGTGACGCCTACGCCCTTTACTACCCAGCCGACAGGAGGTACAACCAGCCCGGCTTTCGCCTGTGGCTTGGGCCTAACCTGACAGATGGGACCCGGTAGGGGCTCTAAAAGTAATGCCCTTTCTACTAAAAGAAGGGTCCTCGAGCGAGCCTCCCTTCCCACGAGAGCCACAGAAAATTAGCAGACAGATCCCTGTGGAGCCCAGGCCGCACCTCGGAGTGAAAACTCTGAGGCCAGAGGGGTGTCAGTGAGTGTGTGACTGTAGATGGGGAGCTTTCGTGCCACCTAAATCCCATCTTAGATTCACCCCTGGGGAACTTCCCCAAGTTACTCCCAGGTCCCGTTTCACAAGCGCTTGTTGGGTTATTCTCCTGAAAAGCCCAGCAGTGGGAGCCTTGACTGTCATTTGAAAGGCCGAGGCAGTGAGTGAGTGACCCACGTCGCATTCTTTGTTTCCCCATTAGAGATGTCGCCCACGAAATCCTTAACGAAGCCTACCGCAAAGTCTTGGACCAGCTGTCCGCCAGGAAGTACCTGCAGTCCATGGTGGCCAGGGGCATGGGGTAAGAGTTTGTGAAAGAGTTAACCTTCGAGTGCTGCACACGCCGTAGCGGGTGCCGGTGTCGAAGGCGCAAGGGGAGGGCGGGGCAGCTTTTTTTTTTGCGCGCCCCTGCGCCTGAGGGTGTGTCTGCGTCCTGGCAACGAGGTGGATACCAGGAGCCTTGGGCGGAGTTCTAAAAACTGGGCGTTTAAATTTGTCCTGAGAGCCAGAGAGGTGAAAGAGAAAGAGGGCAGGAAAATTGGGGTGTTGGACCCTTGTTGAATGAGAACTAAGTCAAATCAGATAACCTCCTTTCCAGGTTCGTGGGAGAGTTTGCCATAATTGAGGGAAGGAGCACTAGGTTTACCTAAAAGGCAAACCGAAGGAACGAAGTCCCCAAATTTGTATACTTAAAGAAACATTTTTATTTTATTTTATTCTATTTTTTGCTTACTCCAGACAAGCCCAGAGCTAAGGTCTTGCGTGAAGCCTGTGTCAGCAGAAGGCAACATTTTAATAAAGCCCAAGGGGAAGCTGATTACATTTTAACCATGAATAATTCATGCGTTGAAATATATTGTCTACAGTCTGTCGTCTTATATCACTATCGCGTTTTTCAACTTAACACGCGCAGAGAGAGGCGGTCCCATGTTTGCCTAGATCTGCAGAATCTATGACCTGGTAGGAGCCCACAGGCTTTTAGGGACCTTTGTATGTCGGGTGGTGCAAAGGCACAAGTCCGGACAATTTAGCTAGAGTCATGGATAGTGTAATTTTGAGAAGCAATGTTTGGAGAAAAACTTGAAGAGCGCGGATTCTACGGACGCCACGGGGAGCTTCAGAAAGATCTAGAAAAATCTGAAAGATCTAGTGCCAGGAAACTGAGTGGGAAAGAGGGACTCAGGGATCTCCGTCATAATATTCCTGCCAGCTGGTGTGGGGCCAAGGAGGGCTGTCGGGGGGGATGCTAGGAATCCTGCCCTCTCCCTGCGGGCTCTCGCGTGGGGGTGGGGCCCACTTGTTTTCCTTCACCAATTCAATGTGTCTCCCGCCCCGCCCCCTCTCTCCGCCCCTTCTCCTTGCAGCGAGAACCTCGCCGCCGCCGCGGTGGACGACCGGGCACCCCTTACCAAACGCCACTCGGACGGCATCTTCACAGACAGCTATAGCCGCTACCGAAAACAAATGGCTGTCAAGAAATACTTGGCGGCCGTGCTAGGGAAAAGGTATAAACAGAGGGTTAAAAACAAAGGACGCCGAATAGCGTACTTGTAGCGATGAGTTGCCAGCTACCGTGTGTATAAAATGAAAAGTCGTTTTCCAAATTGACTGACCAGTCATCACTCATGTGTTCTTTCCAAACATGTATTTATGTATCAAGTAAAGCCATTAAATGACTATTTTGATAATAATATTGTTTTTCTTTTTACGAAGCACTAGAGAATGCACAGATATACTTTGTGGACCAATTATTGATATATATTATAAGTATATATTAAGAATATATATAGGTATAGCAGAGAGCAATTCATAAGCGTGCACAAAGATTGAAAATTCGCCTGAGCTGTTTATGTTTTTATATAAAATGAATAGAGAAAATAGACAACCATTGTTTTGAATATTACTCCTATTTTTGTAAACTGGAATTAAAGGATAGTATTTTTATCCACAACCGGCTTGAAGATACCAATAATGGCCATTTGTACAAAAAAAAATGATGCCCTGCTCCAGGAGAATTCTGAGGTAATGACTTGGGAAATTGCTGAAGGGCTTTCTTTCCTTGTGAGTCTCTGGGGCAGGCTGCTTGAACCCCAGCCTAACTAACTCAAGTGGGCATTGTCCCACTGGTTGCGGGACAATTCCAACACTTTCATTTTCTTTGACTATACTTTTATGTGTATCTGTCTCTCCTCAGAGTCCCAGCCCATAAGGAAATTCTAATTACTGAACAGCTCGATCCAAATTGTGCTTCTCCCCAAAATTCATGTCATTTCCTTGGAGAAGAGTCGAGGAACTGTACAGAAGAGACCAGCTTGGAGAGAAAGCGCTCTTTTTTGTACTTCCTGATTCTTCAGGGAACTGACTATCCTAAAGCTAGGGCAATTGGAACAAAGTGAAAGATAAAGAGAGGACTGGAAGGGGCAGAGCATGGGGTGTGGAGGAGGACCCTGTAGAGGGACTGATTTGAGAGTTGCCTCAGGTCTGAGAATCTGGGGGCAAGTCTAGTCCCTCTGCAGGTTCCACTGCCTGACAGATCAGGTGCTGGTGTTGGAATGAATGAATGCAAAGTACAATGTGTTTTTCTCCAGTGCTGTCCATGCTTTTCATGTCGTGAAATGACCAGGATCCTCCCCTTTGAACACTGCTCTGCAGAAGCCACCCCTATTCTTTGTGGTTTTTCTGGAGAACCTCCTTCCTACCCTTGCCCTCCTGCACTGTTTAAGAATCTCGTATGCCATTTTCCACTCACTTATCTTAAATTTGTGAATGCTAGTTATTTTTTGTTGTTGTTTGATGCAAGCAGTTACTGTGAAGTTTAGGAACCCCTGTTTAGCTACCACAGAGTGAGTATGCACTAAATATGAACCTTTTGTTTCTTGTTTATTGAGTTTGTAGGTAAAATGTATTTTTCTATATTATGGCTTATTGCTTAGTAAAATTTATTTCATAAAACCAATCTTTGTCATATTAGAATGTGTAGTGTTCCAATGCTGCTCAGTCTGACTAACTGATAAATCATTTAAACCCCATCTTGACATGTATGAGTACTATCTTATATTTGTGGTGGAAGGAGGTCCCACACCCCACCCTTGTATCCTGTCTTGGCTAAAAAAAAGCATGTCTGTTTCTTGTCAATTTCTTGAACATATATGGAGTAATCTTTATAAACAAAAGAACCGTCACCCACCAACCAGATCAAGCAGCAACAATTCAACCAGCCTCCCAAATTTTAGGCACAATTTTTAAAAAAAAAAACAAAAACAAAAACAAAAAAAAACAACAAAAAACAAAACAAAAAAAAAAAACAAGAAAAAAAACCATTAGTTTGTAAAGTTTAAGGAACTCTTCCTTTTTCCTGTACAGATTTGATTAGTATGAAGTCAGGCATCTAAGAGAAAAAAACTGTATTTGCATTCCCAGGCGGGTGGATGGATGCTGCCCCAGATCACATTGCAAACAGAGAAAGTAAGCAGGCATTCGATTTCAGCCTGTGTCCAGCTACAGGATCAATTTTTAATCCTGCAGTCTCCTCAGGCAATGTGACCTGGGATGCAGTTTGCAGCTTTAGTGCCTTTCTTTGCCTTTTAAATCGCCACGAATCACAGATGGCTATTTAGTGGCCCTACAATGCTGCAACACATCGGCTTGCGTTTTAGTCTTAATTATTTGTTTCTTGGATAATTGTTTGTGTCAGCTGTTAGTGGTGAAACAGGGCTCTAGTGAATCTTTTATTTATGAAGTCTAACTTAGTGTTCACGTGGCTAGTGGCAAGCATTTTACAGTGATCACCCAATTTAATCTTTTGTATACTTTTTAGAAATGCCAAGAGCCTTACTAAACTGGAGCAGATTTATGATATAGTGATGATATAGGTAGATGTTAGTCTTGAAGCTCTTATTTTGTGTGCAACTGATTATACAAACATATTAACCAAGCATTATTACACACATAATATCTATAACTAGGACTTTGATAACTGTTATATAAAGTGTGTAAAATTTGTATGAATAAATTTTTGTAAACAATCCACCTTGGTCTAATGTTTGGAGAAAAAAACACATTCAGGAAATAATCATTTTAAAATCTTTTAAAGTATTATATTTCATTAACAACCATAAGATTTTTTTCATGTCTGGAATATATATCAACCTAATTATTCATGCACATCATAACTGTACTCTTAACATCTGCTTGATGGGGTACTGGACTCAACTAAAAGCTTAAAACAGCTGCTCAGATGGAGAAGAGTAAGAAGACACTAAACTCATAAATAGACAAGAACGTTAGAACATTTGTAACCTACACAGTGAGATCAGGATCTGTCTGCTGGTGTGTACATACATGGCTTAGTATTTAGAAAGTTACCAGGCAATGGTGGCACATCATATTGCAGGGTTAGGTATGCTTACAAAGTAACTATTTACATTTTTAAAAAGTACCTGTGTATTAACTAGGCCTTGACAAAATTTTGTATAAAATGACTTAAATAATCAGCTTGGGAATTGTAGAATGTGTTCAGAGATATACAAAGTTATCGATCACTAAAATGCTTTCAGTAGAAGGATCAACGACATGATTAATCAAAGAGTTAACAAGAGTTTTAAAATAAAATGTACTTTGAAGCCTAAGAGAAACACATAAGGTTATTTGTGGATAATATACATTATTAGTTTAAATTAGTAAAATTTAAAGAAAGCTTTTGTATGAAAACTCCATATATTTCCCAGTATACTTTTGTTATTCTTGTCTATTTCTAGGTTAAAAAATGCTTTGAGAATCACTAACAATCATAACCAGCCACATGGCAGAATGTAGATTAGTATAAATGGGTTGTTATTAGCTAGTCAGGCCTAAGTATTTGTAAATATATTTTGAGTCTGAGTCGTTACTCTAGGAGCTTGGGGCTGGGAGGAAAATAGCATGTTACAAGTGGGCTCAATTAATAAGTCAACAAATGTCACAATAGTATTTAAAGACTAGTAAAATTTCAAATTATTTGTAGAGCATAGCTAGCATTTTAGAATTATACATGAGGAGCCCAGATCTAGAAAGTAAATATATGTAGAAAATAAGAAAAGAATATATCAGATTTTATCAGGTAAGGAGATTTCTTTCCCCTTCATTGTAATTTTACTCCTGCTATGTCACAGTGCAGTGAATGAAAAAATGGAAAGAGAAAATTTATTTGGTCGAGGACTAATGCAATGACTTGTTAAAGAAATAAGGAAAAACCCTAGACTTGGCTGACATCAAGTGAAGTTCTGATATGTAATTTCACTTGGTGTATTTTTAAATATGGGATAGATTAAGTTACAGGCCTTGTTAGAAAGACTTGAGGTAGTTGAGTTTTCAAGGGTCTAAAATATCTGCATTATTGCTAATTGCTTACTGGGAACAGTGAGATTCAATAGAACACACATTAAACACCTGATATGGGCCAGCATGCTGGTCAAAGAGTTTGACTGACATCTGATTGTGCTTTTCTGTGACAATATCAGTTTGAGGTCTTGTTAGTGATGCAAATTCTAGCTTTACACCAGAAACAGTGAGTCTACATTTAAAAAATGTTACATTGATGTACACTAAATTTGAAACCACTTGCATTTAGAATTTGATGACAAAATAGATACATATATATATTAAAATTAGTTTCATATTAAACAAGCATCGGGTTATGCTCCTTGCAGCCAGTAATTATTAAAAATTCCCCTGCCCCAGAGTCGGCATTAGGTTCTTGGACAAGTATACTATTTCTTTTAAGTCATTACGACTACTAGTTAGCTTTATTACATGTGTATTCTGGTTGCCCTTACCCCCGATCCCCAGTTACAGGTAGTTCCAGAAGGAAAATGATTTTCTAAATAGAGTCCCAGAACATTCAATTACATGGTTAGAAGATCAGTGCTACACTAGAGAGCCTGGGTAACTAGCTGGCACTAATTATGGGGACCAAGAAGTCAAATTTCAATTGTGTTACATCTCAGTTTGGTTTTAAGGATTTTAATCTTCTGAACTATTCACAAAGTTACTTCACCTGAAAGCTTCACTATGGCATCAGTCCATTCTTCACAGCTCTACAGCATCAGAAACTAGGACCAAGCTAGCAGTCTTTTATTCTCATCCCCATGAAAGAAGCATATCCATTCCCCTTGCAGCTGCCCTTGCCCCTTTGATCAGTTTTAGCTTTTTTTGTATACTGTCCTTCTAATAAGCTGTTACCGAATGGCCACCACTGACACAGGATTCAAGGTTCTTTGAGTTACTTTTCTGTTACATTTTCCTTTGTCAGCTCCTTTCACATGAGACTTTTCTTTTTATAATAACATACAGGTATAAAAATAGTTATATACATCAAATACTTATCATAACAAATATTTTAGAACAATTCTTTGTTATATATATATTTCTTACTATTTATAATAGATGAAAGGAAAATTTGCATACTAATGAGCTGGGTGGGCTTATTTTTACATAAAGAATTGAATCTTGACTGAATATTTGATACTGCAGAGTATCTCTGACCTTTAACAGAGTTGACAATTTATAGTCATTAGTACTGAAATGTTGTTTGCATAAATACATATAAAATGTCTGAAGTATGTTTAGGATCATTTCAGCTATTTCTGGAAATTACTGAGCCAAAATTTATTTATTGATTTTTAAAAATAATTTATTTAATTTTATTTTATGTGTATTGGGGTGAAAATGTCAGATTCTCTGGAACTGGAGTTACAGACAATTGTAGCTGCTATGTGGGTGCTGGGAATTGAGCTTGAGTCCTCTGGAAGGGCAGCCAGTGCTCTTAACTACTGAGCCTTCTACTGAACACTTACTAGTTTTTAAAAAATAAAACTCAAGTCAACAACTTCACCAGTAAGTTTTAACATAAAACTCAATACAGTCTAAAGATTAATTTGGTACCTGTTGAGGCACAAGTAGGAAATAATAAAATTATTTGTTTCCACAATTAAACTATTATGCTCATAAAAAACAAAACCCCTTTTTATGTATAGTAATGACACTGAGTTCATAACATAAAATGGTCTTGAGTCTGAGATAAAGTCTTTCAGGTAGTATTTATTGGCATTGTATGGTCTGACAGTACATGTAGTACAAAGAATAAATGTGTGTTCAGATCAAAGGTTGCTGTGAAGTCATGTGAAATGCTTATGATTCATTATGCATATTGTGTATATGCATATGTTTGAATTACCATCTTTGCTTTTTTTAAAATTTTATTTTATGGAAACCTTTCACTGTTTCCAGATCTTTTCCTGACAACATTTAGTTACATGACCCAATCTTAGCAGGATAGTTTAACAGTCTTTGAAATGAGAATGTGTTGTTCTCCATCCCAGCAATCTCTCTTTTACTGGAATAATTCCTCTGTCTGTTCAATATCAATAATCTGTAAGGCCCAAGGACTCAAGTCCCCTCCCAGGCTGGTTTAAATATGCTTGGTCCAGGGAGTGGCACTCCTAGGAGGTGTGGCCTTGTTGAAGTAGGCATGGCCTTGTTGGAGGAAGTATGTCATTGTGGGAGTGGTCAAAGAGAGCTTCCTCCTAGCCTCCTGAGGTTAGCAGCCTTCTCTTAGAGGCCTTCAAATTAAGATAAGCAGATTAAACAGAATTATCAGCTCCTTCTCCAGCACCATGTCTGTCTGGATGCTGCCATGCTTCCTACCAGGTTGTTAATGGACTGAACCTCTGAACCTGTAAGTCAGCCCCAATTAAATGTTGTCCTTTGTAGGAGTTACCTTGGTCATAGTGCATCTTCACAGCAGTGGAAATCATAACAAAGATACCTTCCTTCCTCTGTTCATCCTTCATTTGCCTCTACCTCTCTTGTTGGCCTTAGACACAAAGTCCCCTGCCTACACATCCAAGTAAGCATGTGGCACCTCATCAGACCCCAAGTTCCTCTTTTCTAGAAAGTTCCACCAGCCTCCCAGAGTTATCTTCATCTGCACTTGAGACTGTTCACATCTGCACGATTTTCTTGTGCCTTTTCTTTTTAATTTGGCACTTCTGTTCATCAATGTACTCTGCCTGCCCCACTCTTTTAAAAAGTATTTTGTAAGTTGATGGCCTGTTCCTAGCTAGACAGTCTCTTGGAGTGTATATGGCTGACATGTTGTACTTTGCTGCCTTTTAAGAGGTCATCTGGTAAACTTCTGGGGACATACATAAGAAATATTTTTCTTGAAAGAATAAATTAACCAGAAAATTTGCAGAATTCTCCATGACTTTTTCTAATTCTAAAAGTCGAGCTGAAACATAGATTTAAGAAGTGAAATTAACTTATAAATTTATTTTCATTAGAATTCTGATTCAATCTACCTTTAGGAAAAGCTACATAGAGAAGACGACAAATCAATTAGGTATGTTTCTGCCATAGGATAAAATGATCTTTGTATTAACTTAGAGGCAAAAGGCTGAAGCACACAGGCTTTTATTTTATCATTCTGATAAAGAAAAAGATTGCATTTTCACACTGAAGCAGATTCATCCGATGTCACAAGATAGTAATACTTTCCTATGTAAAACTAAATAAAGGAAAAGAGATATATTGAGATGCAGACAGGAAAATGGACTATTCTCAAATTAATAGTTAGCATAATAGTTATCTATGACTGCCAGAGAAACTTCTCTGCCAACTGGAATGTAATTTAAAACGTGATTTGATAGACAGGAAGATGGAAATTATATTACATATTTTTCTACCAACAGTTTAGAATTCTAGCAGGTGACACCATCTAGTTTAAGTTATATCCTTGCTGAGTGTTTCAGAACTCTAACTCAGGGTTATTCCTTATGCATCATGATTCCTTTTTGCTTAAATACTCTGAATTTTGCTTGGTTAACAACACCTTCTTCATGCAGGGCAGGACATGGGTTTCTGGGATGATAATTGTATTCCCTACTAACAAGTCATACTTTCTTATTTAGGATAGTGGAATTAGAGAGGACTCCCCCCCCCCAACCCCCAGTCATTGTTAGAGTGTTCAAATGCCTCATTAATGGCATTGGAAACTCCCTACGCAGTGTAGTCCTTAATGAAATCATTACTCACACATTTAGTCTTCCTCATGGATGTTGTCACTATTCCCTCCCATAGTATCCAGTCTATGCACTTCTGAGTTTCTTCATGTAGCAGGTCATTAGGTCTCAGGGATTTTTTTCATCTCTGTTCCTTCATAACCTCACACCCAGCATAATCATGTTGGCTCAACTCAGGTTTACTTTTCATAGATAAGACCTAAACTTGATTGTCCAATTGTTGTATAGCAAGCAAAGCCTTTGAAAGTTCTTCCAAACTCTTTTAGATCACCCTAAAGAAATCCTTCAGAGACTTGAGTTGGAAGCTTGATAAAATGAGCATTGGTCACCTGCATGTTCTAGAAAGTTCTATTACTGTGATTAGTGTAGGATCAATTTTTAACAAGATATTTCAGAAGACATTAGAGTAGAAAAACTTTGATAAGCATCATTTTCCAGATCCCTGGCTGTTCCCTGGGGACAATAATCTAGGCAGTGTAGCAATGCTAATATGCCTGCTCAGGGGTAAGTTCTTCAGGTAGAGACTAAGCCCAAAGGCATTCCAATTATTTTTAATTTCAATCTACAATGTCCTAAACACCTAATTACTTTGCATTATATAGGATTACAAAACCCATTTTTTAAAAAAGCAATCTACTTGTGTTTAACTTTCTGACATTTTACATTTTCTATTTTGGTCTATTGAACAGAGATTATCTAATAATAGTGCATACTGTTTTACAGCAGATTTCTAGAAACATTTTCTTTTTTCTTTTTCTTTTTCTTTTTTTAAAAAAGACATTTATTCAGCGTCATGATCAGACTTTTACATTTAGCAATCAATAGCATGGGTGAAAAAGGTCTACAGTAAAACCCTTCGTTGGAACGCTTTACACTCTCCACAGAACAGAAACTAAAATAACCTGTTATACAATTAGTCACAGATACAGTCCTGGAGTTTTTGCCCACACACATGAGTATTGTCTAAAACATGTCTTCTTTGTAGCAGCTAGGCCCTCACACCACTGTGCTTGGCTGAGTTCACAAATCTGTTGTAACCTGTAGCTTCCCTGTCACTTCTCTGGCTCTCCTCTCCTGCTAAGCTTTGTTTCCTGGCTGTAATTAGAACCTCCTGCCACTGCCATAGCTATACTGCTGCTGCTGGAACCTCCATAGCCACCTTGGTTTCGTGGTTTAGCAAAGTGCTGGCCTCTGCCACCATCAGGGCCAGAGCTCTTGCCTCCAAAGTTTTCTCCTTTCATCGGTCCAAATTTGAAGACTGGTTGTTGTAATTGCCGAAATCATTGTAGCTTCCACCACCTCCAAAATTGCTTCCATCACTGCCAAATCCATTATAGCCATCCCCACTGCCACCATATCAACCACCACCACGGCTGCCACCAAAGCCACCACAACCACTGAAGTTCCCTCCTCGACCAAAATTGTCATTGCCACCAAAACCACCTCCACAACCACCACCAAAGTTTCCGGAACCACTTAACCTCTCTGGCTGGACTAAGCAGTAGCCATCTCTTGTTTCGACAGAGCCTTTCTTACTTCACAGTTGTGGCCATTCACAGTATGGTATTTCTGAATAACAATCTTATCCACAGAGTCATGGTCATCAAAGGTGACAAAAGCAAATCCCCTCTTTTTTCCACTGCCTCTGTCAGTCATAATTTCAACCACTTCAATTTTCCCATACTGCTCAAAATAATCTCGTAGGTGATGGTCTTCAGTGTCTTCTTTAATATCACCAACAAAGATCTTCTTCACAGTTAAGTGGGCACCTGGTCTCTGAGAATCTTCTCTTGACACAGCTCTCTTAGATTCCACAACTCTTCCACCCACCTTGTGTGGTCTTGCATTCATGGCAGCATCCACTTCCTCCACAGTGGCATATAAGCTACTGGATCTTTTGGTGTTTGGATCTCTCATTACCACACAGTCGGTGAGTGTTCCCCATTGCTCAAAATGGCTCCTCAGGGTCTCCTCGGTTGTTTCGGTTGTTTCGAAGTTCAGCCCTCCAATGAAGAGCTTCCGCAGCTGTTCCGGCTCCTTGGGGGACTCTGACTTAGACATGAAGGCAGGATGATGAGAGCCTTCAGCCATGCTTCCTCGGCGGCGTCAAAGAGCAGAAAGGCTAGAAACATTTTCATAACTAAAAGTTTATACCCCTTGAACATTTTCCTAGTAACCATCATTCTACATCTTGCTTTGGTGAGTCTGACTACTTTGGACACCTTATATAAATGAAATCATGTACTGTTTGTCCTTCTGCTGCTGCCTTCTTTCACTAAGCATAATGTTTACAAGGTTCATCCATATTGCAGCAAATAATGTCCTTTTAAAAAATGCTTATATATATATTGACCATTTTGTTGCTTTTGTTGTTGTTTTTGGAGTCAGGATTTTTCTGTGCTGGAATTACTCTGTAGACCAGACTGGCCTAGAACTCACAGAGACACACATGCTTCTGCTCTATCAAGCACTGGGATTAAAGGTGTATACCACCACCACCCAGCTGACTAAGTGTTTTTTAATTCATCCATTTCCTGACAGGTTTATCAATGAATGAGTGTGTCTGTGTCTTAGTTGATGTGGATGATGCTACAATGAGCATGTTTTAGTAACCAATAATAATAATAATAATAATAATAATAATAATAATAATAATACAACCTTTCAGAAATAGTATTCCCCTTGTCTAGACTTTATCATGGACAGAATTTCTCATGGAACTCTAAGGCTGAGCTGACACTGAGTTCTACTATGTTTTTGGATCTCAGGTATTCCTGTGAAGCCCTCATGGAGGATAGGGCAACAAGTTGTATTAGGTAGAGGGGATGCAAGAGTTCCCTGATATTGTTTTAAACCATTTAGGACTTTTTTAGGTTTAATCCTAAATGTAATGCCATGTACTTTCTCAGACTCCAGACCTTCTTTAACTACCTGCCTGGCCTTAAAGGAAAACCTCTCAGTCTTAAAAGAAAACAACTTGCACCCTGTTCTAAATCTCTTATCCCCATTCCACTACATATATTCTTCCATGAGCTTGCATCAGGGGTGTTCCTTCTAGGTCTCACTGAGTAACAAAGTAGATGCTAGACAGGAGAGCATGGTAATAATTTCTATGAGTTTCAAGGAAAATGGAAAGTAGCAAGCTTGGTCTTAGCTTTCCCAAGTTGGGTCCTCATTATAGTATCAGACTTTCATGTTGAAGAACACTGAGTGCTTCCCCAATGCAACACACACACTCTGCAGCTACCCTGATTAGCTGATTTAAGTTTGCTTTTCTGCTCTGCATCTGTTTTTGTGTTTCTGTCTTTATCTCTCTGTCTCTTTCTGTGTCTTTCTGTCTCTTTTTCCTCCTCTCTCTGTTTTTTCTCCCCGCTGCCACAGCCTTGGGTCTTATTGGGTCCTTCTCTCCCTTGTTCTGATAACTGGGGTCTCTGATTGTCTCCAAGTCTTTATGTGTCCAACATTGCACTTCAGTATATTTCCCCATTGCTTCTCAACAAGAAGTTAGCTTGACCAGAACAGCTGTCCGTTTGCATTCCCAACCATGAAAAGCTGGGTGCTGCTATCCTAATTAAGTTCTGCCTTGGCTCCCACCCCATGGTCAGTTTTCCACTAAGATCCAGGTATTTTTGGCTTTCATAGTTTGGGTGTTTTGCTTACTTAATGTATGAGCTGATGAATGAGGACAGTACTTTCCTTTATAAGAACAGACCCAGTATATATTGGATATTTTTATTTACATTTCAAATGTAAAAAACCCCTTTCCTGGTTTCCTGTCCATAAACTCCTTATCCCATCCCCCCCTCGGTCTGCTTCTATAAGGGTGTTCCTGCACCCATCCACCCACCCCTTCCTGCCTCTCCGCCCTGACATTCCCCTACCCTGAGCCATCAAGCCTTGGCAGGACCAAGGGCTTCTCCTCTCATTGATGCCCAGCAAGGCCATCCTCTGCTACATATGCAGCTGGAGCCATGGCAGACCCAGTATATAAATTGCCTGGAAATGTCTTTTGCTTTTTGTTCCCATAGCTGCCTCATCAATGTGTAAATATATTGTTAATTCCTTGCTTCTTGTGTATGGGTTGATGTTTCTTTTGTTTTAAGCTTCTGTGACTCTCTAGTCATCTGTGATAATGAGAAGTGGCTGCTCTTACCATATTTTAAACTCATGAAGTCCCATGGATCTTTCTTCTGGCATGGTATTGTTCAGAGAAGGTCAGGATAGGGTTATGTGAGTAGTTAACATAAACCACCAGAGACATACTAGGCAGGATGCACTTGTTGGATGTCAGTTATATAGTGCTGTTATCTACTAGTGATATTTCGGTATGACCATGGCCATGGCTTTTATTGTGTGATCTTCTTCCAGGAGCTAGGAAACCAGTGTTTTATTTTTCTGCTCCTCAGGGTATTGCATGCAAGGTGTGGTCTTGGTCTTCATATCTTCAGGTGAATGTAGTAAAACTAGAAAGGAACCACCGATGAGCAGTGGAATTGATGAAAATCACAGAAACAAAAGCTTTTGTCTATGTCAAAAAATCTTGGGATGCTTTAGTGAGAGAAAACTTGAAGAGGGTTTTACTTGGCTTTGAAATATTAAATAATTATTTAAGTGGTGCAGATGATCCCTTTTTGAACATCCCTGTGAAAGCTAAACGAAAAAAAATCAAATTAAGCACAAAAGGACACTTAAAAAAAGAAGAAGCACTTTATTGGGTATAGGAATGAACATCTTTGGGGAAATGAAGAGTCTCCTTTTCATTATGTGTGGATAAACTTCATGACTCAATGGGGAGGGGTAGCTGTGGTATGGGCTTGCTCAGAGGCTAGGTACATCCTCAGTGCCTTTTCCAGAACTTTGTTATGTAGTCTATATCTTCCCTTATTCACAGAAGGATGTAAGCTATACATTCTCGTCACAGTGGTTCTTGGGCCTAGGACTAAGATATTGTCCTTGTTAATTTTGTGTCAACTTGATACAAGATAGAATCAAAAGGGAAGGGAAACCTCAACTTAGAAAATGCCTGCAGGCAAGTTTGTGGGGACATTTTCCTGATTGAACTGATGGAGAACAGCTTAGCCCGGTATGGACTGTGCCATCCCTGGATAGGTGGTCCCATTTCTATAAGAAAATGGAGTGAGCCTGCTGTGAGTCTGCCCTGACTCCCTTCATGATGGATTGCAAGAATAAGCCTAAGTAAGACTTTTCTTCCACAGTTGCTTTTGGATTAGAAAACAAACCAGGACAGATATCTTCCTTACCTATGTCGATATTTCTCCATTATTTTCTCCTTATTTGTCCCATGTTTTAGGATATTCCAGCTCCCTCGGTATAAGCAACCTAGCTACTCATATTTCTTTGGTCAGCTTTGGGACAGTTAGTGGAAACTCAGAGGTGGAGAATGGAATTTGTAATAAGGAGATCGAATGAGGAATGGTTGGGAAAATTAAAGAAGCCAAGGCACTGAGCATAAAAGGTCTTAAGGCCATTTGATATAACTACTTTTGACTTGATAAATGTAGACAGAAATGTGTACTAAGAAGTATACATTACTGGATTTTGAAGATTTTACCCATGGTCACTCAATTTTGCAAAAACAACACATTCTTCCTCTATAAATTGAGAATTTAAATGATAATACTTAATTCACTGGGATTCCTTGGAGTTCTAATAGGATGGCAATATTCTCAAACTGTACATTTCTATATGGTAAGTGGTCAATTTTGGTCACTGGACAAGTAACCTTATGCTCGCTTGTCTGGTTTCTTACCTGTTATTTGTTCCCTGGCACTCAGAACCTTTGTGCAGCCACTGGGCTAAATTTCTCTGTATGTAATACTCCCTTGTCTCCTTCCTTCAGAGTAGTAATCATAAAGAAGTGAAGTAGACAGTAGTGGGCTATCAGATTAACCAACCTTTCCAGTCACTTAGATTTTAAACGAACATCTTTTGTTGGCTAAGTGACTTGATCCAGCTAAAAAACATGAGCTCATTAAGAAGACTCTAAAAGAGAAGGTAATGCTGATGATGACTGTAGGCTAAGGTTTGGATGGAAACCGTGGAGTATTTCTGGTGGACAGACCCTATTACTCCCCAGGTTCCATTGGGCAGTGTCTGATGCATTTCTGACTGTGAAAGGCAATGTTTAGGGAGAAGCCAGGGACTGAAGAAAAACAGGTCTTCTTGTCTTTCTACAGAGACGCAGATACACATAGACATAGACATAGACACAGACACAGACACAGACACAGGTAGGTATAGACACAGACACACAGACACAGATATACACAGATACACACACACACACACACACACACACACACACACACACACACACACACACACCCCCTCTAAGGATAGTCAGTTTATAAGATTAGGCTAGGGACAAGTCAGAATCTGAACATTTGTTAGTAAAATAGTGCTTCTTCTTTAAATAGCTCAAAGATGTTTCTGTGTAAGCTACTTCTGTGGACATTTGTATCTCTTTCTATATATCTTTATGTAGAAGGTATATCTTTAGCTTTAGTATAGACATAAACAAATACTTAGTCACATGCCCAAATGTAAGTCATGAAACAAAATGGCGGAAGTCACATAAGTTACAATATTTATGTCTCAAGGATGGCTAAACTTAGCTGCAACATCTAATTTGCAGTGACGTCTTTCTTTAACAAGTTTTATAAGAGGGATGATTTAAGTCAAGGAGCAGCAGTGACTCATTCACATGGTGCCCAGTGGCTGAGCTAAGTTTAGAATACAAGGGATGCTATTGTCTTCTGGGGCTCAGGTTTTTACTGTTAAGTCGTTTTGCTCTTCCACACTGTTTTTGTTTTATGATTTTTTTTTTAGTCATTCACTTTGGTAAAATAAGAAACTTGTAATGCAATTGTAAAATTCTTGTTTTCCTTATTTAATTAGCTAACTTTAAATAGCTGTTTGTTTTAGGTTCTATTTTTGGGTTCCATTCAATTGAAGCTTATTTTGGTTGTTATATGGTTCATGGCTTGAGATTTTATTAAGTTCAGTTTTGCCTTTATCACTAAGGTAAAGGCCTTTAGCAATTATGTATGGGGATGAAGAAATAACTTTGAGGAGTAAGAAGTTCTTTTGCCTATAAGGAAGGAGTAGTGAGATGAAAACTAGCTTGTTCATCATCCATTTTGAAAACATAAATCTAATATCTGAGTAAGGTAGGGACTAAGGCTACCAGGAAGAGAAAGATTATCCTCTAGGAGATCATATTTTTCTGGGAGAAAGATGGAATTGCAAACAGGTGATTATGAGGCAGGAAGAGAAAATTAATAGGTAAAATTGAACATTAATGGTATGGGACAAGTGTGGTCTACAGACAAGCACCAGATTTCCTCTAAAGCCTGAGACATACAGGCTGGATTCTATCTGATATTTACTTATTATAAAAATTCTGGAGGTTGGGCTAAACCAATAAAATTTTAACAAGTTTTCTAGATGATGAAGCTGTTAGCTTGAGGGTACTATTTATTTCAGAAACTTCACCTCTAATGACTCAGCAACTGAGTTTCACAGATTTTCTGCCTAGGACTACGGGTTCTCATAATCAGGGACAGGAGAGACAGATAGGGGCACCTATCAAGATACATTAGTACTTAATGTTGTAGAAAGAAATCTGCAAGTGTACATTTTAACTATCCCAAACTAGATATCATCTCAAAGGTGACTCAGAAGGAATGCAAGACTCAGTGGTGTGGTATGTGAAAGCCCTTGCTATCCATTGAGAGATGATAATGAGGGAAACATGTAGGAGGAGGTAAGGAGAGGAGCATGGAAGGACCCAGTAATCACAGACAGGGGTGACTAGTTAGCCAGAGGGGTGAGACTAGATTTTGAAATGACTATCTTTGTTTCTACTCCCTATGCAATGCTAGCTAAAGATGAAGTAGAAGACAGGATGCACTTGCTGTCTTTTCAGGCTGCTGGTCTTAGAATAAAGCACAGTTTAAAGGTTCAGTTCTTATCTCTGCTTCTTGGATTTGTAGTGACGAGCAGCACAGACTGTTGTATTCTGGTTATTCTATGGACTTATGTGGCAATAGAAGGGCTATTTTCTTCATGGCTTTTTAGTTTAGGTAAGAGTCAATAGTTGTTTCCTTTTTGTGCCTGATCCAATTGGAATTTTCAAAAGGACCTTTACTGAGGAGAAGTAAAAAGGACACAGTTTGTTCAAAAGTACAAAAACAAATCAACCATTTAGAATAGCAATAGCTAAATGTTAACTGACATTCATCCTTTACTTATTTAACAGTAAATATACCCATGTCAGAGACACAAAGTTAATTAGAGGCATCTCTAATATGAAGAGACTCAGGGTTTCAGGGCAAAGCAGATATAAAGAAAGGTGTATAATAAAACACCAAGAGAAGGCAATATAAATCTATTATACAAAGAACAGGGTGGGTGAATATTGCTGGACTGTCTTTGATTTGCCAGCTTTCAGTAATAACACAGGGCCTTATATTTATGAAAGCTTAGGCACTATATCTTAGGCTCTTTCCCAACTAGCTCATATAACTTAATTAACCCATTATTCCAGTCCACATCCTGTCATGTGGCCTATTACCTCTCATTCAGTTCCAATATCTGTTCTTTCCACCCCTGTGTCCCACTGGCAAATCTCCCACACTTTATTCTTCTCCCAGAGACAAGATTAGTTTTTTAAAATGATGCTTTTGTTTGTGTGCATGTGAACATGTGTGAATATGTGTCATTTGTGTAAAGATGCCTGCAGAGGCCAGAGAGGGCATCCATCAGGACCTCTGGAGCAGGAGTTATAAATTGTGAGTCACCTTATATAGTCAGTACTGGAAACTGAACTTGAGTTCTTTGCAAGAGGAACTAGTGCCCTCTTAATTTCTGGACCGCCTTTCTAGCCCCAAGAACACAAAATTATTTTTTAAAAAATATTTTAAAGTGATGGTCTTGAAATGGTGCTTGAGCTGAAGCTGTTAGTTTGCTGGTGCCTGTGTCACATGAGTCCTGATCAGGAAGGCTACTTTCATTCTTTTCATTGCTATTTTCTCTGCATTTAGCTCAGTGTTTGAAGTTAGTAGTTGGTTTAGTAAATTTCACTAAATTTATGCATAAAAGAAGACAGGATGATAGAAGAAAGACTACTATTAAGGAAGAAGCACAAATTAGCATTGACCCTCCTCAGCCTAAGACACCCAGAGCATTTACTTTGGCTTGATATTAGTCCTGTGCAAGGTCCAGAAGGATCTTCTTCATAGCCTACTCTTTTCTTTGAGGTAGTTGCCCTGATCCAGAAATGTCTATAATCTTGGAATTATCTGGTTTTCTCATTCATTCCTAAGATCTGGATTATTGGGTGGGAAAGTTGCATATATTCTAGCTTTAAGAATCCTATCCTGAATGGACAATTTCCTAGACAGATACCAGGTACCGAAGTTAAATCAGGAACAGATAAACCAGTTAAACAACCCCATAACTCCTAAGGAAATAGAAGCAGTCATTAAAGGTCTCCCAACCAAAAAGAGCCCAGGTCCAGATGGGTTTAATGCAGAATTCTATCAGACCTTCATAGAAGACCTCATACCAATATTATCCAAACTATTCCACAAAATTGAAACAGATGGAGCGCTACCGAATTCCTTCTATGAAGCCACAATTACTCTTATACCTAAACCACACAAAGACCCAACAAAGAAAGAGAACTTCAGACCAATTTCCCTTATGAATATCGACGCAAAAATACTCAATAAAATTCTGGCAAACCGAATCCAAGAGCACATCAAAACAATCATCCACCATGATCAAGTAGGCTTCATCCCAGGCATGCAGGGATGGTTTAATATACGGAAAACCATCAACGTGATCCATTATATAAACAAACTGAAAGAACAGAACCACATGATCATTTCATTAGATGCTGAGAAAGCATTTGACAAAATTCAACACCCCTTCATGATAAAAGTCCTGGAAAGAATAGGAATTCAAGGCCCATACCTAAACATAGTAAAAGCCATATACAGCAAACCAGTTGCTAACATTAAACTAAATGGAGAGAAACTTGAAGCAATCCCACTAAAATCAGGGACTAGACAAGGCTGCCCACTCTCTCCCTACTTATTCAATATAGTTCTTGAAGTGCTAGCCAGAGCAATCAGACAACAAAAGGAGATCAAGGGGATACAGATCGGAAAAGAAGAGGTCAAAATATCACTATTTGCAGACGACATGATAGTATATTTAAGTGATCCCAAAAGTTCCACCAGAGAACTACTAAAGCTGATAAACAACTTCAGCAAAGTGGCTGGGTATAAAATTAACTCAAATAAATCAGTTGCCTTCCTCTATACAAAAGAGAAACAAGCCGAGAAAGAAATTAGGGAAACGACACCCTTCATAATAGACCCAAATAATATAAAGTACCTCGGTGTGACTTTAACCAAGCAAGTAAAAGATCTGTACAATAAGAACTTCAAGACACTGAGGAAAGAAATTGAAGAAGACCTCAGAAGATGGAAAGATCTCCCATGCTCATGGATTGGCAGGATTAATATAGTAAAAATGGCCATTTTACCAAAAGCAATCTACAGATTCAATGCAATCCCCATCAAAATACCAATCCAATTCTTCAAAGAGTTAGACAGAACAATTTGCAAATTCATCTGGAATAACAAAAAACCCAGGATAGCTAAAGCTATCCTCAACAATAAAAGGACTTCAGGGGGAATCAGTATCCCTGAACTCAAGCAGTATTACAGAGCAATAGTGATAAAAACTGCATGGTATTGGTACAGAGACAGACAGATAGACCAATGGAATAGAATTGAAGACCCAGAAATGAACCCACACACCTATGGGCACTTGATTTTCGACAAAGGAGCCAAAACCATCCAATGGAAAAAAGATAGTATTTTCAGCAAATGGTGCTGGTTCAACTGGAGGTCAACATGTAGAAGAATGCAGATCGATCCATGCTTATTACCCTGTACAAAGCTTAAGTGCAAGTGGATCAAGGACCTCCACATCAAACCAGACACACTCAAACTAATAGAAGAAAAACTAGGGAAGCATCTGGAACACATAGGCACTGGAAAAAATTTCCTGAACAAAACACCAATGGCTTATGCTCTAAGATCAAGAATCGACAAATGGGATCTCATAAAACTGCAAAGCTTCTGTAAGGCAAAGGACACTGTGTTTAGGACAAAACGGCAACCAACAGATTGGGAAAAGATCTTTACCAACCCTATATCCAATAGAGGGCTAATATCCAAAATTTACAAAGAACTCAAGAAGTTAGACTGCAGGGAGACAAATAACCCTATTAAAAATGGGGTTCAGAGCTAAACAAAGAATTCACAGCTGAGGAATGTCGAATGGCTGAGAAACACCTAAAGAAATGTTCAACATCTTTAGTCATAAGGGAAATGCAAATCAAAACAACCCTGAGATTTCACCTCACACCAGTGAGAATGGCTAAGATCAAAAACTCAGGTGACAGCAAATGCTGGCGAGGATGTGGAGGAAGAGGAACACTCCTCCATTGTTGGTGGGATTGCAGACTGGTACAACCATTCTGGAAATCAGTCTGGAGGTTCCTCAGAAAATTGGACATTGAACTGCCTGAGGATCCAGCTATACCTCTCTTGGGCATATACCCAAAAGATGCCCCAACATATAAAAAAGACACGTGCTCCACTATGTTCATCGCAGCCTTATTTATAATAGCCAGAAGCTGGAAAGAACCCAGATGCCCTTCAAGAGACGAATGGATACAGAAAATATGGTACATCTACACAATGGAATATTACTCAGCTATCAAAAACAATGACTTTATGAAATTCGTAGGCAAATGGTTGGAACTGGAAAATATCATCCTGAGTGAGCTAACCCAATCACAGAAAGACATACATGGTATGCACTCATTGATAAGTGGCTATTAGCCCAAATGCTTGAATTACCCTAGACGCCTAGAACAAATGAAACTCAAGACGGATGATCAAAATGTGAATGCTTCACTCCTTCTTTAAAAGGGGAACAAGAATACCCTTGGCAGGGAATAGAGAGGCAAAGATTAAAACAGAGACTGAAGGAACACCCATTCAGAGCCTGCCCCACATGTGGCCCATACATATACAGCCACCCAATTAGACAAATGGATGAAGCAAAGAAGTGCAGACTGACAGGAGCCGGATGTAGATCGCTCCTGAGAGACACAGCCAGAATACAGCAAATACAGAGGCGAATGCCAGCAGCAAACCACTGAACTGAGAATAGGACCCCCGTTGAAGGAATCAGAGAAAGAACTGGAAGAGCTTGAAGGGGCTCGAGACCCCTTATGAACAACAATGCCAAGTAACCAGAGCTTCCAGGGACTAAGCCACTACCTAAAGACTATACATGGACTGACCCTGGACTCCGACCTCATAGGTAGCAATGAATATCCTAGTAAGAGCACCAGTGGAAGGGGAAGCCCTGGGTCCTGCTAAGACTGAACCCCCAGTGAACTAGACTGTTGGGGGGAGGGCGGCAATGGGGGGAGGGTGATGAGGGGATCACCTATAAGGAAGGGGAGGGGGGAGGGCGATGTTTGTCCGGAAACCGGGAAAGGGAATAACACTCGAAATGTATATAAGAAATACTCAAGTTAATAATAATAATAAAAAACAAAACAAAACAAAACAAAAAAAAACCAAAAAAAAAAAAAAACCCAAAGAATCCTATCCTGAGCATTTTGGTGGAAAATAGCATTGACTCATCTTTCGTTCCACTGGAAGACCAAGGACTTAAACACGTAAAGCTATGGGGTACACTCCTCATTTGAACCACCACATTGCTTCACACACTTTCCTCAGGAAAACTCACATGTATTCTTAGTCAGATAGCCATCCATGTCTGATCACTTATTCTCCATACAGTTTAATTCAAGGAGACTCTCCATTTAGAACTCATTTATTTGCCATGGTGCATGGGATGACCTGGCCTGAGCCTCTTTGTGCCTCGCTTGCTTTGATTTTTCCCAAGCATTCCACATAAAGGCTACTTAGTAGACATTTCACAACTCTAGTAATGGTTCTTCCATTGGCAAGAAGAGTGTTCCCTTGGAAGTGTGCTACCATGACTGTCTATTACTTTTCTGTTTCTGGGATGAAACACTATGGCCAAAGCAACATATAAAAAAAGCATTTAATTTGGGTTTCACAGCTCCAAAGGGCTAGAGTCCCTGACTATCATCAGCAGGAGCTTGGCAACACATAGGCAAACATGGTGTTGGAGCAGAAGCAGAGAGCTTACATCTGGTCCACAAGTACAAGGCAGAGAGAGGGGGAAGGGGTGCTAACTGGGAATGATGTGGCTTTGTGAAATCAACAAGTCCACCTCCAGGGACAAGCTACTCCAAGAAGGCCACACTCTCTAATTCTTCCCAAACATGGGGACCAAACTGGGGACCAAATATATGAGTGTATGAGGGCCATTCTCATTCAAACCACCACAGTGGCCCTTAAGGATCTTCATATTTACTGCTTTCTTTGCTGCCTTTGAGATTTTCTTAAATAACTTGCATTTCACTGTTTATCCAACTTCAACTTTTTCTCTGTTTCTGGATATTAATTTGTTTTCACTTAAAAAAGCTATTATGTCTGAAAGTGCTGGTACTATTTTGCTTTTATTGGGTGATGTTACATAGATAAGTTTAGTTTTTGAAAATTTATTGAATTTTATACCTATATAGTTAGTACTTTAATAAAAAGTGGAAAACCTACTATTAAATATTACCACGATACTCATATTTATCTACAAAACTATTGTTATTTTAGTTTTATAGGTTACTTTAGTAAAGTATAGGTAATTTTTAATTTAAGGTCTTGATCAATTGATTTAAAAAAAAGTGTATTGGTTTCAATTCTTACCATCAACTATAAAACCCTACTTATAAAACCTGGAAAATATAGAAATGAAACCATTTAATTCTTCTGATTTAAATTTTGGTAAGTATTCAGGCAGTTGAACATAGCCAAATTTAGAAATTGTAAGTTGTTAAATCAATCTGTCATTGTATATTTATACACACATATGTATTTACATATACACAAGAATCATGTATGGATATGCATCTCCTTATGTATAACTATATATATATGTTACAGATATCCACATGCACATTGTAGAGAAACTTGAAATGTAAAATGAAAAATATTTGACTAGATTATCTTTAAGCTCTATGTACTCTGATTGTAATGTCTGAAATCTCATACCTAAAGCTTTATAGCCAAAGTCCTGAAAGAGGAGGCTAGTGTTGACATCATCTCTGATGAAAATAAATCTTTTTTCCTAAATACGTTTTAATCTAATAGAAAGTAACCTTGAAAGAGAGGAGACCTATTTGTGTACACAAGTGAAATCTACAACCACAGCTCTAAGGATAAAGACTGTCAGGTAGAATTCCATGAAATATTCCAACGATATTTCACTCACACTTTGAGTTATATTTTGCTTCACCTGGGAACAAGTGGCTAGAAAATCTGAGGATGCTAATTGAAGAGTGATTGCTACCCACAGGTGCATCTTGTCCTCAAATGTATCACTGTGTTTACATTTCTCGGGTCTGACGGTCTTCTATCTTTCACACAGAGGATAAAGTGCCTATGGCTACTCTTTCAAATTCTCAGAGAATTAAAAAATTGTGTGTGTAGAGCCTTCCTGAGATTGGAACATTTCTCATACAAGTAGTTCTTTCTAAGTATACGTTTAAAGTAAGTTCTCAGACCAAATATGATTAAGGTTTATTTTTCCCCAGAAGCAAAATCTAAGGATTTCCAGAAAAGCAATCTATCTATGGGAAGTATCTTCTCCTGTTCCCTCAGAGGGTATTGGGAAGTATGTCTTAGAAAGGGAAGAGCCAAGCAAAGACACAGTGTGGGACACAGCTCAGCAAAGGTGAACACCTGCAGTTGTTGCTAAGAAGCTGCAGTTGTGTTTTCTGTACTTGTCCGCAATGGGTTTATGGTTTCCCCCAACCGACTAGGGAATAAAACATGGGATGGGCCATGAAGGCAGCACACTGAGTTCAGAATACTGTAGAGCATGCCACAAAAAACTATATCCAATTTAGGATTGAAAGTGCACTAAGAGGCAGCCAGTAAACAAGTGGCAAAGAGATACACAGTGTGTATAGCACAGGGCAAAGCAGCAGAGAAATCCTCATTTTCATTCCTATTAGCATATTCTCCACAGCTTTAGTTCTACCATTTCCCATTGCCATCCTAGGCAAGGGAGGCCTTTTGGGTGTGGGAGGGAAATAATGTCAATGATAAGCCAAACCTATATTTTTGCCACGTTTGGCTAAACACTTTTCATGAATTTCTTTGTTTGCTTCAGGCCACCGAGTTATAAGCAGCATTTTCCAGGTCACTCAATTAAGTGGCATCACAGCTGGATCCTCAATGGTGGATAAAGAGCAACTTTCTTAGTCACCATGTAAAGCTGCCCCTGGGTATATGCTCTAAGGCTTGCAAATGAATCTTCTGACTTAGTCTTGCAAAGGAGAGGCATACGAAGGCCAAAGTTTTAATAAAGACAAGGACAGACTGTTTCTTAGGGCATCATTTCCTCAAAGCATTTACCATTATCATTATCACATGTGTGGTTTTCCCCCCCTTGTTTATGGTCTTCAGGGCTTCAGAGTGTCAGTCACTAGAGCTCTGCTCAGGCTGTCAGATCATTGGTGACCAATGTGTTGTGAGTCAGTTAGTGAGTGGGTCAGGTTCTCAGGTGGGCCATAACAATGGATTTCTCTTTTTACCTTTGAAAATTTGAATGATAGATTTTTCTATACAGTGACTGTGTAAAAAAAAGGCACATTATTAGCTTCACTGAGTATCAATTTCCTAGTGAAAAGTGGGGATAATGGCACCTTCTTCAAAAAGGTGATAATTATACAGAGAGTCTAGTATATAACAGGGCTTAAAAGTATAGAATAACATCAGGGACAAAAATACAGTTGCTGTGAGGGTAGCTGAGAGAAAAAGTTTGTGCCTTTCCTTTAAGTAATTAGATATTCAGACTTTATAAAATTTTTCTATGGTTTGGATATGGTTTTAGTCTGTGTCCTAAAGCTTTATATACTGGAAAGTTGACATGCCCCCTCCTGCCCTGCTAATGTGACAGTATAAAGAGAGGGCAAAACCTTGAAGAGGTGAGGTAATTGCCTATGTGAGGTAATTGGGTGATAGGGTGTTCTGGTTTGAAGAGATCAATATAGTTGTAGGAGGAGCCAGATTATTCCCCTTGAAAGTGTGATTTTTATAAAGCAAGACCACTTCAGTCAGTTGATCTCTTCTGTATACAATATTTCCTGTCCTGCTTGTCTGCCATATTACGATACAGATATAAGGGCCCTCAATCCTGGAAGAATTGATAGTGTCTCTTAGTCTTGGATATTTAGTTTTCTAAAACTGTGGACTAAATAAACTTTGTTATTAAAGTGCCCTGTCTCAGGAATCTTATTATAACAATGACATTTTATCACAGCAATAGACTGATACAGGGTTCCCCAAGGGCTTTGTCTCCACCAAGTCTGTCTGAACCATTACATGGGCCATGGCTTTGAAGGCTGTGCACAAGTCTTTGCCTTGTGCAGAATCTCAAGTATCATGTAATCTAGAGTTGACAGTGGGTTCCTGTGCATCCCCAGCGGGTAGAAAAGCTGAATTGTATGTGTTGTCCCTTGGCCCCACAGTTCTTGGCGAGACTCAGATTCCTGAAAGGACTTTCATTAACCACTTAATACACTTAGGAACCAGTAATACTGGAGGCATCCTGCTATTATCAGTGAGAAGGTATATCTCGAGTAGGTTGAAACATATTTGTTTCCCTACCCTTCTGTCCATTCAGAATAGGTTCTTGTTGCCATGGTAACAGAGACAAGAGCAAGTAAGAGTTTTTGAGTGCCCTAGATGCTTTTGTACAAGGAGAGGAGTGAGGTTGAACTGAAATGTGGTCTTAAAATGAAATATCATTTTCGTCTGTCTTTCTCTGTAGAGGGCAGATGTCATGATTATGCCTGAAACTATTTTTCAAAGTAAGCATATTGAGTCCTTGGATTTGAAGATTAGAGGGAAGGAGGTGGAGAGAAAAGACCTTCTCTTTCTCCTTCCCAAAACATTTCATGTGTGTTTTTTTTTCCCCTGGGGACATTTTCTCTCTTGCTTGTGTCAGGGACTCAACACATACCAGTTTGAAGAAAGTTTAAAATTTACCCCTAATTCATTGCTCTGTCTGTCTGTCTTGTCTCCACCTCCATCTCTTTCTGTGTGTGTGTATATATAAATGTTATATAATTGTCATATTATTAAATATTACATATTATATTATATTTTGTAATACATAAAAACATTATTATAAAATTACATATAATATACAAATATTATATATGTATAATTTTCTCTCATTATTTTGTGTGTATGTGTATGAGGGGTGTGCATGTACTGTTCGGTGTATACGGAGGTCAGAGGACAGCTTGTAGGAGTCAGCTCCATTGTGCTACCATGTGCATCCTGGCAATTGAACTCAGGTTGGTAGGCTTGACAGCAGGTAGTCCTTCCAGCTGAACCATCACTTTGGTCCCTGGTCCCTATTATCTTAAACATAAAATGAATACATTCTATTTATAAACAAATGTCATTTGAATAAACAAGTGAAAAGACTTGAGTTTGGTCTGGAGTTTGGTGGAGTGACTTGTCTCACCTGTGTGGCTCCTCTTCATTTGGCCTGGACTTCTTTGCCCCTGCCTCAGCGCCAAGTCTCATATCTCTGCCTCCTCGCTCCTTAGTTTTGCCTTTTTATGTTCCATTTTCAAGGTATACCCAACACACAACCACTGAACACAGTGAGTTTCTGGCACAGTGTGCCCTTTGTATGCCCAACATGGTGTGTTTAGTGTCTCTTTCACGTTGTAGCCTCCATGACTCAGTTCGCTGCTCTCAGCCTTCTAGGGACAGAGAGATTTCCTGATTTCCAGTTGCTCCCTCACATCTGGTGGACTATCTTCTCTCTCTCTCTCTCTCTCTCTCTCTCTCTCTCTCTCTCTCTGTGTGTGTGTGTGTGTGTGTGTGTGTGTGTGTGATAATAGAATAAGAATTGCCAATAAAAACTTGAAGTTGGCTAGAAAGATGGTTTAGAGAGCTTGTCTCACAAGCACAATGACCTCAATTTGACACCCATAATTCATGTAAAAAGCCAAACATGGTGGCATGACCAGGGAAGGCAGAGATAGGCTGATCCAGGGCTTGTTGTTCAGCTAGCTTATTCAAATCTGCAAGCTCTGAGTCCCAGTGAAAGACCCTGTATCATCAGATATGGTGGGTGGCTCTTGATGAGCAATAGCCAAGGTTTCCCTGTGGCCTATATCCACACATGACACACATCAACACACATGTGTACATACCTATACAACCCCATGCCCTCCCACAAACTCCTCTAGAAATCTGAGGTTGAAGGCCTGAGGCTCAAGTAAGGTTGGCAAAAGGTTAGGGTGATAGGATCTGAGGAGAGGAAAGAGACTGAGGGATGGCCATGATGTTTATATAATCAAGGAAAGGGAACTGAGCAGGTGCTGTCAGGCTGAAGAGTTCAGCTAGCCTCCAGGTTGTTCTCTTTCTAGTTATTGAACATTTTAATATTAGTTTCCTCATCTGTAAATAAAGTTAGCCCTATCTTAGAGCAATCTTAAATGTAGGAGAGAATGCTGGGTATAGATTTCTTAGTGCTGCCACCAGCCAGTGCTCTAGGGCTCATTAAACTTTATTGTAATGTGTTAGCCTTATCAACATCATAGAATAATTTGTTATATGCATATGCTGCCTCTTAAAAGAACTTGTTCATCTAGGTCAAGCACTTCTGTCGATGGATTTTGGGAACACAAAGAAATTTCAAAGTCTTAAATAGATTTTTACTTGTGACATTTTATTAAACACAGGTAAGAGGTTGGGATTTTTGAAGGGCAAGAAATGAAGAAAATATGCAAAACCAGGTAGGTATGTGAGTCTGTATAGAAATTGTGTGTCTAAACCAGTCCACCAAGCTTCAGTTTTGCTGGAACCCCTTTCCTCCCTCCCCTCCCTCCCCTTTCTCCCTTCCCTCTCCCCTCCTCCTTCCCTCCTTCCCTCTCCTGAATGAGGAAGGTCCTCTATCATGCCTCCTATTTATTTATTTATTTATTTATTTATTTATTTATTTATTTATTTATTTTTTAGATACAGGGTCTTTCATTAGGCCTGGAGCTCACTGCTTGGCTAGATTATCTGGACACTGAGCTCTATCTCTAGAACTTCTAAGTGTTTGAGTTACAGGTACATGCTGCTACACTTGGCCTCTTTAAAAATGTGGGTGCTGGGGAATCTCATTTGTGCAGAGCAAGCTCTTTATCCACTGAGCCCTAACTCCCTATCTTAACTTGTCATCGTGACATGTGCACCTTCGTGGCAACCTGCGAGTCAGCTTTCAAGTTTAGACCTTTTGGATCCCTTTGTGGTAGCCTTTGTTGGGAATATAGAGGAACAAGAGGAAAAAAAAACCTATAGCTGTTCTTTGGTACTTTGTAGGTTCTTCCCTTTCCCATCCTTTATCCCTCTGGTTCCATCCCTATCACTAAATAGGAGAGGAAGGAATGGAGTGGGAGGAGATAGATAGAGATCCCTGAATCTAATTTCTTTCCTTTTGTTTCTTCTTTGACCACAGCTACTAGCAAACCACAACCAACCTCACCGAACAACCAACAACTACCAACCCCTCCTTTCAGAGCACTAGCATTTACATACTCTATGAAAAGTTCCCAGAATTTCAAATGTCACACAATTGCAGAAACTACCTGTTGCTGGCAAAACCATGCCTCTTAGAGCACATAATAGTTGGCTGCCGTAGACAGTCTAAAGCAGCCCCATTTCCCTATACCTGGGATTAAAACAAATGCATATTCCTATAATATTTCTGTAGTTTTAAAAATTTTTATTTATTTTTTCCGTTGTTTTAAAAGAAACAAAAATCCCAGAATTCTTACTACATAAACCTTGATCTTTGGCCTCTGGGCCAAAAATATCTGTCCTGCAGGCACTTATGCAGGTATCCCTATCTATGTTGCACCATAGCCTGTGTCCCGCCCTTTATGGGAGGGATCCTGAGAATGCTGTTTCAAAAGTCCTACGAATCAGTCTAGAAGTGGTGGTCTTGTGAGTTTGGTTCCAGACACTCAGAGTGAGATATTGGGAGAGATGCAAGCCTCAGATTTGTACATCCTATAAGTTCTGCTCCTTCCTTGTGGATATACAAAGCTGGACCAGCATCAGTGTGGGACTAGAACAAAGGACTTTCTGCCTGAGCATAAGAGGTGCACTACCAAAGAAAGGAAAATCTGGTAATTCAAGCATGTGAAAGTTCTTGTACAAACTAATGGCCCGATTAAAATATATGAGTACTCTGCATTTAATAAATCTAGGAATGCATTATTGCAATTATATTCTAGTTGCAGAATGGCTTTTTATAGTATCAGTATACCATTGCTTGCTTATAGTTTAATAAAGTACTTTTAGAACTAATACCACATGCCGCTGAATTAATTAAAAACTTTTTTGTGTGGTCTAAAATATGAGTCATATATTTCAAGATTTCCTTCACATGTGATGAATACTTATCAGGCATTTCCTCGGTAGGTCCCTGTGAACTCCTTTGCTGGGCGTGGTGCTGTTAACAATGAGAGAGTTAACAGAGTGTGAATCTGCATTTTGTGAACACTGAGACAAGGCATTTATTGCAATTCATGCTCAGGAATGGAAACATCTAGAAGCTTTATAAAAAGGATTCTACTGAATATTGGATGAGAAAAAATAGTTATTGACTCATAAAATCCAACAAATCAGTATTCTCTATGGCCTAATTACTTTTTATTAAGCCTGCCTGACAAAAGTTCTGTTAGCTCTCAGTGTTGTCATAATAAAGATCAAACTTCCAACACATGGATCTTTAGAGACAGACACACTTACACCACAGGCAGATATTAGCAGGGTTAATCAAAGGCAGGTGAGTGCTAGGTCTCTGTCCAGGATGAAGGAACTAGTTGATGGACAATGACTCTGAAGACAGATCTTAGTGCTTAACACTAAGTCATTCTCATTCTCATTCAGTCATTCTCAGGGAAAGTTGATCAAGTATTGAATATTAAATATTCTCCACAGGCTCATGGTTGCTCCTTAGCTGGTGGAGCTCTTTTAGGAGGCCAGAAATCTTTAGGAAGTAGTGCTTAGCTGAAGGAAATACATCACTAGGGTTGGTACTTTGAAGAACAGCCTGGTTCCTGTTGTCTCTCTATTTCCTGGTCTGGGACAATATAAACATCTGTATCTTCTGCTACCACAGACTAAGTTACTCAGACATGCCTTTCCTCATGTGATGGACTCCCCACAAACCAAAAATCCTCTGGAATCGTGAACCTCCAAATCCTTTCTTTTCTTAAGTCCTTTCAGTCAGATTGTGGATTGCAACGCAGAAATAACTAACTCAGATACTGGGACCTGATGCTGAGACAGAGGCTTGTCACTAAGATTTGTCTTTCCAGCGCTACTGTCACCTGGCCACTGATACGCTGCTGGCCATTAATTTAGCTTCGGCTTTGCTTTTGCTTTATGTCTATGTATATAGATGGGATGCACTGGTTAGCATTCGATTATGGCATTCGAGGTACTACCTACTTAAACATGCTGTAATTTATTGTGATCTTGTCAAACTGAAAACAGAGGGAAAATGCACAAAGATCAAACTGGGCTCAAGGGGATGACTCTCCCACATCCTTCCTGCGTACTCCAGTGCTGTGAGAGACCAGACAAGACAATAGATACCTTCTTCAAGAAGTGACAGCATCTCTTTTCTACCCATGGTGCTGAAAATTTAAAATTTCCTCAGGCATATAGAGTCAAGTCCATAGTTCATCGCTAAGAATTATATGTACTTAAATAAATTCTGTTTTTTTTCTATTTTTTAAATTTTATTTAATCTTTTTTTTAATACTCCAAACTTTATCCCCCTCTCAGTCCATCCTCTGACAGTTCCCATCCCATACCTTCTCCCAACCCCGCAGCCCCACCCCACCAGAACTCTAGACTTTCTGGGGCCTCCATTCTCTTAAGGGTTAGGTGTATCTTCTCTGACTGAACCCAGACCCACCAGTCCTCTCCTATATATGTGTTGGGGGCCTCATATCAGTTGTTCTATGCTACATGGTTGGTAGTCCAGTCAGTGTCTAAGAGATCTTGGGGTTCCAGGTTAACTGAGACTGCTGGTTCTCCTACAGGGTTGCCCTCCTTCTCAGCTTTTCCCACCTTTTCCCTAATTCAACCACAGGGGTCAGAAGCTTCTATCCACTGGTTGGGTGCAAATATCTGCATCTGACTCTTTCAGCTGGTTGTTGGGTCTTTCAGAGGGCAGTCATAATAGGTCCCTTTTTCTGAGCACACCATAGCTTCAGTATTAGTGTCAGGCCTTGGGCCCTTCCTTTGAGCTGGATCCCAATTTTGGCCTGTCACTGGACCTCCTTTTCTTCAGGCTTCTCTCCATTTCAGTTCCTGTAGTTCTTTCAGATAGGAACAATTATGGGTCAGAGTTTTTGACTGTGGGATAACAACCCCATCCCTCACTTGATGCCCTGTCTTTCTGGTGGAAGTGGGCTCTACAAGTTCCCTCTCTCTATTGTAGGGCATTTCATTTAAGGTCCCTCCCTTTGAGTCATGAGAGTGTCTCACCTCCCAGGTTCCTGGTTCAATCTGGAGGGTTCCCCCAACTCCTATCTCTTGAGGTTGCCTGTTTCCATTCTTTCTGCTGGCTCTCAGAATTTCAGTCCTTTCCCCCCACTCAATACCTGATCATGATCCCTTCCCCCAATCCCCTTTCCCACCAGGTCCCTCCACTCCTCTCCCCTTGTGATTGCTTTCTTCTCTCTTTCAAGTGTGATTGTGGTGTCCTCACTTGGGACCTTCAGATTGTTGACCTTTTTGAGTTTTGTGGACTGGATCATGTGGATTTGTGGAGCATGTCCCCTTGGGTCTGAGTTACCTCACTCAGGATGATATTTTCTAGTTCTATCCATTTGGCTGCAAAACTCAGGATTTCCTCATTCTTTTTTTTCCATCCCCCATCACCTTGCTTCTATGAGGATGCTCCCTGTCCTACCCATTCAGTCCTACCTCAACACCCTGGCATTTCTCTATACTGGGGCATTGAGCCTTCATAGGGCCAAGGGCTTCTCCTCCCACTGATGCCTGACAAGAGTCATCCTTTGCTACATATGTGGCTGGAGCCATGGTTTGCTTCATGTGTACTCTTTGGTTGGTGGTTTAGTCTCTGGGAGTTCTGGGTGTCTGGTTGGTTGATGTTGTTGTTCTTCCTATGGAGTTGCAAACTCCTTCAGCTCCATTGGTCATATGCAGTATTCTGTGAAATATTCTACAGTCTTTCTTGTACAAATACACCTGTCAGTGGTAGAATAGCTGGGCATGCTGATAGAAGTGCCTGTAAGATGGCAGGGGTTATCCTCAGCTTAATGTTTCTATGTCATTATGAAATTCATGCGTTTCTTTTTTTTTCTTTTTTTTCTGGAGCTGGGGACCGAACCCAGGGCCTTGTGCTCCCTAGGCAAGCACTCTACTGCTGAGCTAAATCCCCAACCGCGTTTCTTGTTCTCAAGAATAGTTGGGATTTTTAAAAAAATTTTTATTAGATATATTTCTTCTTTTTACTTATTCACTTAATTTTTATTTATTTTTCACTGCCCCTCCCAATCACCCCTTCCCACAATCCTACCCCAATCCTCTCTCTTAATGTTTCCTTTTTTTCCATTTTCCCTCTATCTTTATTAAATTGGCTATTTCTTATTTAAATTTCTTTTTTCCTCCATATTTATTTATTTATTTTCTTTTTTCATCTTTATTAACTTGAGTATTTCTTATTTACATTTCAATTGTTATTCCCCTTCCCGGTTTCCAGACCAACATCCCCCTAAACCCTCTCCCTCCCCTTCTATACGGGTGTTCCCCCCCCCCATCCTTCCCCCATTACCACCCTCCCCCCAACAATCACATTCACTGGGGGTTCAGTCTTGGCAGGACCAAGGGCTTCCCCTTCCACTGGTGCTCTTACTAGGATATTCATTGCTACCTATGAGGTTGGAGCCCAGGGTCAGTCCATGTATAGTCTTTGGGTAGTGGCTTAGTCCCTGGAAGCTCTGGTTGGTTGGCATTGTTGTTCATATGGGGTCTCAAGCCCCTTCAAGCTCTTCCAGTCCTTTCTCTGATTCCTTCAACGGGGGTCCTATTCTCAGTTCAGTGGTTTGCTGCTGGCATTCGCCTATGTATTTGCTGTATTCTGGCTGTGTCTCTCAGGAGAGATCTACATCCAGTTCCTGTCGGCCTGCACTTCTTTGCTTCATCCATCTTGTCTAATTGGGTGGTTGTATATATATGGGCCACATGTGGGGCAGGCTCTGAATGGGTGTTCCTTCTGTCTCTGTTTTAATCTTTGCCTCCCTATTCCCTGGCAAGGTGAACCCCATTTTTTAATAGGGTTATTTGTCTCCCTGCGGTCTAACTTCTTGAGTTCTTTGTATATTTTGGATATAAGCCCTCTATCTGTTGTAGGATTGGTAAAGATCTTTTCTCAATTTGTTGGTTGTCGTTTTGTCCTAACCACAGTGTCCTTTGCCTTACAGAAGCTTTGCAGTTTTATGAGATCCCATTTGTCGATTCTTTTTTTTTTATTTATTTATTTATTTTTTTTATTAACTTGAGTATTTCTTATATACATTTCAAGTGTTATTCCCTTTCCCGGTTTCCGGGCAAAATCCCCCTCCCCCCTCCCCTTCCTTATGGGTGTTCCCCTCCCAACCCTCCCCCCATTGCCGCCCTCCCCCCATAGTCTAGTTCACTGGGGGTTCAGTCTTAGCAGGACCCAGGGCTTCCCCTTCCACTGGTGCTCTTACTAGGATATTCATTGCTACCTATGGGGTCAGAGTCCAGGGTCAGTCCATATATAGTCTTTAGGTAGTGGCTTAGTCCCTGGAAGCTCTGGTTGCTTGACATTGTTGTACTTTTGGGGTCTCGAGCCCCTTCAAGCTCTTCCAGTTCTTTCTCTGATTCCTTCAACGGGGGACCTATTCTCAGCTCAGTGGTTTGCTGCTGGCATTCGCCTCTGTATTTGCTGTATTCTGGCTGTGTCTCTCAGGAGCGATCTACATCCGGCTCCTGTCGGTCTGCACTTCTTTGCTTCATCCATCTTGTCCAATTGGGTGGCTGTATATGTATGGGCCACCTGTGGGGCAGGCTCTGAATGGGTGTTCCTTCAGTCTCTGTTTTAATCTTTGCCTCTCCCTTCCCAGCCAAGGGTATTCTTTTTCCTCATTTAAAGAAGGAGTGAAGCATTCACATTTTGATCATCCGTATTGAGTTTCGTTTGTTCTAGGGATCTAGGGTAATTCAAGCATTTGGGCTAATAGCCACTTATCAATGAGTGCATACCATGTATGTCTTTCTGTGATTGGGTTAGCTCACTCAGGATGATATTTTCCAGTTCCAACCATTTGCCTACGAATTTCATAAAGTCATTGTTTTTGATAGCTGAGTAATATTCCATTGTGTAGATGTACCACATTTTCTGTATCCATTCCTCTGTTGAAGGGCATCTCGGTTCTTTCCATTTTCTGGCTATTATAAATAAGGCTGCGATGAACATAGTGGAGCATGTGTCTCTTTTATATGTTGAGGCATCTTTTGGGTATATGCCCAAGAGAGGTATAGCTGGATCCTCAGGCAGTTCAATGTCCAATTTTCTGAGGAACCTCCAGACTGATTTCCAGAGTGGTTTTACCAGTCTGCAATCCCACCAACAATGGAGGAGTGTTCCTCTTTCTCCACATCCTCGCCAGCATCTGCTGTCACCTGAGTTTTTGATCTTAGCCATTCTCACTGGTGTGAGGTGAAATCTCAGGGTTGTTTTGATTTGCATTTCCCTTATGACTAAAGATGTTGAACATTTCTTTAGGTGTTTCTCAGCCATTCGGCATTCCTCAGCTGTGAATTCTTTGTTTAGCTCTGAACCCCATTTTTTAATAGGGTTATTTGTTTCCCTGCGGTCTAACTTCTTGAGTTCTTTGTATATTTTGGATATAAGGCCTCTATCTGTTGTAGGATTGGTAAAGATCTTTTCCCAATGTGTTGGTTGCCGTTTTGTCCTAACCACCGTGTCCTTTGCCTTACAGAAGCTTTGCAGTTTTATGAGATCCCATTTGTCGATTCTTGATCTTAGAGCATAAGCCATTGGTGTTTTGTTCAGGAAATTTTTTCCAGTGCCCATGTGTTCCAGATGCTTCCCTAGTTTTTCTTCTATTAGTTTGAGTGTGTCTGGTTTGATGTGGAGGTCCTTGATCCACTTGGACTTAAGCTTTGTACAGGGTGATAAGCATGGATCGATCTGCATTCTTCTACATGTTGCCCTCCAGTTGAACCAGCACCATTTGCTGAAAATGCTATCTTTTTTCCATTGGATGGTTTTGGCTCCTTTGTCAAAAATCAAGTGACCATAGGTGTGTGGGTTCATTTCTGGGTCTTCAATTCTATTCCATTGGTCTATCTGTCTGTCTCTGTACCAATACCATGCAGTTTTTATCACTATTGCTCTGTAATACTGCTTGAGTTCAGGGATAGTGATTCCCCCTGAAGTCCTTTTATTGTTGAGGATAGCTTTAGCTATCCTGGGTTTTTTGTTATTCCAGATGAATTTGCAAATTGTTCTGTCTAACTCTTTGAAGAATTGGATTGGTATTTTGATGGGGATTGCATTGAATCTGTAGATTGCTTTTGGTAAAATGGCCATTTTTACTATATTAATCCTGCCAATCCATGAGCATGGGAGATCTTTCCATCTTCTGAGGTCTTCTTCAATTTCTTTCCTCAGTGTCTTGAAGTTCTTATTGTACAGATCTTTTACTTGCTTGGTTAAAGTCACACCGAGGTACTTTATATTATTTGGGTCTATTATGAAGGGTGTCGTTTCCCTAATTTCTTTCTCGGCTTGTTTCTCTTTTGTATAGAGGAAGGCAACTGATTTATTTGAGTTAATTTTATACCCAGCCACTTTGCTGAAGTTGTTTATCAGCTTTAGTAGTTCTCTGGTGGAACTTTTGGGATCACTTAAATATACTATCATATCATCTGCAAATAGTGATATTTTGACTTCTTCTTTTCCGATCTGTATCCCCTTGATCTCCTTTTGTTGTCTGATTGCTCTGGCTAGAACTTCAAGAACTATATTGAATAAGTAGGGAGAGAGTGGGCAGCCTTGTCTAGTCCCTGATTATAGTGGGATTGCTTCGAGTTTCTCTCCATTTAGTTTAATGTTAGCAACTGGTTTGCTGTATATGGCTTTTACTATGTTTAGGTATGGGCCTTGAATTCCTATTCTTTCCAGGACTTTTATCATGAAGGGGTGTTGAATTTTGTCAAATGCTTTCTCAGCATCTAATGAAATGATCATGTGGTTTTGTTCTTTCAGTTTGTTTATATGATGGATCACGTTGATGGTTTTCCGTATATTAAACTATCCCTGCATGCCTGGGATGAAGCCTACTTGGTCATGGTGGATGATTGTTTTGATGTGCTCTTGAATTCGGTTTGCCAGAATTTTATTGAGTATTTTTGCGTCGATATTCATAAGGGAAATTGGTCTGAAGTTCTCTTTCTTTGTTGGGTCTTTGTGTGGTTTAGGTATAAGAGTAATTGTGGCTTCATAGAAGGAATTCGGTAGCGCTCCATCTGTTTCAATTTTGTGGAATAGTTTGGATAATATTGGTATGAGGTCTTCTATGAAGGTCTGATAGAATTCTGCACTAAACCCATCTGGACCTGGGCTCTTTTTGGTTGGAAGACTTTTAATGACTGCTTCTATTTCTTTAGGAGTTAGGAGGTTGTTTAATTGGTTTATGTGTTCCTCATTTAACTTTGGTACCTGGTATCTTTCTAGGAAATTGTCCTACTTTGTTAATTTGGACACACTTTTTGTGTCCTGTGGTTAGTCTGGCTAAGGGTTTATCTATCTTGTTAATTTTTCTCAAAGAACCAGCTTTTGGTTCTGTTGATTCTTTGTATAGCCCTTTTGGTTTTTACTTGGTTCATTTCAGCTCTGAGTTTGATTATTTCCTGCCTTCTACTCCTCCTGGGTGTATTTGCTTCTTTTTTTTCTAGAGCTTTTAGGTGTGCTGTCAAGCTGGTGACATATGCTCTCTCCTGTTTCTTTCTGCAGGCACTCAGAGCTATGAGTTTTCCTCTTAGCGCAGCTTTCATTGTGTCCCATAAGTGTGGGTATGTTGTACCTTCATTTTCATTAAATTCTAAGAAGTCTTTAATTTCTTTCTTTATTTCTTCCTTGACCAGGTCATCATTGAGTAGACTTCATTGTTCAACTTCCATGTATATGTGGGTGTTCTTCCCTTATTGTTATTGAAGACCAGCTTTAGGCAAAAGTACCATGAGGTGCTGAGAAAAATGTATATCCTTTTGCTTTAGGATAGAATGTTCTATAAATATCTGTTAAGTCCATTTGGTTCATGACTTCTCTTAGTCTGTCTATGTCTCTGTTTAATTTCTGTTTCCATGATCTGTCCATCGATGAGAGTGGGGTATTGAAATCTCCTACTATTATTGTGTGAGGTGCAATGTGTGTTTTGAGCTTCAGTAAGGTTTCTTTTATATATGTAGGTGCCCTTGTATTTGGATCATAGATATTTAGGGTTGAGAGTTCAGTCATTGGTGGATTTTTCCTTTGATGAATATAAAGTGTCCTTCCTTTTTTTTGATGACTTTTAGTTGAAAATCGATTTTATTTGATATTAGAATGGCTACTGCAGCTTGCTTCTTCTGACCATTTGCTTGGAAAGTTGTTTTCCAGCCTTTTACTCTGAGGTAGTGTCTGTCTTTGCCTCTGAGGCGTGTTTCCTGTAGGTAACAGAATGCTGGGTCCTCATTGCATATCCAGTTTCTTAATCTGTGTTTTTTTTTTTTTTTGGGGGGGGGGAATTGAGTTCACTGAGAGATATTAAGGAATAGTGATTGTTGCTTCCTGTTATATTCGTATTTCCATGTGAGATTCTGTTTGTGTGCTTGTCTTATCTTTGTTTTGTTGCAAGATGATTAGTTTCTTGCTTTTTCTAGGGTGTAGCTTGCTTGCCTCCTTGTATTGGGCTTTACCATTTATTATCCTTTGTAGGGTTGGATTTGTAGGAAGATATTGTGTAAATTTGGTTTTGTCATGGAATATCTTGGTTTCTCCACCTATGTTAATTGAGAATTTTTCCTAGATACAGTAACCTGTGCTGGCATTTGTGTTGTCTTCGGGTCTGTATGACATCTGTCCAGGATCTTCTGGCTTTCATAGTCTCTGGTGAGAAGTCTGGTGTAATTCTGATAGATCTGCCTTTATATGTTACTTGACCTCTTTCCCTTACTGCTTTTTAATATTCTTTCTTTGTTTTGTGCATTTGGTGTTTTGACTATTATGTGATGGGAGGAGTTTCTTTTCTGGTCCAATCTATTTGGAGTTCTGTAGGCTTCTTGTATGTTTATGGGCATCTCTTTCTTTAGGTTAGGAAAGTTTTCTTCTATGATTTCTTTTTTTTTTTTTTTTATTAACTTGAGTATTTCTTATATACATTTCGAGTGTTATTCCCTTTCCCGGTTTCCGGGCAAACATCCCCCTCCCCCCTCCCCTTCCTTATGGGTGTTCCCCTCCCAACCCTCCCCCCTCTTCTATGATTTCTTGAAGATATTTACTGGTCCTTTGAGTTGGGAGTCTTCACTCTCTTCTATATCTATTATCCTTAGGTTTGATCTTTTCATTGTGTCCTGAATTTCCTGTATGTTTTGGCCAGTGTCTTTTTCCATTTTACATTATCTTTGACAGTTGTGTCGATGATTTCTATGAAATCTTCTGCTCATGAGATTCTCTCTTCTATCTCTTGTATTCTGTTGGTGATGCTTCTATCTACGGCTCCTTGTCTTTTCCTTTGGTTTTCTATATCCAGGGTTGTCTCCCTTTGTGCTTTCTTTATTGCTTCTATTTCCATTTTTAATTCCTTCAACTGTTTGATTGTGTTTTCCTGTAATTCTTTCAGGGATATTTGTATTTCCTCCTTTAGGCTTCTGCTTGTTTATTTGTGTTTTCCTGCATTTCTCTAAGGGAGTTTTTATGTCTTTCTTGAAGTCCTCCATCATCATGATCAAATGTGATTTTAAATCTAGATCTTGCTTTTCTGCTGTGTTTGGATATTCAGTGTTTGCTTTGGTGGGAGAATTGGGCTCCGATGATGCCATGTAGTCTTGGTTTCTGTTGCTTGGGTCCCTGCTTGCCTATTGCCATCAAGTTGTCTCTGGTGTTACCTTGTTCTGCTATTTCTGACAGTGGTTAAACTGTCTTATAGGCCTGTGTGTCAGGAGTGCTGTAGACCTGTTTTCCTGTTCTCTTTTAGCCAGTTATGGGAACAGAGTGTTCTGCTTTCAGCCGTGTAGTTGTTCCTGTCTACTGGTCTTCAGGTGTTCCTGTGAGCGCATGTCCTGTGTCCACTGGGTAGGTCACTTGTAGCAGAGAAGTTCGTCTTACCTTTGGTCTCAAACCTGGAATTGCTTCTCAGAGCTGGGTTTCAGTTTTCAGTGAGGGCAGCAACCAGAAGGTCCTGCCCTGCCTTTGCTGGGGACCTTGTTCACAGGGGGCCCAGATGGTGCTAGGCATTTTCCTCTAGAGTCAGAAATGTAGGCAGAGAGTAGTCTCCTCTGGCTTACGATGCCCCTCTGAAGGTCTAGCTGTCCCTCCCTCGGGATTTAGGTGCAGGGAGCTGTTTCACCGGGTCCCTTCGGAGCTAAATTCTGTTTTTAAAATACTCTGGAAATGGATCTTAGAATACTTTCAAACCTGCCACTTTCTTTATAATATCTTGCTGAAGTTAGTTACAATAAAAAATAGAAATTTGGGAGTGGGTAGTGGATGGGAGAGTGGCTTGAGAAGGTCCTGATTGCAGGCTTCTGGGGCTATTAGGACCATGCAAAAGAGGGAGGGGGAAAAAGCAGGAAGAAGCACACCACTTATACCCTTCCAGGTTCACTATTTTGCCTTAGAGCAAGCATATGAATGGTGTAAAATCATTTAATGCCTCCTCCCCCTTTCTGGCAGATGAAACATATGAGTTAGAATAATAAGAGGTATCTCTGTTTGTTTGTGTGTTTGTGTATGTACAGGTATATACATGTCCATGTCTTTGTCTTTTTGTATGTGCAAGTATATGTGTGTATATATGTTTGTGGGTATATTTGTGTGTGCATGTGTATGTGTGTACATCTGTTCTTATTTTCATGTGTGCATATGTGCATGTGTTTGTGACTATTTTGCTGTGTTCAGGTATATGTGTACACATGTTTATGAGTATTTTCATATGTGCATGTATATTTAGTGTATGTGCTTGTGTGAAGGAAAAAGGGATAGTCTCATATGTGGTTCCTTTTCAGCTGTCCACTTTGTGTTTTGAGACAGGTTTCTCACTGCTCTGGGGTTGGTTCCCTTGCCTGTTTCAACTAGGCTGATTGGCCAGTATGTTCCTGGTCTCTGCTCATGTTCCAGGGCTTATACCTCCCTTAGACCTAGGTTTACAAGCATGTTACTACTTTTTTCAGATGGGTTCTGATAATTGAACTCAGTTACTCATGCTTGCATAGTAATCATTTTATTGACTGAGTTAACATCCCAGTCCCTAATCCCACCTTTCTGAGTACAGTTTACAGTGGTCACATTTTGAAAAAGCACAAAGTGAGCAGACTGGACCTCAGATCCTTATTCTTGCTTTGGCTTACCTTTCCTCTCCACCAGCAAAGGGCAGACATGGCAGCAGATGCAATGGTCTTCCGGGGAGTCATTGAGGTAAGCATAATACTAAGGTCATGGATTCATTGTTTTAGGTAATAGCTAGTACACTGTCTTATGGTTGATGATGTTCTGAATTCCTGAGTTATTTTAACTCTTTGAGAGGGAATGGTTCCTTGGAGGAAATTTAAAAACTTTTTTTTTGAGTCAGTCTTGCTATGTAGCAAATGCTGGCCTTGAATTCATAATCATCTTGTCTCTGACCCCTGAATGCCAGGATTCTAAGCAAGCCTATGCTCTGCTCTTGAGATTGTATTTTCAAGTACAGATACTGTGATGAACTAGATGTGCCAAGCACTTCTACTAATGTCCTTTTCATGTTACCTGGGTTTTAAGGTAAAACCCAGCATAGTAGGTCTGGCCTCCTATTCAATATGCCAGTCATAAAGTGGTATAGGGCTGAAAAGGCACTTGAATCTGAGTGGCCACTAAAGGAAGACTAGTTATATGGACTCGGTAATACCAAGGTCTGCCTATGAGAAGCTGACAGGAAATTTGAGATTTTTCAGAGGAGAGCAAAGGCAGTGGGTGAGGGGTTGCATGTCTTGGGAGTTCATAGCTGATAGAGTGTGTAGTCCTGGCCAGGTTGTGTGGTCTGGTTGATCATTGTCTCAGGGCTGGAAGTCATCATTGCTTGAGGGGACAGCATTATCCCCATTGAGCCCGTGGAAAGATGACCTCCTCAGGGGCCAGCCTGGGTTTCTATCTTGGGATGCTTGCTCCCTCTTGTGGGGAGTGATGTCACCATGAGGTGACCTTGTCTTTGAGGTTCTTAGCAGCTTAGGGTAGTTTGAGGCCCCTGGCATAAAGACATTTACTGAGCAGGTCTGCCATCCCTAGAATCCTAGGTAACTACAGAAAGGAGTGAGTTAGAAGGAAAATAAAAGAAGTAGAATAGAAACAGAGAGGAACTTAATAGGGTGAGTCAGGCCAGTGACTGGCCTGCCTTCACTGAGGAAAAGACTTCAAGGGACAACTGAGCCTTCATGGAGGGCCCCAGACTCCAGGAAAGAATAATTTAAGCTTTTCCAAACCATGTTTTTGTTTTTTAAATTAATAAATTAGAAATTGCAGTAATTTGCAACAATACTCAAAGAACATTGCAAGTTTCAACAGAAAGCTGTGAGCTAAAGGCATGCTTCCCTTCTCACTTGCTGTTATAAGCTTGGCTATATGTCTGTGTTCTCTAAGTCTCAGCTTTTCCTCTGAGCATGTGGATAGTGAATATTACAGTGTACCCAAACTGTGAGAACAGTGATAGGCATTTGATATATATAGTGTAGGCAGGACCTGGCAGTTAAGGCGTGTGATACAAGTAATCACCAACTTGCCTCCCTCCCTTCTCTGTCTCCATGTAGATACATAGAGCAAAAGTGTCAATTTCCAGTTATCCATAAATGTGTCAACTACACTATGGATTTGAGTATTGAGTTGTTCCTTAACAGATGAAAATGTTGAACTCTGATGGTTTGGAAATGGCTAGGGTGGGAATCATAGTCAAAGGACCTTACTTTTCTTTGGTTGTTAACTTAAGCCTTTGATGACTGACTATCCTTTCCAGCCCAGTGATTTTAATTCTTTATTGTTAAAAATAAGAATAAGGGCCTAGACTCTGATTAGGATTTCAGCTCTTCTATATCCTCAGGATCACTTAGGGCAAGTTATTTCGTTCTCTGTACCTCAGCTCCCTCACTTATAAACTCCTATAACACTGCTGTAAGGATTGTGTAAATTCTTTTTTTTTTTTGTAAAAATGTATGCCAGTGACCCTACCCCTTCCAGGACAGAGGAAAGGATCAACCTTTATTGGGCTCTAAAGTGGTTTGCTTAACTATATATTGCTGCTTGTGTTTTTCTTTAAGTCTAACAGGCTAGAAATATGCCTCCTATCAGAACAATAACATGTGATTTTACCATAACAAAATAATAAAAAGTCCCTTGAGCTTCCTAATATGTTCTTTTCTTTAAAAAATAATTATCAGGGCATAGTGGCTTACTCCTTTAGTCTCAGTACTTGGGAGGCAGAGGCAGGAGGATCTCTTGTGAGTTCAAGGACAGCCTGGTCTACAGAGTGAGTTCCAGGACATCCAGAGCTACATAGTGAGACCTTGTTTCAAACAAAACAAAATAAAACAAAACAGCAAAAATGACAGCGATGACAACGACAACGACAATGACAAACCAACCTAACAACAAAAAACAAAAACAAAATAAAAATTAATTTTGTTCTTTATTTGTATGTTTTATTCAAGAGAACTTAGTCAGATGTGTGCTATTGGTTAGGTTACTTCACTTTTCTGAATATGTTTCTTTATCTGTGGGACAGCAATGGTAATCTTTATATTGAAAGATTATAATCAGAAATAAGCAGATTGACACACACACAAAGCACTACATGTAGTCTGACAATGAGGTTTATAATTGCTAGACACTAGCTTCCCCGTTCATTATCATCAGGATAATGATTTTTTTCTTATATACATGCTAACTGATCTTCTGCATGATCTTTGGGTTACTTTAAGCATGTAACTTCACAGAGAACTCAGTTACTAGGTATTTAATGAGATTATCCTGGGAGTACAGGCTTGCCTCAACAGGAATTTTACTGATAATGTTGAACATATAAATGTGTGGAGCTAATCAAAATATATGTGAGCAGTGAACGTGATTGTTGGGGGGAGGGTGGTAATGGGGGAGGATGGGGAGGGGAACACCCATAGGGAAGGGGAGGGGAGAGGTTAGGGGGATGTTGGCCTGGAAACCGGGAAAGGGAATAACAATAGAAATGTAAATAAGAAATACCCAAGTTAATAAAGATGAAAAAAATATATGTGAGCAGACAGTCTACAAAAGTCACCTCCAATGTTCACATGCTCTGTATGCTTTCCAACTTGATGGGTTCTTATTTTTAATGCACATCCCTATGTTTCTACACGTAAAGTGCAGTCCTATTAAATGACCCCTTTATGTTTTCAGTAATTGACTGAAACTATGGAGGGTATGTTTTGTACTGGGTAGATTGGATGAGGGTATAAGAGGTCATTGAGATAACAACCAAGATTGTGGAGACAACTCTTTAAGGTACAACAATTAAATATGTACAGGTGTCCCTGCATATCTTTAGAGTCTCAATTTTTTTATACAATATAGCATATCATTTCAAATACCTATGCTCATACTATTATGTGAGTCACATAGCTTTTAGATGCTTGTTAGTACCTGGTACATTGTAAATACATTGCCAATAGCTAGCATTCTACATTTCTTAGGGGCTACTGATAATACGTATGTTCAACAATGAGTCAGTTTTTAAAGTTTTCTTTTTTAAATCTGCAGCTGACTAAATTCACATATTGGAATCTGTGGACACAGAGAGCCTACTGTATACATACACAGTAGTTATGCAATTGTTCAGAAGAAAGAACATTTGGAATGCTCCATTCCATCTGGAATCTACTTGTGGTATTTGGATGAGTCTAACTATAGATCTGAATTTTAATTTTCCACTCATAGGGGCAAGGGTAGAGTTGTGAGGGTAAGTTGGTAAGATATGCAGAGTACCCAATGAACCCAAAGGGTGAAAAGTTGTAATGCTCAGAGCCAGCTTTTAGAAAACACTGTATGAATACACAGAAGGTTAGAAACCCCTAATTTAGGTTTTAGGTCTTATTCTAAGAATTATAAAATCAGCAGTGGATGTACTTGATAAAATCAGAAACATTTGTTATTCTAGGCAATGGACAACAAATCGTGGGCCTTGTGTGTTTCCCAAGTGCAGATGGTTTAAGGAAAATTAGTGACACTGAGCCCAGTTTGTGAGCTTGTGCCAAAGTCATTGTACAGTCCCTGGAGGGAAAAGGAGTTAACAGGATAGAGGAGGTAAATACCACATGTACCACCAAGGCAAATGAAAAAAATTTAGTCAACTCCTTAAGTAACACTCATGGGGTTGGCTCTGAGATCTTATCCTCGCCCCTAACTTGTCTGCTGTGGTCCTTGCCAGAGCCTTCCCTCACTTCAATGCGAATGCAAAAGAGTCTTTTTAGAATTGGGAAAAGGAACTCTGAGCCCTTTTTTTGTGCCCAACATTTGTTTCCATAGACAGGCATAAACCTAAACTGTAGCCACTGCACCCATTTTTGTGTGCTTCTCCATAGCCCCGAGTTTTCTGTTTTATTGACAGTATCTCATCAGAAGCACCTTGTAAAATTAGTTATTTTTGAAACATCCATTTCATATTAAAAACAGTTGTATCCCTTCTGTTTTCCAGCCACTGAACAGGAGTATATCCAATATAGGGCTTTTGGGGGGCTGGAGAGTAGGCTTAATCTGCTTGACCTCTAGTTCCTGGCAATGGAGGATGTCTACTTCCCATAGTTGTGTGTGGTGTGCAGAAAAAGTGCCCTGGCAAAAATACATTTGTAAAATTAGGTGTCGACAGGCTTTTTCATAAGAAGAGAGTGGATATATGGCTGGCTAACCAATTGCGTATTTGTCTAATATCAAAATCACCTTTGTCAGGGGTTGGGGATTTAGCTCAGTGGTAGAGTGCTTGCCTAGCAAGAGCAAGGCCCTGGGTTCGGTTCCCAGCTCCAAGGGAAAAAAAAAAGAGAAAAAAAAAGGAAAAAAATCACCTTTCTCTGGGTGAACAGAAGCTGTTGGTTTTTAAAGATAAGCTTGAGGATTATTTCTGAAGGACATTGAGAATTCTTTTTTTCTTTTCAGGGAGAATTTCCAAGTGCAGGATGAGATGCCAACAGGAAAAGGGCTGAATCCTACAGATGCTGGACCAACCATGGTTGCCTTGGAAGTAGACTAACACTTTTTAAGTAATTGAATCAAATAATTCCTCTAAACTAATTTTATGATTTTTTTAAAAAAATCAGTTTTATATGCAAAGCCTTCAGAGGATTTCTGTGTGCCTCATTCTGCCTTAGGATATTTCTTAAGAATGAAAGGACTGGCAGAGAGATGTGTCTCAGGGGAGACAGAAGGGACTTGATAGACTAGGCCTGTGCCTATGTATATAATGATAGGGGTCCCCATAGCAATGGCCCTGTTCCCGTGGAGAGGAACAAATGATCTTCTTGCTAAATCATACACAGGCTTCAGTTTGCACCTGGGCTCTTACCATTCTATGGCTTTAGGGAAGAATCAGTCATCCTTTCTCTCACCCAAAGATAGAGCTGAGTAGTAGATTTTGTTCTGAGAAAATTTCTTTGGTGGCATCATCAAGAGTATTAGGTTTGATTGGTCACTGGACAGTGTGTAGCTGTATTTATGGTAGGTGATGATTTATTATAAGGCAGCATTAGTAAAGGGAAAAGACTTTTAAGACAGAATCCTGAGAAACCAGATTGAAGCTTGAAAGGGCTGTTTCCTGGTAGATTCTACTAAGTTGAGTCATGTAAGCTGCACTTTACTTCCTCCAGAGCTGGTGTCCAATGGTAGATAGCCTCTGCTTGACACATATCAAATTTAACTCTAGGAGGACAATAACTGATCAGCATAAATCATGAATTTCCTACAACCAATCCAAACATAAGAAACCACTCTCAGACATTCTGGAAATGATGTGACCTACCTGAATACAAGTTCTTAGTTGTCAACCAAGAGCCAACATTCCAAGTTGGTCCTTTTGTTTTTCTTTTTGTCTTGTTAGTTTTTGGTCAAACTTGACACAAACTAGAGTAATCTGGCAGGAGAGAACCCCAATTGAGATGATGCTTCAATCAGATTGACCTGTAGGCATGTCTCTGTGGCATTTTCTTGATTGTTGATTGACGTGGGAGGCTAAGTTCACTATAACCTCTGTGCATGTGGTCCTAGGACCCATCAAACCTGGGCATAAGAAAGGTAGTTAAACATGGGCCTGAGAGCCAGCCAGTAAGCAGCTTTGCTCTGTAGTTCCTGCCCCTGCTCCTGCTAGAGTTCCTACCTTGACTTTCCTCAGTGATGGACTGTGATTTGGGTGTAAAATCTAGGTAAATTTGTTCCTATCTAAGTTGCTGCTGGCCATAATGTTCATTACAGCAACAGAGAAGCAAATTAGAACCAGTTAGTAATAAGGCCTACAATGTGGACTTCTTTCCTCCTGGTATTCCACAGACTTTAAGAATATGATATAGTAGCTAGCTCCCCATACAGGTTTCATAGGCTCTCAATTGTCCAAGTACATCAAAATATCAACTTCGTATCCTTCTTGATACTGTCTCTTAAGGTATGATTGAGGACCTATATAGACAAATTTATTTTCTATTTGTATTTAGCCTGAGTTCTGTATTATGTTTGATATAAACAAGCTGGTGGTTAGTTTCTTTAACTCAGTTGGTTGAAGATGAATATCCTATGGGTTTTTGTCTAAGAAACCACCTTGGTGAACATAGACTCTGATCCCACAGGCTTGAGAAGGGTTAGGGCATCACAATTGACTTTGCCCTTTTTCTAAGTTTTCTTCCATCCCTTACTACTCTTGGGAGTTTCTGAAATGGTTTGACAAGGAGTGTGAAGTCTATGGCGTTGATGCCTATGTGTACAAGAGTATGTGTTGACCTTTAAAATTATTAATAATAACCATTATTATTATTAATAATATTATTTTATGTGTGTACCCATACATTTTATGTATGTTAGGTACTACTGGCTTTGAGCAGCCATATGGGTGCCTCTAATTGAACCCAGGTCCTCCAGACGAGTAGCTAGTTCTCTCAACCACTGAAACATCTCTCTTGCCCATGTGTGGTCCTTTCAGTAACAGTGAGACTTGGATCCAGTTCCCAAAGTTGGCTCCCCTAGTTCCTTTCTAGGTGACTTCAACAATTACTTAGCTTCTCTCAACTTAATTAAAAATTAATGATATTTTTATTAAGTTAGTTATGTGACAATTTCATATATGTATAATGCATTTTAGGAATTCTACGCTCTCTTACCTCTCTCCCTCCCCTACCAACTCTCCACCTGTCCATAGGCCAGGTTAATGACTAGGTTTCTGTGATTAGATTGGGCAGTCCAAACCATTCATTGCAGCCTGGTGTAGTCACCCACAGGTTTAAGACCGAGGAGAATGACTTCTCATTTCTTTGGATCTGTCAGTAGGAAATAGTTTAGTAATGTGGAATAAGGCCTCCCTTCCTTGATGGACCTGTTCTTGTGCAGACCCAGTTTAGTAATCCCTTGTTTTTAAGAGTTTGTGATGCAATGGATTCATCTTGACCAGCAGATGACATTGCACAGCCTCTATCCATATCTTTTGGCTCTTACAGTCTTTGTGCCCCCAGTTCCATAATGTCCACACAATTTTTTTTGTCCTTTAATCATTTCGTAATAAAAGACTTAAATGATTTCCAAAGCCTTAATATTTGTCATAAGATCCCTTAGATATAGCATTTGTATTAATTTTAAAATCTACATAGCAGTAACCACACAGAATAAAACATCTAGGAGTTAATTCACCCTTCTCAGACTGCACACAATCTGTAGTTTGGTGAATGGAATTCTCTAGTTGTGAATGGAATTCTAGGTGTGTCATTCTCACTCCTATCCCATGTTCCCTTTCTCCTCCTCTCCATCATATCTGCATTCCTATAAAGTTTCATCTTGATCCATAATAATATTTTTACATTATGATCACACACACACAGATACACACACACACACACACACACACACACACACACACACACACACCTGCTATGATTTGAATTAGTGACCCCCTACCATCAAAGGTCTGTATACTGAAGGCATTGGCCTATAAGTATGCTGTGGGAAGTGGTAGATCCTTTAGGAGTTAGGACCTAACAGCAGGTCTTTAGATTACTGAGGCCATATTGTTGAAAGAGATTATAGAACATTGCCTTCTCCTCATCTTTGTTTCTTGGCTCATTTTGAGTGAGCAGATTTGCTATGCTGTATACCACCATCATGACTAGATGCCTTGCTATAGGTCCAAAGCAACAGGGTCATGGGTCATGCAGTGAAACTCCAGTTAGTTAGTTGTTAGTTTGTTTATTATTTATTTATTTATTTTTATTTATGTTTGTTTTTTAAAGACAGGTGTGTGTGTGTGTGTGTGTGTGTGTGTGTGTGTGTGTGTGTAGCCCTGGTTGTCCTAGAACTCACTCTGAGTTCAGCTTTGAACTCAGAGATCCACCTGCCTCTGCTTTCTAAGTGTTGGGATTAAAGGCTTGCACTACCACACTCAGCAACCTTTTTATTTTTATAAGCTGATGATCTATGGTGTTTGGTTATAGTAGTAGACAGCCCACTAGTACAGATATGTTCATATGTAATTAAAATATAACAGATTAAATGGGATAATACATACTGATATTGTCTGCTGTACTTTACCCTTATTCTGTTTTATAAAAGCACGCCTTTTGATACCAACTAAATTTCATTTCCAAGTAGTGATCAGTTCTCATCCTTAAGAAGAAAAAGAAGTACCTTCATTGGATGACTTTTGTAGTTCTTTAGAAATATTCTACATGGTGTTAAACATTTCAGTATTTTTGTAGAGGATTTTTCAAGTTGTGAGAGCATTCAACATGGAATCAACATTAGAGGTCCTTGAAGAGGGTGGTACTGTCTTTTTGCAAGAGAATGTAACTATAAATCTGGCTTATTTTGAACACTGAGAACTTTAACCTTTGAATCAGAGTCCCAGCAGAATAATATCTATCATGGCACCAAATCCAGGTAGCTTGTGAATAAAGGCTTGAAAGTTTGATCTACTCAGGCCAAGGGTTCTTCAGGAGTCTTCAAGGGCACATGCAATCTTGGAGTTTTAAAAATAGTTCCTTTAGCTGAGACTCACCTCTCCCCTCTAACAGCACAGTGAGGACTCAAGTGGCTCATGAAATTTACCAGAGCAGACTCAGCTGCTGAGAAACACTGCAGTTGTTTACTGGCTGGTTGTCATGGTATCATGGACCAGCTGCCACTTAGCAAGCACAGTGAAAGTGAAGAATTAAAATGAAAGTTGGAGAAAAATACAAGTTAGGCATGGGCTATTTTTGACTCTCTCATGTACTGGTTATTTTACTGATTAAAATTATTTTTCTTTATTTTATGTATACAGGGGTTTTGTCAGCATGTTTGTTTGTGTACCATATATGAGCCTAATGCCCACAGAGGCCAGAAGAAAGCATTTGATTGTCTTGAACTGGGGTAAAAGATGTTTGTGAGCTGCAGTATGGGTCCTGAGACTTGAACCTGGGTTCTCTGGAAGAAAGTCTATGTTCTTTACCACAGAACCATCTCTACAGTACCTTCTTTTATTTCTAATTCTATCATTTAGGTGGAACTAGCAGAAAGGGCTTTCTAGTTCCAGTTGTTAACGTCCAGGTTAACATTTATCCAGTGTCAGTGGTAGCCTCTATACTTCCTCAGTACTTTCTATAGGTTGTATTAGTTACTCCTCAGAGAAAAGAATAGATTAGATAGGTAGGTACTGTCTTCATTTTACCATTGTGAACATAGAGGCTGAGGGAAGCTTTCTGGAGATTACATGACTAGTAGGTGATAGGGATGGGTTGGAACTAAAGACTTGAATTTGAAGTTTATTACCATGGATTCAACTTCATTACCCACTTGAATATGAGTTTCATAGAAAGGATGCAGGGTTTGCTGTGAGAGGGATCTCTAAAGACTGGCACACTATTGTTCTTTCACTATCAACTTTGTAAGTGGTCTTGTGTTGTTGACAATTTTGCTAATGAAACTTTTTTTGTTTGCTTAGATTTTCATTGTCAAAGGAATAACTGAACATTTCTAGGTGTCTATATCCAACTGCCTAGAACTTAGTGCTTTGGTCGCTGTCTGTCCAGGTGGCCAAGACGGCTAAGGGAGAACAGATAGCAGTAAAAGTGAGTGAGTCTTAGTGAGACTGGAGGGTGTTATTAGAAGATTATGAACGGAAACACATTAAGAAGGGGATAAGAAGTCTGTATGTAGGGGTCAGGCAGGGGAAACACATAGGAATCTATGAACTCATTGAGCCGCCTTTTGGAGGACTAAGCTGACATGGGCTGAGATTCTAGAGGAACACCAATGATAGAAAAGCTAAGCTCCAGAACTGACTGAGACTTAGTCTAAGTGGAGAGTTGAGGATTAAGTGAGTCTACGTGTAGAAAGAAGAACTTCAGAGGCAGCAGGTAGATTCTGTCATGTTAGGCACAGGGACACAAATGGCTTTGACAAAAAAAGCATTTCTGTTGGGCAGCACAATAAAGAGCAGGTGGCAAGGTTCAATATAAAAAATGAAGACCCACAAAAGATGAAACAGAATAGTTTCTTGTTTTGAGGTTTACAAAAGAATAACAATATTGTAGTGCCTAGAAAATAAATGTGTTTATGTGTGTATGTATTATATGAGAAACTGGGAAAGTTATTAGGATGCGCTTAAAAAAGGGCTCCAAACCATTTGAAAGTGAGAATGTCAAAGGCAACTGTGGCATAGTAGTCACTAACTCTTTAAGCAGATTTAATGAATACAGAAGATTCAGTTATTTTAAGGATGAAATGTTATTTCAATTTATTTGGTTGTTTTGCATTTTGATTTTTAGGCCTTTGGGAAAATGGCTTTGCAAATTCCAGTAGTAGCCTCGTAAAGAAGTGAGATAGCTGGGGAGATTGCACACCAGGTGAAAGTGCTTGTACTTCAGGTGTGATGACCAGAGTTTGGTACTGGGATCACAGTGGAAGGAAATAAACTGATTTCCGAAAGCTGTTCTCTGACCTCTGTGAATGCTCATACATGGACACACACAAAATAGACATACATACAAACATACATGCATACATACATAATGAAAAGGAGGTAGATGGTATGAGTGCATCTAATGTTTGTTACCAAGCTCTTTTATCATTGGAATTATGATACCAGGTCTTCTCTTTCTGGTTGGAGGATACTGTTCCAAACTGTAGTTTAGAAACATTGGCAGAGGTAGAACATTTCCATGGTGTAGAAGTTTCTATCCTCAACATTACTTTCTTCTCCTTGATTGATTCCCAGGAAGATAGCCAGATACAGAGAGAACTTTTAATTTATAGAGACATTGCCATCTGACTACACAATTACATTCTGAAAGTGACTTTTCACTTCAGTAAGTGACTTTTATTTCCAGTTCAGTGGTGATTCACTCTAAGATGCCATTTTTACATTTGTAAAATGGAATAATTACTCTCCACCTGTGTCACCATAGTATTACAAAAATGAGTTGCAAAATGCTTACAATGCTCTTTGAACTTTTGGACACATATAAAAACTTTGCCATGGTGTGGAAACAGATAAAGTTTAACATGTAAGTGAGCATTTTCCCCCACTTCCCAGAAAGACAGGATATCTTTATTGTCAACAAGTGGACAATCTTATTTGAGGTTCCTAGAAAATGTCTGGGGAAAGGAGCAAGCTCATACACATTCAGGCCTTAAGCTTTGTCGATTCCTATTATAACATAGAATATCAACACAGGAAAGGAATTGCCTCTCTATATCAATTTCCTTCACAGGAAATGTTAATTGTTGTGGAATTTTTTGCCTCTTGCTTGGTGAGAGCTTCAGTTAGACTCTAGGATGAAGGCTTTCATTTCCTTCCCAATTCTCTATAATTTCCCCAACTTTCCATCTTGCCTCAATTTTGTCCTCCGAGACTTTGAACACAGCTTTAGGGGTTATTAGAGGCTGAAGTTCTGTTTTCTGCAACATGTTCCATCTTGAACACGTCTATGGCTGAGTCTTGATTTTGGCCTGAGGCAGATATAAGAAGGTTTGAGGAGCTCCATGCTTGGAGGACCATCACCTGATGGGAATCTGGAAGAAAGGATGCTGTGACTTAGTATACCAAACAATGTAGACAGTATACTGTACGGCAGGTTGTTATGTCACTGTCAACAATAGCAGAACTTTTTCTACCACAGAACGTAACAAGCATGATACTAGTAATTTATTAAAGCTTCAGAAAAACTCTGACATAGACTTAATTTATTTGTATGTATATTATCTTGAAAGAATGAAAACAAATTGCTTGAGTTGTCAGGGGTACCCTCACTCTACTATAATAATGGTACAGGTTCCTCCTTATGCTGCTGTTAGCACATACATCAAAGGCCATCAGGTTTTGTAAGACAGTTGTCCTTTTTCATAATTCTTGAATTTAGGAATGAGACTTCATGGACTATAAAAGGAGCATACTGATAATTACATACTGATACTGTGGCAAAATGTAAAATAACATTTTTAAGAATGGGACTAAATTCCCAGGTAGTACTGGTGCATAACTTTAATCCCAGCATTTGGTAGGCAGAGGTAAGTGGATCTCTGAGTTCAAGGCCACCCTCCTTTACAGAGCAATTTCCAGGACAGCCAGGGACACACAGAGAAACCCTATCTCAAAAACCAAACCAAACCAAACCAAACCCAACTAAACCAAACCAAACCAAACCAAAAATAAGAATGGGACTAAATTAAAAAGAAAATATAATCATTGAATATATATCCACAATAACTAAAAAAAAATTGGGGAGACAGTTAAAGCTAGAGAAATGTCTGAATAGTTAAGAGTGCTCACTGCTTTTGCAGAGTAACAGAGTTCAGTCACAAGCACCCACATTAGGCAATTTCCAATTTTTTTTTGTAACTCCACCTCTAGTGGGGTGGGTCTAATACTGTCTTCTGGTCGTCATAGGCAACTGCACTCAAATGTACACACACACACACACACACACACACACACACACACACACTTATAATTAAAAAGTAAAACATATCTTTAAAAAAGAAAAATCGCTTCCTGGTTGCTGCCGCTGCAGAGAGCCCCTGGGCAGCACCCCACGAGCGAACTTGAGCCTCGGGACCACAGGTAAGACCAAATTTTCTGCTGCAAGAAAGCTGCCTGGTGAGCTTGGGACACACGGAAGCAGAATTTCTCTAGAACCGGGCACGTTCTGTGTTTACCGGAAGTCCCACACCCGCGGATCCCGGCCCGCAGCAGCTCTCTGCTCCCAGACCCGGTGAGAGAGAGACCCAACCGCCTGGTCAGGTGGGCACTCCTGAGGCTGCAGAGCGGAAGAGACCCAAAACACTGCTCACCCCTGCCCACATCCCTGGCCCAAGAGGAAACTGTATAAGGCCTCTGGGCTCCCGTGGGGGAGGGCCCAGGAGCGGCAGGACCCCTGCCGGAGACACCGCCGGACCCTGAAGGAAACAGACCGGATAAACAGTTCTCTGCACCCAAATCCCGTGGGAGGGAGAGCTAAACCTTCAGAGAGGCAGACAGGCCTGGGAAACCAGAAGAGACTGCTCCCTGCACACACATCACGGACGCCAGAGGAAAAAGCCAAAGACCATCTGGAACCCTGGTGCACTGAAGCTCCCGGAAGGGGCGGCACAGGTCTTCCTGGTTGCTGCCGCTGCAGAGAGCCCCTGGACAGCACCCCACGAGCAAACCTGAGCCTCGGGACCACAGGTAAGACCAAATTTTCTGCTGCAAGAAAGCTGCCTGGTGAACTCAAGACACAGGCCCACAGGAACAGCTGAAGACCTGTAGAGAGGAAAAACTACACGCCCGAAAGCAGAACACTCTGTCCCCATAACTGACTGAAAGAGAGGAAAACAGGTATACAGCACTCCTGACACACAGGCTTATAGGACAGTCTAGCCACTGTCAGAAATAGCAGAACAAAGTAACACTAGAGATAATCTGATGGCGAGAGGCAAGCGCAGGAACCCAAGCAACAGAAACCAAGACTACATGCCATCATCGGAGCCCAATTCTCCCACCAAAACAAACATGGAATATCCAAACACAACAGAAAAGCAAGATCTAGTTTCAAAATCATATTTGATCATGATGCTGGAGGACTTCAGGAAAGACCTGAACACACTTAGAGAAGCACAGGAAAACATTAATAAACAAGTAAAAGCCTACAGAGAGGAATCGCAAAAATCCCTGAAAGAATTCCAGGAAAACACAATCAAACAGTTGAAGGAATTAAAAATGGAAATAGAAGCAATCAAGAAAGAACACATGGAAACAACCCTGGATATAGAAAACCAAAAGAAGAGACAAGGAGCTGTAGATACAAGCTTCACCAACAGAATACAAGAGATGGAAGAGAGAATCTCAGGAGCAGAAGATTCCATAGAAATCATTGACTCAACTGTCAAAGATAATGTAAAGCGGAAAAAGCTACTGGTCCAAAACATACAGGAAATCCAGGACTCAATGAGAAGATCAAACCTAAGGATAATAGGTATAGAAGAGAGTGAAGACTCCCAGCTCAAAGGACCAGTAAATATCTTCAACAAAATCATAGAAGAAAACTTCCCTAACCTAAAAAAAGAGATACCCATAGACATACAGGAAGCCTACAGAACTCCAAATAGATTGGACCAGAAAAGAAACACCTCCCGTCACATAATTGTCAAAACACCAAACGCACAAAATAAAGAAAGAATATTAAAAGCAGTAAGGGAAAAAGGTCAAGTAACATATAAAGGCAGACCTATCAGAATCACACCAGACTTCTCGCCAGAAACTATGAAGGCCAGAAGATCCTGGACTGATGTTATACAGACCCTAAGAGAACACAAATGCCAGCCCAGATTACTGTATCCAGCAAAACTCTCAATTAACATTGATGGAGAAACCAAGATATTCCATGACAAAACCAAATTTACACAATATCTTTCTACAAATCCAGCACTACAAAGGATAATAAATGGTAAAGCCCAACATAAGGAGGCAAGCTATACCCTAGAAGAAGCAAGAAACTAATCGTCTTGGCAACAAAACAAAGAGAATGAAAGCACACAAACATAACCTCACATCAAATATGAATATAACGGGAAGCAATAATCACTATTCCTTAATATCTCTCAATATCAATGGCCTCAACTCCCCAATAAAAAGACATAGATTAACAAACTGGATACGCAACGAGGACCCTGCATTCTGCTGCCTACAGGAAACACACCTCAGAGACAAAGACAGACACTACCTCAGAGTGAAAGGCTGGAAAACAACTTTCCAAGCAAATGGTCAGAAGAAGCAAGCTGGAGTAGCCATTCTAATATCAAATAAAATCAATTTCCAACTAAAAGTCATCAAAAAAGATAAGGAAGGACACTTCATATTCATCAAAGGAAAAATCAACCAAGATGAACTCTCAATCCTAAATATCTATGCCCCAAATACAAGGGCACCTACATATGTAAAAGAAACCTTACTAAAGCTCAAAACACACATTGCACCTCACACAATAATAGTGGGAGATTTCAACACCCCACTCTCATCAATGGACAGATCATGGAAACAGAAATTAAACAGTGATGTAGACAGACTAAGAGAAGTCATGAGCCAAATGGACTTAACGGATATTTATAGAACATTCTATCCTAAAGCAAAAGGATATACCTTCTTCTCAGCTCCTCATGGTACTTTCTCCAAAATTGACCATATAATTGGTCAAAAAACGGGCCTCAACAGGTACAGAAAGATAGAAATAATCCCATGCGTGCTATCGGACCACCACGGCCTAAAACTGGTCTTCAATAACAATAAGGGAAGAATGCCCACATATACATGGAAATTGAACAATGCTCTACTCAATGATAACCTGGTCAAGGAAGAAATAAAGAAAGAAATTAAAAACTTTTTAGAATTTAATGAAAATGAAGATACAACATACTCAAACTTATGGGACACAATGAAAGCTGTGCTAAGAGGAAAACTCATAGCGCTGAGTGCCTGCAGAAAGAAACAGGAAAGAGCATATGTCAGCAGCTTGACAGCACACCTAAAAGCTCTAGAACAAAAAGAAGCAAATACACCCAGGAGGAGTAGAAGGCAGGAAATAATCAAACTCAGAGCTGAAATCAACCAAGTAGAAACAAAAAGGACCATAGAAAGAATCAACAGAACCAAAAGTTGGTTCTTTGAGAAAATCAACAACATAGATAAACCCTTAGCCAGACTAACGAGAGGACACAGAGAGTGTGTCCAAATTAACAAAATCAGAAATGAAAAGGGAGACATAACTACAGATTCGGAGGAAATTCAAAAAATCATCAGATCTTACTATAAAAACCTATATTCAACAAAATTTGAAAATCTTCAGGAAATGGACAATTTCCTAGACAGATACCAGGTATCGAAGTTAAATCAGGAACAGATAAACCAGTTAAACAACCCCATAACTCCTAAGGAAATAGAAGCAGTCATTAAAGGTCTCCCAACCAAAAAGAGCCCAGGTCCAGACGGGTTTAGTGCAGAATTCTATCAAACCTTCATAGAAGACCTCATACCAATATTATCCAAACTATTCCACAAAATTGAAACAGATGGAGCCCTACCGAATTCCTTCTACGAAGCCACAATTACTCTTATACCTAAACCACACAAAGACACAACAAAGAAAGAGAACTTCAGACCAATTTCCCTTATGAATATCGACGCAAAAATACTCAATAAAATTCTGGCAAACCGAATTCAAGAGCACATCAAAACAATCATCCACCATGATCAAGTAGGCTTCATCCCAGGCATGCAGGGATGGTTTAATATACGGAAAACCATCAACGTGATCCATTATATAAACAAACTGAAAGAACAGAACCACATGATCATTTCATTAGATGCTGAGAAAGCATTTGACAAAATTCAACACCCCTTCATGATAAAAGTCCTGGAAAGAATAGGAATTCAAGGCCCATACCTAAACATAGTAAAAGCCATATACAGCAAACCAGTTGCTAACATTAAAATAAATGGAGAGAAACTTGAAGCAATCCCACTAAAATCAGGGACTAGACAAGGCTGCCCACTCTCTCCCTACTTATTCAATATAGTTCTTGAAGTTCTAGCCAGAGCAATCAGACAACAAATGGAGATCAAAGGGATACAGATCGGAAAAGAAGAGGTCAAAATATCACTATTTGCAGATGACATGATAGTATATTTAAGTGATCCCAAAAGTTCCACCAGAGAACTACTAAAGCTGATAAACA